>NW_024882323.1:0-329271 GCF_019059575.1 Amphibalanus amphitrite
GACCGAGGACATTTCAAGTTTCTTTCATATGCATTTTAATTATAAATTAAAAATCTTGCCTTGCACAGAGCGAAAAACAAATATCGCCAAAAAGCATTGGATTCGATGCCGTAGTTTCCGTGCTACAACAGTTCGGTGCATGCTTTGATGCCTCCGCTGCACCCTTGTAAGGCGATTTTTTACTGCACATGCAACTTACTACCAAAGTGATCGTTAGAAATCGAATGAACCCTTGAAAGTCCGAGAAAAAGAATTATTTAAGTCATTTAAACTACAAAGAGATCACCCATTTGGTCAACGAGATGCCTTCCCTGACCATCTGCGAGCTCGCGCAAGATGCGGGGTGCGGTCCAACATGTCTCATTATATTATTGATAATGACATGGGGATTATACCCTACAAGGCCAGGAATCAATAGGTGCTATTTAGGGTAGAAAAGGGCTAAGAATTTACTTTGCTTCGAGGATAAAAACCCAAATCAATTCTGAGCACCGCTCACGGCCACGCCCGGTCAACCAGTGAAGCACGCATCCACCTTCATGGAGGCGCCGACGGCCAGAACAAACGGTTTGGGTAGATATGCCACCCTCAAAGGCTAGGTAAGAACACCAGCTCCACAGTCCGAAGGTCATTGCTTGATTTACGATAGACGCTCATGGTGCCGCGAGGCCTTCTTCTTAAGACTTCAAATTGAAACACCAACATTGCCGCTGAAAACTGCTGCGTGGGAGTGCTCTAGAAGTTTAAGCGAGAAATGTGAGGCAACTCGGGGCAAGACAATGGTCAAAACGCTGCAGACATGCGCACGGGTAGGATGGGTTCAAGTCCACACTTCGAAAATTGCACTCCGGTGCCTAAACGAAATGCTAGGGCCCGTTTCTTGAGCAGGAGGACCCTTACCCCCTGGTCGACCCATTCACTTGGTGTCAGCCCCATCGGCCGTTACCTGTGGGATATCTGAAGTCCAAGGACTACAGGAAGACAGCCAAGAATCTTTCTCGGCTGATGATAGTGATTGCAAAGGCCGTCCGTGTTCACTTATAACACGTGCGTGCGAATGAACCCTTATGTGTAATCTCTAGGTGATACGTGCATCCGCCGAAAAGGGGTTCATATTGAAAACAGCGTGTGGGGTGCGCCCGGTTTGACATGAGGCACTGATACATGTGTATAACAAAACTTGAAGATCCGGGCAACACATTTCAGCAAGACATTTGATCCTTGCTTATTTGAGCTGGCGATAATGGCGTAACGAAATCATGACATATTTTTGCGAACACCCTGTACGTCAGGCGTTCGACGCACCTGACATCTAGCGGAAGGATTCGAAACTGTGTCTCGGCTCTACGGTTGCGCTGAAGCTGGGTTGAAACAAAGCACGCAAGTTAACAGTGTAAATTGTACTCATGTACCAACTGCCAACATTGTGTGCAATATCACGGATACTATTTGAAGACAATAAGGCTTGCCATGCTGCTGACACCCAATCGATATTTCGATCAATTCATTCGCGTTTCCGGACGAAACAGCATCGCGAAGCAGCCTCAGCAACTGGTTTGCATTTCCATCCACCTTACGCCATCAAATCACCTCAACAACAACAGCGCCGTAAAACCCAAAACCCTCCCATTTCCGGTCGTCAATTCGTCTGTCTACGTCGCAGATCGTCTCTGCTCGTCTCTCCCAGGCGCCGCAGGTAAGTATCGATAGCGACGCTCATCGATTGATGACGTCACGCGCCCGGTGCGGTCGGCCCTGTGGCTTTGTTGACAGAGTGTGCGGGTGGTCACGGCAGGTGACGCGGGGGCGGGGAGGGGGCTGGGGAGGGTGGGGGAGATCGGGACGGGTGGTCAGGCAGGTGACAGCGGAGGTTGGGAAGGTGGGGAGAAGAGAGGGGCTGAGGGTAGAATCAGAGAGTCGGGGTAGAGTCAGTGCGGGTATTGAGGCACAGGTGACGGCGGAGTCAGGGGGAGGTGTTGGAGTCAGGAAGGATAGAGTCAGAGTCAGGGGAGATATGGCAGGTGATGGTGGAGGCGGGGAGGGGGTTGGGGTGGAGACAGGGGTCCACGTCAAAACAGCTAGTGACATTTGAGCTAGTGACTTTTGAGCTAGTACAAATAAGCTAGTGCCTCAAAACAGCTAGCGACAAAATCGCTAGCGTCAAAATAGCTAGTGAAACAAAATAGCTAGTGCTTCAAAACAGCTAGTGCTATAATCGCTAGCGTCAACATAGCTAGTGAAGCAAAATAGCTAGTGCCTACGAAGTGCGAGCATGAGCTAGTGTGAATTCTTTCCCGACGGGTCCTTTAAGAAGATTGTGACATGAACGTTGGCATTGAGGTGCAGGCCATGGCGCCAAAATGCACGAACATTTATTTATGGCTTCAAAGGAAAAGAAGAAGGCTCGAAGGCTATGCACCAGAACCGGTTACTAGAGCAGGAATCCAAACGCCAGAAAAAAAAATAGAATTGTTAGGCTAGGAGAAGCAGTTGTAAGTACGACCTAATGACCGAATCATACTTTTGCGACCGATCAGATGTTTGACGAATTGGTGAAGAAAAATGCATGGATGCTCGAAGGTAAGAAGTCTGATCTGACATCAAAGTTACTGATCTGACAAAAATCTGACCAGTGACTTTCAGTTTCAGTCAAATATGCAAGATTAACGTGGTTGTACGCGGTGCTTTAGAGGGGCGCAGGTGGTCTCAGAGGGTATACGTTTACGTCTTCTGGGAAAAACCTTTGGCAACATAGGTACCGAAAATCTACGAAACTAAGTCATTTACGACAACGCACGTGTATAATTGACTTTGAATTTGGCCAACCTAGGGCCCTCCGCGATGTCTTTCCTACCATCTCAGTAGAGGGATTTTTTCATTTGACTCGAGCTATTCTGCCACTAGCGATCTTGATCCACTAGCTATTTTGCTTCACTAGTTATTTCGACTCTAGCGATTTTGTCACTAGCTGTTTTGAAGCACTAGCTATTTTGTTTCACTAGCTATTTTGACGCTAGCGATTTTGTCACTAGCTGTTTTGAGGCACTAGCTGTTTTGCACTAGCTGAAAAGTCACTAGCTAAAATGTCACTAGCTATTCTGACGTGCACCCGGAGACAGGGGGGTCAGGGGTGCGGGTGGTCAGCTGGCAGGTGACGGTAGCAAAGTCAGGATGGGGGTTATGGAGGGTTGAGTTAGAGACGCTCATTGGGGTAGAGTCAAGGAGTCAACTGAAAAAGGGAAGTCAGGAAGACATAGAGGAAAAGCGGCTGAGCAGGAGTAGCCATAAGGAAGGAGCAGCACCGGAAGAGCAGGAGAGTCAGGAGTGGAGGAGCAGAAAAATGGGGCATAGCAATGTGAGAAGTGTAAAAAGAGGGAGAGGGAGAGAGAATGGAAGAGAGAGGTTGGGAGGGAGGGAGAGGAGGGAGAGAGCCGAGGGGAGAAAATTGAAGACTGTGAAGGAGAGAAAGAAGGATAAAAAGATTACACAGCAAACCCTATTACAGCGTAGCTCCGGGAGAGCGAACACTGAATCATCTCCCCGCTTCGCCCTGTTTTTCACTTATCCATTAGAAGCTGGAGTGGCACCCCGCGCAGAGATCTGAAGCTAAGAGTTCGTTCGGTTCTATTTCCAGAAACAATCTCTTCTCTCACATCCGTTACTGAGTTTTTTGTTGGAGATGTTCGGAGACGCTGCATCCGTGTGACTTTTATACGTCAAGGATGAAAGTTTGATGAAAAACTGACGAACAAGTTGCAAAACTATTGCAGCGGTAATATTCATCGGACGCGCACAATCAACACAGATACTCCTCCGATATTATCAACAAAATAAATGGTAATCATCAGCTCTTCATGCTCTCCAGCTCCATACAAGCATGAGGTCACAACTGCACATTGCACACATCATTGCTCCACATACTCGTATACGCACCACACCAAGCAGAGAAAATCTTCGAAATGCATAGCCCCAGCTTTTGTCCCAATTGCGCTCAAAGCATGCTTTTTCAAATGACGACCGAATGCTGGTGTGGACATCTGTCATAGCTCCTCGGTAAGCTGTTATACTGACGACATCAGAAACTCATTCGGCCCATTTTTGTGAGTGAGATCGGCACACCCACAAGTTCTGCTCAAATCCTCTACCTCATGACAGACTCCCCCCCCCCCCCACCTGACACGTGTGCCTGAGCGCGCCCCTGCGCGTGTCAAGTCGGCGGCCCTGACAGATGACGGCTGATACGATAGCCCGCGGCTATATTGCCTGAGGCCTTTCCGGGGGCAGGGGCGGAGGGAGGAGAGGGTGGTTCGGGGTGGGGGCGGAGGGAGGGGTTGATTGTCGGGTACACCAGCACGCAAAGATCGTCCAGCGCCAAGCACGGTAAAGGTTACTCTATTCAGCTTGTAGGTGTGGATGGCGGTAGGAAAGAGCGGCGGAGGGGAGAGAGAGAGGGGGAGGTTTGGTGACCTTTGAGGCGCGGCGGTGACCTTTGTAGGCGTGGGTGTGGGATTGTGACTGGATTACCGGGCTGGTCGTGGAGGGAAATACCAGAGTTGGGTAAGAATAAGGAATCTGCAGTTTCATTGACAAATAGCACGACGTAGTATAAGACAGACGATAATACATCAGGTAGATAGAGAGGCATTCATTGCAACACATGGAAATCCAGAACGGGTTATTTGCAGTTATCTGTAGTGGGTTGAATCTAATCAGCTGCATATCGTCCACCTACATTCTTGTACTCCATTCGCCAGAGGGAGCATTCAATGCATTTTGTTGCGGAAAATCACGAAGAAAGGCAGTGATGGAGCAACATGAAAGTAATCAAGTAAATGGCGTATCTGCACATTTAGAATAAACCAAAACACATTATCAGTTGATTCCAAATGTATAGAAATTAGACCACGAATTTATGCAAATTTGTGTTTTGACGAACTTCTCTGAAATTAGTCATTAGCTGATAAGAGCTGGCTAAGAGTAGCTTCCAGACGTTAATAGAGTTTGGTCTATTGTACGACACCAACTGGACGGGTCAGGTAAGACAACGATTCTACCAATAGTCACAACAACTCTCTTATGATTATTTTACGTATAAGTTAACGTAAGTTCAAACGGAATAATTTAGTTCTTCCAAGGGAGCTAGTAGATTTTAGGCTAAGCTGGGGAAATGAGCCAGTTTTCAGAAAGTTGGTCCAATACAGAACTGATTGAATGATGTGAAGCGTTTTTTTTTTCTTCACATGTTGAGTGTAGAGCAGAAAAACTACCTGGGGGGATGGCAACCCCCCCCTCGCCCTTTAACCCTCGCCCCATGTGCGGGCGAGGGTTAAAAAACCCGCGTCCCAATACAGAACTATCAATTACGCTGACAATTGTACTCATTAGACCACATATACACTATACAACATACGAGTACATTGTATATTGCAAATATGCATGTCGTTATAATACACCGGCTAAAAATAAGACGCTACAAAAGCATGACACACGTATTTAACTGCCTTACTGTCTGACGGCATGAAAATATCGCTTATTTTGAGGATCTTTTCACGATCATCCATGGTTTATCCGTCTGTCTGCCTGTCTGGCTGACTAACTTTTGTGTCAAAAGTTTTCCTCTCTCTCTCTCTCTCTCTCTCTCTCTCTCTCTCTCTCTCTCTCTCTCTCTCTCTCTCCTCTCTCTCTCTCTCTCTCTCTCTCTCTCTCTCTCTCTCTCTCTCTCTCTCTCTCTCTCTCTCTCTCTCTCTCTCTCCCCCTCTCTCTTCCTCTCTCTCTCCCCTCCCTCTCTCTCTCTCCCCCCTCTCTCTCTCTCCCTCTCTTCCTCTCCTCTCTACTTCTCTCTCACTTCCTCACATCACAACCTCCATCAATTCTAGTTAGTTCCGCCTTTATTCCGGTTCACATTTTTTCCGTCGCCCCAAGCTCTATTTGACACCGTTCTGTTGCCACCTCGGCGTAGGCGTGCTGTTTTGGAGACGGCTCCATTAATATGCCGGAAACCATATGTTGACAAGCCCGCGCCGGCGTCGCCTCCTTGGTCGTGAATTTTAATCTCGGATGTTTGTCTTATCCAATGATGAGAGAAGACATTTTCGAGCACAAATAGCGTTACCGGCTACCCTTTTTGCAGTGATGGGCATGGTACGTAATTTCAAAAATGCGAACACAAAAACAAAATATCGAGTGAAAAGAAATGCTCACATAAGAGCCTATATACGAATTGTAAGATAAATTGGAGCAGCTGCATGATTTGTTAACGGTGCTTTGGGTATGGATTTGCTCCGTGCATGTGCTGGTTCATATCTGTCCTTTTTGTTGGTAAAATAAAGGTTATCGTATCTTAAACGTATCTTAGGTATCTTACGTAAAAGTTATCTTCAAATGCTATCTTTTAAATTAAAGTTTGACCCATACTGTCAGTAACCTTGCTTCTTTGTGTTAAATTTTATGTAATATCATCATGACTTCTGTAACATTTGTGGGAAAATGTGACTCTTACATACATCTAAAGTGAATGGAGCAGCGTACCAAAGAACAGAGAGCAAACTGTTTCGCCACAAGCAAGACTTGAGAAATAGGGCATGAACAAGGCAATAAACCGTGGTCGAGCTGGCTGATATTTGTCGATAATATACCTATATCTTGACTAAATGAATGAATGATTGTAGAAACGAATGAATGAATGAATGAATGAATGAATGAATGAATGAATGGACGAAATGACTAATGAATGAATAGGCGAAAAGAACAGATCGTAGCCGATCAGCACTTCACTTTACCATACCTACTCACAGTAATGTAAATGTCGACCACTTACCTGGTGAATGAAAGTCATTAGGGCGTGACATTTAAGACCTGAGGTCATTAGATCACGTGTCTTGCCTGCGTGTAAGCGCTCGGAATGTCTCTCTAATACACTTTTGTTACTACTGGACGCAAAATGAATTGCAAGGTCTGTTTATTAACTCGTGCCGTGCCAATAATTGCGGCCAAGTGATAAGTGCTGGGGATACTTGTTTACACCCAACGCGCATTAAATGAATTATGCCTCGCTACTTTTTTCTGATTAGTGGCTGTAACAACTAGCACTTCCAAGGGATAGTTTTGCACGAGCCGACATGTGTATTGTCCATGGATCCAAGTGAAGGATCGATGATCTGATTGGATCTTGAAGAAAACGGCAAGTTAGGATCTATGATCTCATGTTGAGAATAGTAGTCGCCAGTCGGCATTCTTTTCAGAAGTAAGATCACTGCTGAACAAGAGCAACGCGTAACGTAACGATAAACGAATAGCTACGTGGTAGCTCAATCAAGATCAGCAATCAGTAATCACGATAACAGCGGAAAGGTGCCATCAGCCAGCGGCGCTGCTAACATCGAGCAGCCTGCCTCTTAGCGATCCTACCGTCATCTATACCGTTTCCTGACTGGGCACCGCAGCCCGCTTTGGACCTACGCGACATCTAGCATCCAGCGCCTCAACCTGCCTCGGACGCTGGCGACATCTATGGGGTACGGCAGAAAACAGGCATCGAAAACGCCAGAAATACGTGCCGAGACTTAGCAAATGTCGATTCGTGTCTTGTTCTTGTTTTGTTATGCAGTTTGAAATAAGGAGACTAACCCTACGTAAAAAGTTGTTAAGTTTTCTTTTTATGCGAGGAAATCGAGAACAATTTTGTCAATGCCGGACGCACTGCGAGACTCTCGCACTAGGGCAATAAGTGTGGCCGTACCAGTGCGACCCGCATTTCCAACAAGATCCACATTTCACTCTCGCAGCGAGAGTAAAATATCCCAAATTCACTCGCCCCTCTTGGATCCTTGAGTATTATTGTGTAGTGTATGGTCGATAGGGAAAGCTCGATACCGACCTTCAAGTTGGTGTAAATAACTGGATTTTCCACATGAAGGGTCTGTTTCATTTTCACCCTCATTATCAAAAAAATTGTTTTAGAAAATTGAAACTTAGAAACGTAAGAAATGTTTGCAATAAAATAGGTGGATGAAAACGAGGGAAATGTGGACTATTGCACCGTCATCGATATCTCTGAGCTTTTCACCTAGCCAGGCCAGCTTGGAAGGTGTGCCGGCGTGCTTCCCGGCAGACAGCTCAAAAAGACCAGAGGCCAGTTTTACCAACAGAAAAATAGCCGCCTGCCGCAATTTTTTGCCTAAATAAAAGACCGCTTCACATACGGAGCGTAAACGGTAAAGCCCTATCCTGTTACGTGCCCATGCCCATGGCGTATGTGAAACGGTCTTTACTTTTAGGGAAACAATTCCGGCAGGCTGTTATTTTTCTGTTGGTAAAACTGGCCTCTGAGGCCAATCTTACCACAAGGGAAGTCGCAAGACAAAATATTTATATTTCTTGAAGTTCCCCAAAAGATTCGCCAATCACCAACAACGCGAAAAATAGCCACTGATATGAAAACACAACAGTTTGGCTGGCATATTACTTATCAGTTGTTATATCAGCGATTGAGTTTTCCGGTGGCTGGCGAAATTGTGGGTCACTTTGGGCTGAAATAGCCGGCGATAATCGCAGCCGGCGATTTTTTATTGGTAAAAATGGCCTCAGATGTCTGAGACCCTACAGCTACACCACCGTGTCAGTTAGCTAAGCAGGCGCAATGTAGCCGAACTAGTCAACTAGTCAGCTATCTGAGCTAGCCAGCCTGCCAGCTAGATAGCTAGCAGCTAGCCCACCAAACCCGCCCAGATAGTGAAGCCTGCCAGCTCCCAGCACCGCCGCCACCGCTCGATATTCTCGGCCCGTCTGACCCGCACTGGCAGGCGGTCCTCATTTGTTCCCGCACCTTTCCACTGCTCGAACAAGAACAGAGCTTCCATTGAGAAGCTGACGGCCCGTGCCCAGCCCGTGCCCGGTTCCGTGCCCGGTCCTGTGCCCAGGCGGTGGCCCAGAAATACTCGAGGCGCAACTGAGAGTCGGGCCACTCGGGAGAGTGGTGGACTGGGCGGGCAGGACGGCCCGCCGGTTGCCGGTCTGTTGGTTAGTCTGTTGTCGGTTGTTAGTCTTTTGTCGGTTGTTGGTCTGTTGGTTGGTCTGCTGGTCTACAGTCTGTCAGTCTGCTGCAGCTGGTTTGTCAGCCTGACGTTCGGTCCGTGCTTCGGTTTGACGGTCTTACATTCTGTCAGACTGTAATTCTGTCATCCTGCTTTTTTTTTCATCTTTTGGTCTATCAGTCTATCAAGCTCACAGTTAACCGGCTAAGCGTTGGTTTAAATTTTATCTTAGCTGATTTACATGTGATTGTTTTATATATTATATAGCTCTGAAATCTTCATCTCATTGACCTCAAGCATGGCCTAAGGTGTCATTGAGCTGATTCAGGGAGTGAGTTGTATTGTGTTTCTGTGAACGAATGAATGAGTGAAACAACAAATGAATGAATCAGCAAGTGAACTATCGAACTTACGAATTGCTGAATGAATGAATGAATGAATGAATGATTGAATGAATGAATGAATGAATGAATGAATGGATGAACGAATGGATGAATGCGGTGCTCAAGTTCAAAGCAAGCACAACCAGGAATGCATTCGCCATACGACTTCGCACACAGTGAACAGTCACCCATACTCACTGTTCGTCAGGTAACGCTCTCTGCCTTCCATCTCTCCCCTCCCCTCCCCCTCCCCAAACCGAGCCGTCCGCCCGCCAGCTCCCGCGCTCGTCAATCACCTAGCGGCGACACGCGGAACTAATTGATGACGACAGGCCCGCAGGGCATACCTGACCTGTCGACTATCCACGGGAACAGAGCTTTACTGTTTAACGCCTGATTACAACAGCTGAGGCGAGTGTGGTGTGAAGTGAGGTTAATTTTGTTTCGCAACTATATATGTGTCCACCTAGTCAAAGATGTTAAATCGTAGAGCTGATTTCATACTCGTATGCAAGGTATGCCGCAATTTTCTTGGTGAGTTTTGAGAGCTCAATTCTAAACGAGACAGCCGTTACAGCAGCTCTCATTTTCACGCTTTTCACCGATTTACTACAGTCATGGGAGCTGAAAAGATATGCTTAACGATGGTCTGGAACACGAGTAAAACAAATACAGACGGATCAATGAGGATTGAGCACGACAGTTCTGACAGGTTTATAAACACAGTGCATTTTACGGTTGGATTTCAGAAGGGAGAAAAAAAAACGAAAAATGCGGCGGCCATAAAGTTGGAATTAGGAAACGGTTAGAAACCGTTATCTTCATTTCGAATTCAGATTTACATTTTAAATGTTCTTCGAAAAAGGAAACGTTCGAAAAAAGAAACATTAGGTTAAATGTCATTGAAAAACACGGAATGCTAGATCACATAAAATACTCTGGCCCATAGAGAAGGTATACAGTGGCTTCTGATCTTGTTACAAGTGGTTTATCATTTCATCTAAATTAGCAGAAATTGTTGCAAAAACTGACAGGGGCGTCGCCACGGATTTTTGAGTTGGGGGGGGGGGGGGGGGGTCGGGTTTCCGGTCTTCGTCTTGATGGGTAGGGGTGTTTTTAGCCACACTCCCGGTTTTTTCGTGTGCCCGGAGAAAAACCTCGGCGCCGCGCCGCGAAAGCAGCGGTATATCTTATTGTACATCATTTTTGCATCGTGCATAAAAATCAAGCAGAGGTCACCTGAGGTCAGGTCACAATGTCATGTCAAGTTCAGTTTTAATGCCTCTTAAAACTGCAATCTTGTCATTCCTATAGATTATCTCCTGACTCTATAAGTCTGAAATTTGGTGTAATGAATGGGATTATAAGTGCCAACAGTTCATGAATCAGGGATTTTACATCTGTGAAGCGAAGTCAGGTCAAATAGATATGTGACCTCACCAATCATGATAAGATATGGGAAAAAGCACGATGCCCTCTGCTTTGAAAGAATATGCTTAAAAACGCTAGATACTTTTGTAGCCATGGCACCTTGTTCATTTTAGTGATAAGGTGCAGCTAATGACCAGTGGTGACTGAAATGGTCAGTCATTAGGTCATCAAAGGTCTCTAACACATTTTCGACAACAACTTATCGTACAATAGAGATGTTTCCGAGCGCCAGACTAGGCAGTCCGGTCATTTACATGTACCGCGTGTTCGAACCAGCCTTGGCCAAAGAACTTTTAAGCAGCGAGCGTGTAAACTGTACAACGAACATGTCATAGGAACGGAGCTTCAGGTCATGTCTGGTCCGCGCTTTAAGAAATGTATTCAAAGCCACCTATTCAGATAGATGGATAGGCGACGATACAAACATTTTAGCTGTGCTTATAGTTTTAGTGTGCTTTTATACTCTTGCAGGTTTAACTGTTTATGTTTCTTTTTAACGCGCTTACTGTTTTGACGAGGGCTCGGAATAGCCACCTTGAGTGGAAGAGTGCCAATGATGTAAAATACAATACAATACAATACAACTTTTGATGGAGACGTTGTAGAGCGATGACAGCACCTGGAGTGTGTTCAGCTCAGTAACACAGATCGATCCATATGCAGCAGGTTCTTTTCCGGTCAGGTCATGACCTTTACATGATGTCAAGTTTTCTATTCAAGTTTTTAAGTTCAAATTGTAAGCCATGCGACGTGTTTCGACGAAACAAAAACGATGGCGATAACATGAATATCATGCACATTCACTGAATCATAGGTTGTTACAGAACAAATGTTTCGGCAAAATCCGTCAGTTTAGCTGTTTGGACTCTATGGTACACAAGCCATAGACCCGAAGTCATATCTGAGGCGAAGTTGGCGAAAGAGCTTTAAAAAGCTATCGAATACGCTTTCTGTGTTGCTTTAGCTCTTATTCGTATTTTGCGGGTCGCTAAGGTAAAACGTTTACCAACGTAACGCATAAGGCATGCTTTCGGCCCCTGATAGAGGTAGAGTTTCGCGGAAGAGCGAAAATGCTGCCCGTGAAGAGAGAAAGCCGATGATGCCCAAATTCAAGGTCTTGGCCGGGTCATCTTAGGTCAACGCCCAAAAGTAGGAAAAATCTGGCCGCCTGCTAGAACTTAATGAGCCGTAGCTATTATCGGGGTCCCGAGTACGAGTTCGATGTTAGTCTTGAACAAAGATGATGACTCCATGCATTTTGGGTAGATCGGGTCGGGTCAGGTCAGGTCGACCATCAGGCTTCCTGCTGGCCATCTAGAGTGGGTGACTGACAACCACCAACGATAGCTTCGTAACATGTTACATAACCATCATTTATCAAAACTACTTCAAACGGTTCAAACGGGCGCTCAACTCGAAATCAGCCCCAAAAACCACACTTGTAAGTGGAAGCAAATAAAACTCAAAAAAGTTAACCAAGGTCATCCATATTCGAATCATGGGGCCAATTTTTTTTAGAATAGGTGTAAAATTCATTAACTCGAGGTCACTGGAAGTTTCGTTGCAATATACCTACTCCTTTTTGCGCGTCTTATTAGGAAAGCCCCAGAGGGATCCACCATCTGACCCCATTTCCCCTATGCAGGCAGGTCCGAGGGTAGCAGGGCTGAGGCTAGCCAGGTACATACCTCGTAGCTACTGATACGTCATCCGACGAATCGACTGCAACCATTATTTTGACAATCAGACTAACGCTTGGGTCAGTTTTGACGCGCTCGCTCATTTGAGGGATAAAAAGGGACTAAAATCATATTGTCATGCTGATGTTCTAGCCCACAGCTTATTGACCTATAAGCAATAGGGACTAGGGAGCTCTTGAAGCGATTCTGAATCTGACGTTGTATTTGTTGATGTTGCTGACGCCAACTTCCCTGACATGATAGCTAAAAAAGCATACTCAGCATCGCCAAAAGTGGGGGGTCGACCCCCCCGGTTCTGACGAGTGGGGGGGTCGCGACCCCCCCGACCCCCCCGTCGGCGACGCCCCTGAGTGAAAAACACACGTATCAAGCACAGAAGCTGTCAGAAACAATACATCCTGTTGAGAGAAAAAAAAACATGCGGAGAACCGCACGTCTTCAGCTGCAGTCTGTATCCGGAAAACACATTAACTACCTATCACTCGAAAATGGTGCGGCGCGGTTTTCAATCCAACCGCAATGGCAAACCTGACCCACAATCACCCGTGGAACACATGGCATACAGACCAACCGCATCGGGGCATCCGGCCCCGACTCATATACCCGCCGTTTGCACCGGAGGCGGTTCGTCGTGCTCGACGGCACCGGTGCGTCGGGAGCGACGCGGCGCGGCCGGGCGACGGACCGACCTCCGGGCCGCTTCCGGCGCCCGTGACCCGCGGCCGCCCGCCGCGCGCGACTTCAAAGGAGCCGCCCGCCCACTTCAAAGGAGCCGCCCGCCGCCGGCGGCAGACATCAGCGCGCGCGCGCGCGCTTCTGCCGGTACCGCCGGTGGCGACGATAGGCGACGTAGACGACGATGTAGAGAGAACGAAAAACGGGACGAGTCGAGTGTGAGATGTGGGAGAAAGAACGAAGAAAACTGGCATAGGACAGATGATAATATGAAGAAAATGTATAAGAATGCTGAGATATATTCGTTCACAAATAAAGCACGAGCTGAGAGCTTAGCCTTGCCACCACGAGTGAAAGGTGTAATAGCTAGCTTTTTTGCAACTGTTCTGAATGCCTTTCAGATGGAGCTGAACTTTGGAGCATCTCATCTTTGTTTCAAGATGTTTAATTGCGAATACTTCAATTGCAAGGTCATGAGAGTTCATTCACTGATGCTCTATTAGGTTATGCGTAGGTCTGTACACGGTCCAAAAAGATCACGATTACATAACGCTCTTAACGCTCTTAACGCTCTTGGTCCGTGAACTTTTTACCAAAAGGTAAAACTTTCAGAAAGTAGAAACTTTCGAGTTCTTATAAATAACGTGTATATCGAACTTTTCACCCGGAACACCTGATGTCAGACCAAATGCAACGGAGAAAATCTAGTAACTGGCATTCCCCGTTATCCCGTTATTCTCATAATTCTAGCCAGCATCATATGGCTTTTCCCATGGCAACATAATCCGGCAAATTAACCGCCGCTCAAGCAGCACCCTGCGTGGCTCACTCTCTGCTCAGCTACCTCAGAGGGCACGGTTCGCCACGCAGTGGCCTGAAGAGCTCCAACCGTCCGTGAAAGAGGACTCTGTTGAGTTGGGCGTGACTGCTCGCCGCTGAAGAACACGGCATCTGGAGTGTGTCATTTACATGTGATTAGCATGTTCTTGGTCTTGTTCTGGGTCGCGAAAGTCGTGTTGTCGTTTCGTTGATGAGTTTGGTGTTGAATGTGGAGGCTGGCGAAAGAAACGAAGATATAAAAAATAACAGAGTGCGTATTGGTAAAATATCAGAGATATTGTTATACAAATGCGCCAAATTTGTACAAAGAAAGCACAGTCAATGACTATCAATGTTGAGTATCCTAGTCACAGCCTACATTGAGTGTGAGACCAATTAAATTCACATGTTTTACGAACTGTCATCATTCCTTAATACTCCTTTCACGATGCTATTTTCGCCTCTGCTCGAACTTTCCGCCTCGCACTTCACGAGGAGATACAACAGCTTCATCTCGCCCTCCACACAACCGCAAGAACCGCAGGCAGGTCACACCCCCCCCCCCACCTCACCCGCAGCCTCCAGTTGGCCCACCCTCGAGTTACCTCCACCGCAGACAATGCCCTCTCAGAAGCGCCGGGCGGCGGTGCCCAGCTAAGGACGGTGTTATTAATGACGCAACTGGTCCAAATGACGTCACATTGACTCCCGCTGGGTGGACAGCGCGGGTCGGCAGGTCGTTGGACAGCTGGTTGAGTGAGAAGTCGGGGCAGGGGTGTGGACAAAGAGTGCCCGATATATAGTGTATGAAATTGACTGTGGTGTGTCGGTAAAAGCAAAAATAGTAAGATTGCTTCATCAACTTGTTCCCCCCCCCCACACACACACACACCCCACACACCTTTGGAAAATAAGTTAGTCACATGATGAGTTCAAGTGTGCAATGTTCCCTCTAATCACGCCAGCAGCTGACAGCTCGTTGGAGTAATTCAACCATGTTGCAATGTTTGATATCTATATAGTTTTAGGAACATGAACTATTTTGTAGGAAACCATAGCCCCAGCTACGGTGCTAGCCATGCCCATTTATCGATAATTATCACGGGATAAGCAGTCGTTGATGATGTTATTTTCTTTAAATATTAAAATTAAATTTACGTGAAAAATGACCTATATTTCACCCATCAGACTACTTCAGGGAATGCCCTGGCCCCAGTACAGTACGGAATCTGATTTGTTGCAAAGAAACCACATCTCTTTTGAATTTTTAGTCTTACTTGAAATGCGACTAGGCCGACTACCCCCACTCACCAATAAACAAAACCCATTAAAAATCGACATCTACGTCCAATGCCCCTTGCCGCTGCTGCCAACGACCAGCCCTGCTACTTCGTCAACTTCCTTGAAAAGCTAGTGCACAGCTTCTTGAAAATTTCAAAAATATATTGATATTATCTTAATTGCTACGATCTATCCTGTGACCAGCTCCTATAGACTCTAGCGTCTCTAGCGCTGCTCTGTCCCTTAGAAGGTAGAGGCCATTGACAATTGAGAGAATGTGATGCAGTGACAGATCTAGGATGTAGCTAATTTCAATTGCTGGTTACGAGCGAGCGAGCGCAGCGAGCGAAGCGAAGTCTTTTCAATATAACGGAAAAATCTCGGTATGAGCGGCCCGACCCGGCCTGTCACGCTTTTGAGAGGCTTATAACTCAGCAGCCCCTGGGCCAATTTACTTGCGGTAATTTTATAGGATAGCTTCATTCCTTCTACGAAGTATTGGGCTATTTTGGATACATGTGGATTGTGGATGATCCCTTATGCAAGTGCCACGTGCAAAACGAAGAGGTGTCAGTTTTGAAACAATTGCAATATCTCGGTAGCTACTGGGCCAATTGCGATGAAAGTTAGCATGTAGGTAGGCCCCCACCAGGCAATGCATTCCCATGTGCCACAGTTGGGGTGCAGCTGCACGTGCGCACGTGCAGGGGTCGATTCCAGATCTCAAGAACGGCTGAACCGATTGCGCTCAAATTTGGCACATGGTTAGGGACCGGTTAGTAGGGTGCCGTGCAAAAGTCAGTTGGGACCCATTTTGCACGTGCGCAGGTGCAGGCTGCCGCTTCCAGATCTCGAGAATGGCTGGGTCGATTATGCTCAAATTTGGCACATCGCTTGAGACTGGTTAGTAGGGTGCCGTGCACCGTGTCAGTTGGAACTAACCTCTCACAATTTCACACGTGCAAGGCTTACCCTCTTGCTCGCTCGTTTGCCGCTCTAAATGCGTTTTGCTGGTTATTATTTCACACATAAAACGTCGAAATACATGGCCGATGCGCTGTCAAAATCACACCGCACTGCCACTACCTCGTCTACACCTTTTGTCAGTTTATTTCGGTACGTGCGCGTCCATTTTAGACCTAGCGGATTCTTTGTAGACATACCGCAAGGCTATGTATCAGTATAGCATTGCATGTCGGCCGTTTATAGCGGTGATCGGCATTAGAGCATTTAATTTCGGCGCAGCAGCAAAAGACGCCCGGTTTCGGCGTGTCCGCATTGTATTTCGGCGATGCTGTTGGAGATTGGAGACGGCCGCACGATATTTAGAACAGCAGCAACCAAATTCGGCGATATTCATTCAATTTCGGTGGCTATTTGGAAGCAAGCAGAGACTTCTTGCTTACAAAATTAGCTTGTTGGAGCATTGTTATTCAGTCAAACGTTTTTCAAGGTGTTTACTGTTGCCACTGTCTCATTGTCTGGACTTGAGTGCATGCCTCCAGCCCTCCACCCTCTCCGTTATGGCCGAATATTCCTCTCGCCATCGCCAGCGATGAGCATGATTTCATGTCCGTGCTTTCTGTGGGTTAAACAAAGCATTACAATGTGCCTATTAATTTCTATAAAGGAAGTACAAATAACATAAGTTTATAGGCACCTGCTTAAAACGAAGCTGGCGGAGAACAAAACCAGGCCGACGGGGTACGCGACTACTGAACTTTGACCCCGCCCATGCGCCAGAGACGCCCGTCGCCCGGTGTCGTCGCGCGGTTGTTGAAAGGATGCGCCGAGCGCCGGATGGACAGTCAGATGCTCAGGGAGGGGGGGGGGGGGAGAAAAATACACCTGCCGCAACTACGAGTCTTGTCCATGGGACGGGTTAGAATGTTGGCGCTAAGCCTCTGGGTCTGGTGGTGTTCGTGGGGGTGGGGTGGGGTGAGGGGAGGCGTGATGATACGATACGGAATGATTAATTTATTTTCGTGTCCTTCTGCACACAGTAGGTAAGGGATGTTTGATATTTCACGCTGGCAGTTGATTAATAGGAGATGATTACAGGAAGTGCAACGATAACCGATTGGTAGGACTTATTCTGGTATGGCTGAGCTAATTGTGTTATGTTTGATTGACGAGGTGATGGGTTGCTTTCAAAGTGAAGTAAAATAACAGGTCTTTTGATAAAATGGGTTCATGTTTTGGGCAAAAACTTGGCACACAGTGACAACAGCACAGACGTGCTTCAATGAAAGAGAATCGGGGCTTGCCTCGAGTCCAACAACGATTGGCGTTTGCCTTGTCGATCGTCGTCCGCCATGTGCGGACAGGAGCGGGTACTGTAATATAAAAAAGAAACCAGCCCACCACAGATGTTATCTTTTTAGGATAAATAGTACTAATTCAGTAAAGTTTATCAATTTTCACATCAGAATTCGAAACGGGAAACAGCGAAACGATATTAGGTAGGTACTGTGACGCTAAACAAACAATGGCCTGCTTTTCTCCCCCTGAGAATATCTCAAAGCCACAAAGCTGTATGAGGATTCATTTGATGCTCAAGAAGCGTTCCTGAAAATATGAATCACCTGGGTGCCTCCGGTTACCCGCCGAAATTGAATGAACAGTGCCGAATTTGGTTGTCACTGTTGCTAAATAGCGTGCGCTACCTCTAAACCTGTGCTGGCGCAGCCGATTCTACTTGCGCTATCGCTGAAAATGGAGCGTTTTGCCGCTGTGCCGAAATTGAATGCTTTACCGCCGACTGCCTGACCTGCGCCGAGATATTATGTGATTCTTGTACATAATATTGCGGTGTGTCTACACACATTTCGTAAGTTCTAAAATGGACGATTACGCCCCGAAATAAACTGACAAAAGGTGTATTTATCCTTCAACGAGCTCTTGAAGAAATGCAGGAATTCGTAATGATGATCATTGTTCGAGTGGAAGGAAGGTCGGCATATTCTTGATTACCAGTATCAAGTATGCAACACTGTGTTGTTAGTTATTGCAAATTTGGTAATACCTCTCTAAGAAATACGTAGTCCAGGTGCATGTGAGAACTCAAGATTAAATTATTTATCGATATTAGGAGAATGCTCCAAGAGCCAGGGGCGGATCCAAGGGGGGGGTCACATGGGTCATGGCCCCCCCCCCTTGAGGCCCGGGGGCCCAAAGACCTGCCAGGGGCACCACCGGCCTATCAGGGGTATCACAGTCCTGACAGGGGCACCACAGGACCACCAGGGGCACCACAGGCCTAGCAGGGACACCACGGGCCTGGTGCCCCTGGGCCCTGACAGGACTGTAACGCCCCTGACAAGCCTGAAGTGTCCCCGGCAGGGACGTGGTGCCCCTGACAGGCCTGAGGCGCCCCTGCAAGGCCGGTGGTGCCCCTGGCAGGCCTGTGGTGTCCATGGTAGGCCTGTGGTGCCCTTGCTAGGCCTCTGGTGCCCCTGACAGGCTTGTAATGCCCCTGGAAGGACTGTGGTGCCCCTGGGCCCTGACAAGCCTGAGGTGCCCGGCCATGACAGGCCAGTGGTGCCTTGCTGGGCCTGTGGTGCCCCTGGCAGGCCTGTGGTGCCCCTGGCAGGCCTCTGGTGCCCCTGACAGGTTTGCGGTGCCCTTGGAAGGACTGTGGTGTCCCTGGGCCCTGACAACCCTGAGGTGCCCCTGACAGGCCCGTGGTGCCCTTGTTAGGCCTGTGGTGCCCCTGGCAGGCCTCTGGTGCCCTTGCTAGGCCGCTGGTACCCCTGCGCCCTAAGAGGACTGGTGCCCCTGAAAAGTCTGAAGTGCCCCTCGGCAGGCCCGTGGTGCCCCTGACAGGCCCAAGGTGCCCCTGAAAAGTCTGAAGTGCCCCTCGGCAGGCCCGTGGTACCCCTGACAGGCCCAAGGTGCCTCTGCAAGGCCGGTGGTGCCCCTGGCAGACCTCTGGTGCCCCTGGCAGGTCTGTGGTGCCCCTGGCAGGTCTGTGGCGCCCCTGGCAGACCTGTGTTGACTGGTGCCCCTGCTAGGTCGCTGGTGCCCCTCACAGACCTGTGGTGCCCCTGGGCCTTGACAAGCCTGAGATGCCTGGCTATGACAGGCTCGTGGTGCCCCTGATAGACCAGTGGTGCCCTTGCTAGGCCTGTAGTGCCCCTGGCAGGCCTCTGGTGCCCCTGCTACCCCTGCGCCCGGCCGAGGACTATGGTGCCCCTGAAAAGCCTGAAGTGCCTCTCGACAGGCCCGTGGTGCCCCTGACAGGCCCAAGGTGCCCCTGCAAGGCCGGTGGTGCCCCTGGCAGACCTCTGGTGCCCCTGGCAGGTCTGTGGTGCCCCTGGCAGGTCTGTGGCGCCCCTGGCAGACCTGTGTTGACTGGTGCCCCTGCTAGGTCGCTGGTGCCCCTCACAGACCTGTGGTGCCCCTGGGCCTTGACAAGCCTGAGATGCCTGGCTATGACAGGCTCGTGGTGCCCCTGATAGACCAGTGGTGCCCTTGCTAGGCCTGTAGTGCCCCTGGCAGGCCTCTGGTGCCCCTGCTACCCCTGCGCCCGGCCGAGGACTATGGTGCCCCTGAAAAGCCTGAAGTGCCTCTCGACAGGCCCGTGGTGCCCCTGACAGGCCCAAGTTACCCCTGCAAGGTCGGTGGTGCTCCTGGCAGGCCTCTGGTGCCCCTGGCAGGTCTGTGGTGCCCCTGGCAGGCCTGTGTTGACTGGTGCCCCTGCTAGGCCGCTGGTGCCCCTCACAGGCCTGCGGTGCCCCTGGAAGGACTGTGGTGCCCCTGCCCCTAGGGGTGCTCATGGGCCCAACAGGCCCGTTGTGCCCCTGACAGGCCTGTCGTGTATACTTGCTAGACCTGTGGTGCCCCTGCTTCCTGGCGGGCCTGTGGCGCCCCTACAAGGCCGTAGGTGCCCCTGACAGGTTTGTGGTGTCCCTGGAAGGACTTTGGTGCCCCTGACAAGCCTGAAGTGTCAAGGACAGACCCTTTAGACGCCAGGGTCAAGTTCGTCGGACTGACAACGATTTGCTTACCTGATAACGTTCCTGGTAAGTACTCACTAATCAGCGTCCACAACATATATACACATAGCACATTCATATATACTTGCTTACAATTGGTAAATGTGGTTGTGGCAAAAGTTAAGATACTGACTAAAAATAAAAATTAAAAAGAAAAAAAAACTGAAAATGGGGGCACCACCAAAATAAAGTGGACGAAATCCGTTGAGTTTTTAATTTTGGGTATAGGTAGGGGCACCACTTCGATTCATGACCCTCCCCTTGGAGTTTTCCTGGATCCGCCCCTGCCAAGAGCTATAACTATATATGACAAAATTAATAATGCCACATCGTCCTCACCTCATCCCCGCATCATCGTGATAAAAACATATTTTATGCGAGGTCTCAAGCCAATCATATGTGTCCTGTCCCTAATCTGAGATGGATCGGGTTTGAATTTGGAATGAATATGAGATGTCTTGACCGACAGAAGACATCATCTCTACGCACTACAGAGTACACTTCATATAGCACAATTTGAAAAAGGTAGCAGAGCAAAAATTCCGTTAGAATTTTAAGAGGAACAATGGTGCAGCGATAAACTCTGCGTGTTAAAACACCCAGTCTGACCCTTCTTATGTTTTTTATGTTCAAATGCTGATGTTTAAACCTATAAATCTTTGCATGTATCACATGTAAAACATGTTTGCGCTAAGTCCGTGCACAAGCTACTTGGCTATGATGACAAAACGTGGTGATTCCGAAATTCAAATATAAAACCTTAGAGCAAAACTTCTAAGTGAGTAACAAATGAAAGATCAATACGCTCGGAAAACAGGGAGGATAGCCACTGTTCTGAACGATGATTAAATTGCTGACGTTCAACCAAGCAGGAGGAATTTTTATCACCCCGAGACCCGAACACAAGTCACGGAGTTGTCCCACATATTGAGCCACAGTTTGCGTTCGAATAGGACTGCAAGAGAAGTGTTCATTACGATACCTGTATTGATTTTAAGGGCAACGGTTTTCCTTCAAGAGAACATGCAAATTGCAAATATTCCTGCGGTTACAAGAGCTGTATATCCATGTCTCGAGTCGGAAAGATCTTTTCGTGTTTATCGATATTCATGAACGTGTTCACTCGGAGTTTGCACCATGTGGGATGCACCATGTGGGATGCAGAGCTACATTCATTCTTGCCTCAATTTCGTATGCAGTAATCCCAAACGGGTAACGCCATTTATAGACACATTTACCTGACATGCATGGAATGCACTAAACCAAAACTGAGCAACTTTGTCCACATGGCTAATTTCAATAGCAAACCATTGCCTACACAACTCGGCAATGGCGGTGAACACGGGTGTGTAAACCAGCTTTCATTTGACAAACATTTCAACACGATTTGAAAATAAATAAATCCCAGAACCCTCGTCAGCAGCCTCTTGAAATACGCACAATTTCAAACCGTGTTACATCAGCGTAGGCAGCCGGCACTCGAATCCGCTTTACCTGCCATCAAGTACGCTCAAACACAGGCACAATGAAATCACAGGCAGTGCGTTGATTCCGTTATCTTGGGCCGGCACCCGGGCACTATCAACGCTAAATTCACAGACGGGCAAAACGCGACGTTTCGGGTGTTTCCGAAACTAGCCGTGAGAACCGTGCGAGACCGGACATCACGCTTGGTGGCCGAACCGATTTCGAGCAAACATAACCAATGTCCGTAATCTGCATTCTTAATCCACCCCGTCACAATTGGTCAGCGGAACGCCCTCTCGACCAATCACCGCTCGCCATTCTGCGGTGATTTCTTTCCGAGCGGCCGCCGCGCAGCGATTGGCTGGCGTCGGCCGGGTGGGCGGAGCCTAACCGCCGCCGTACGGTTAATAAATAACTCCTCCCAAGAAAGACCGTCTTTATTTAGTCCTGCGGCGGGCACAGACGCGCGTTCATCTCCCGGCCCTCGGTGACACAAAGCCTGGTTGACCACCCCTGGACGCGTCAACAGAGCATTCAGCGTCCACCGACATAGACACTGTTGTGGGACGCGGGCGCGTCACAATCGTCGCGTTCTAGCGTGGTGCGCTGTGACCGTCTCCGCTCGCCGCGCGTGGCTGAACTGTGAGACTGTGTGATTGTCCAGCTATGGCTGCGGCAACTCCGACCAGTGAAGCTAGCGATGAGGGGGACAAGGGCATCTATGAGGCCGTCTCCAAAGTGTTGGAGGGATACGATTGGACCCTGGTGCCTATGCTGAACAGGTGAGTGCTTTCTGGGGGGTGCTGAGGGGTGCTGAAGGTACTGAGGGTTGTTGTTGGGTTCTCAGTGCAGTGAGCTATCGCGGGGTGACATTGAGGTGTGCGGGTGCTTGCAGAGGAAGCTGGAAAGTGTCGAGAGTGCCGTTGAGGTTTAGTGATGTGCTGCTAAAAAGTAACGGAGTGCCTTTGTGGTAAATTTCTCTGGTGCAGCTTTGGGCTGCTTTTGAACTGGGACTTGAAGTTAACTGGTGGTGAGTGAAAACTGAAGCATTATACTGAAGCCTGGACGGCTGAATAAAATCAAGCGATAACTTTTATAATTGATGGGGATAAAGTACATTTGCAATACGCCTTTCAACAGGAATTTGCACACATATGTCATCTGAATATGTATATGGCATCAAACATTTGAACTTCTCGTTGAAATTACCATTTTCAGCTAAACAGTCCACAGACGTTTATACAAATTCATCAAATCATTATTCGAGTAATTCGATAACTGATCCGTATATCCATTGAGTTGCTAAATGCTGGCGGTTGAAGGGCTTCGCTGTTGCACTCATGTCGGCCGTCATGCCATCTATAGTGCGAGGCGACATTGTGGTTTGGCAGTCCGAGATGGTTAGAGACCGACTTAAACCCAGATCACAACTAAGGAGACCTGAAATTCGGGGTAGATGGACGTACGTACAATTGTAGGCTGTAGCGAGGTAGAAAATCAAATAATGATATGGAAAAACGGATGCATAATTTCATGTGTTTTGGTCGTCGTTGGTTGGTCTTCTGAGACGACGGCCATTCCAGGACCTTACGAGTATATAATTGTGCCTATTCTGTGATTATAATTGTATGCTGGAACAAAGTGTGAGATTAACATGCGTTGGCACATTCACTTTAATCAATCTCATATCAATCGCACATGAAAAAAACTACAAGCTGAATGCAACAATATCGAAAAGATCAAACGGCAGCCTGGAAAATACCAGTACCTATCTGTGTCCAACTAACACAAGGGTGATTGACTGTTCACTAGGAGAGACGAATGAACGCCGTTTTTGCTAATCGTTCTACAACTTTCATGCTTTATGTATATATTTTTGAAAATCAAATAATGCATTATAGACAGCAAATTTTCTGGATTTTTCTTTTTCTGGACAAAGCAACGTCAATACCGGTCATTGACGACCAGGGCTGTGGAGTCGGAGTCGGAGTCAATCAGAGTCCACAGTTCTGATCAGAGTCGGAGTCGATCTGACAGCCTGAGTCGGAGTTCGAGTCGGAGTCACCGAAAATCCATCGCCTCCGCAGTCCCGCTAGGGCTGCGGAGTCGAAGTCGGAGTTGAAGTCGGTCGGAGCCGTCAGTTTTGCCCGGCATTGGAGTCGGAGTTGGAGTTTATCTGATTTTGGAAGCCGCAGTCGGAATCGGAGTCGTAGTCACCGAACATAAATCGACAGCGCAGCTCTAATGGTGATAGTTCTCTACAACAAGTTATATAAAAATATGATATTGGTTCCTGATTGATGAATAACCGTGAAAACATGAAATTGTGGGTTTTTTTCATCACCTGTCTCATGGCACAGTCAATTATTGCGTGGTGAAGTTGCTGGTTTCCCAGTAACTATGCTGTCCAAGCAATCATGTTCGTGTCAAATTTTGGATAGATGTCTCTCGAAGAAATTAGGCACATTAATGCATGTGTACATATGTACATATGTATAGCATTTCAATGGTATAGAATCTTCTGGCATTCATGGGGTCGGGGTACCTACTAATTGCTCAAGCATCATTAGAGCCCCTAATCCTCTGTTCCAGTTATAAGTTAGCAATTTACCATCAGCTCAAACGACCAAAAGTAGCGGGTCAGTAACGTAAGATGGTTTTACGTTGATGGAAGTGGGTGCACCTGCCGTGGTCGAGATTCCCCTATACCGTCCTATGCTCCCGGCTTTATAAGCCAAACCGTTGCGCCTAGCGCGGGGGATTTGCACCACTTATTAGATCAAGGATGCGCGACGTGCCTTTGAAGGAGCTAAGCTCGATCGGGTCGATAGGGAGCGCGTGACGCGTGTCCAAAAGTGCAAATTCGCGTCATAGACTTTATATGTAAAAATCGGCATGCGAAATCGGCCGAAAACAGCTAAATTTGGCCCACACGCGTCAGGTCCCTGCGCAATATCTCGGTAACCGGGCGTCCGATTGGCAGGGGAAATACCATGGTGTTGAAAATTGAGAGGGTCATCGAATAGTGCGACATGCAGAGGGTAACATGCGTCGCGTGCAAGCAGTGATGTTTCTTTTGTTAATTATCGTCTTTAGTGTTTTTGTGTGTGTGTGTGTGTGTGTGTGGAATTTATGCTGTGTTCAGATGACCGTCGGACGGAACGAATTAAAATTAGTCTATTTGCAAGATAAACCTACCGTCGCTCAAGGAAAAAATGTGAAAAGCGAAATGATCGACGTCAAGCTGCTACCATCTCAAGAAAATGATGTCGATCAATTATTTCCCACCTTGTTAGTTACACTGACTATGCTGCTTAACCTGATACGGTTGGCAGTCAAAATAAAAAACCGTTGAATGCATGTTCCAAACCATTATTTATCTATGTTTCGCCGAAATTCATTGACGGCTTTCAATAACCTTGAATTCAGTTTTCGAATCCCTCCCAGGTAGCACACATGGTAAATAATAATCCGATACGGGCACTTCGAGTCGATGGATATTTTTTTCCAAAATGTTTGGTCGCCAAGAAACAATCGAACGAAAATATTTCTATATATGATTATATATCTATTTCATTTTTTTTTTTCCTTCTCGGCAAAGGGACACAGATCGACACGGAACCAACCCATCGTCCATGGGTTGAAAAACCCTTCCTTGCTTTGCGGAGCAGGCGGGTCATCCTAGCTTTTACCCATCTGTCATAACTCATTGTCGAGTATAGTGTTCTGGATGTGCGACGGATGATAGAAGGATTCTGGGATCAGTCGGCGAGAGAAGGATTCTGGGATCATTTGTGAAACGTGAGAGAGCAATTACCGCATTGATCAGTTTCAACCTCCAATATTTTCACATTGCATGATGCTCTGAGACGAATTGCTTCATCAGGCAAAGAATAATTGAAAAATAAATGGTGCCGATGCAGCCACGCAGGCTGAAGATCAGCTATGCCAGATTCAGTCCGTAGGAAGAGTTTGCCATTCGCTCTTATACGCAGTCCCTCGTGCGTCATTCATTTCTCACGCAATTCTCTCCCCCCTCTCTCTCTCTCTCTCTCTCTCTCTCTCTCTCTCTCTCTCTCTCTCTCTCTCTCTCTCTCTCTCTCTCCGCGCTCACTCCGGTCCCATTTCCCGCTCTCCAGAGCAGGTAATCTGTCTCCTACAATAAAACACCCGAGTTTACCTGTGCGACAACCAGTGACTGACTGCAGTGACGCTCCAGCAGCCAAGCGAAGCCAGCCGCCGGCTTAAAAGAACTCTGGTGACAGCTTCCATCATCAACCTCGGCCACCAGTGCGGCTCTGTAGGACGATTTAATGCTCGCAGTCTTGCAAGACCAATAAATCACTCGGTTTATGACAAACGACCAAAACTTGTCCGCGTGAATTTGTGGTAAATGCTTAATTTCAGTCATAATGAAGACACAAAATCTGTGGTTTTTATTCATTGACTATGAATTACGAGAAGAGGAAACGGACGTTCGTGGATTTTCGGTTTCGTTTCTATGAATGGGGTCTGTGACACGGTGCCAGCGGGGTAGGTAACGGGCCATGCCGCAGTGATCACAGGCCAGCCGCACAATATGACGTCACTGGGTAATGGAAACACGTGTTTGGAATGGGCGGCCGACGCGACGGACCACCGTGAGAGGGATATACGCGTGGTCTCAGGGCGGCGATGTGAAGATAATGATGAGAAATTCTGATAAAATTGGGCGAAAAAGAGCAGGGGATGATAAAAGCGGAACGGTCTGCGTTGAGATGATTGTGTGGAAAGGGGGGAGAGAGAAGGAAAAAAATAAAGAGAGAGAGAGGGAGAGAGAGAGAGGGAGAGGGAGAGAGAGAGAGAGAGAGAGAGAGAGAGAGAGAGAGAGAGAGAGAGAGAGAGAGACAGACAGAGACAGAGACAGAGACAGAGACAGAGACAGAGAGACATAGACAGAAAGCAGGAAGGAGAGAAATTGGCAGGAAATGTGGAGACGGCATCAAAATTTAAGTTCAGATAAACGATAATGAATTTCTGTGAAATCGAATGGATCACTGGACTATCTCAATGTTTGAGAAAAAAATGAATGTGTTCTGATTTCAACTGGGGTCATTTATGACCATAAGAATATAGAGGGTCGTTTGTATCTAATATGTACTTACCCCACTCCCCGTGTTTTTCCTTACCTCAGAGCATCCGGCCGAGGTCGATCCCACGTGAAGAGACCGATGAACGCCTTCATGGTGTGGGCGCAAGCGGCGAGAAAGAAGCTGGCCGACCAGTATCCGCAGCTACACAACGCCGAACTTAGCAAGACGCTCGGCAAACTGTGGAGGTAAGGAGGGCAGCACGTGATGATTTGAAACAATACTGAGTAAAAGGAAAGGGACAGTTGGGGATGCTTGCTATATGGGATAAGTGGGTACTGGGTAGCATGCATGCTCTTTAGTCCGTTCGGCTATGTTTTAAAGGGAGATAATGAGCTTTCTTTTTTCTTAAATAAAAATTACTCGACATCTATACTATTTCTACTGTAGTTTCTATAAAATATGAAAATTTCCTAGCACATTTTCGTATGTGAAAAAGGTTTTCATTTTTGCAAAAAGAAGCAGTACTTGCAGTACTTGTAACACCCACCGAAATGCGTTGTCCTTCTCTATAAAAAGTCGCAGTATATGGCGCTTTTGTTTCAAACAGCGACGCTTGGGTTTTTGTTTATTTTATCGCCTTGTCGTTGCTTGGTTGTAAGGATTCTAATTTGAATTAGAGTTAATTCGGTTTAGAATTAATTAGATTCTAATTCGGGGGTACATAGTGCCTACTCTTCTTTGTTTGCAAGTATTATTTTGCGCCACAAATGAACGGCATGCGCCAGAAACGCAGCCAAATCTTGCGATTGCGACTACGAAATTCATTATTTTGGCGTCAGAGCCTGAAGCGAAAAATACAAGAATATTTATTTCAATAAGACTTCAGGTTTGTCGAACGATGTTATGAGAATTTTGATAACAGTACTGCATAAGTTTTTCAGTGATGCCGCAAAAGTGTTGTATCTATCTTCTTTTATTGTGCAGTCGGCGGGACCGATTCAAAATTGAGTCGTTGCTACTAAAATAGCAGCATATGGCGTCAGATGATGAACAGGAAAAATAGTTGCGTAAATTTAGACATAAACTACCCCCAAACCATGAATATCTTTTGAAGGCACTATAGACGACCATTAACTAACTAGATGTGATGAAGATCAAATGTAAGGAATACGCTCATTTTACAAAATTACATGCAAGTACCAAAAAGTGATGTAAGTACTTATTCAACGGTCATTTTCAGCGCTCCCCGCTAACGTGACTTCAAGTTGAGATATTTGCGGCAGGGTACCGAATTGAGCAAAATGGTTTTAATTTACATTATAACTTGTTGTGTTTTGTCAGAAAATGGTCCTAACTCAGATTTTGTGGAAAAAGGTCATTATCTCCCTTTAACCAAAGTATTTTTTAATAGCTGAATGCATTGATTTAGTTCCTTGTTTCATGGGTTAGTAAACTTGTTGAGATGAATGAGTTGTGAGCTGACTAATTAAATGAAAGATAGATGAATCCACAAGACAAAGTAAGACCAGCGAGAATCAGAAAGCGTGAAAAAGGTTCTCGCGCAGCGGTCAATTTGCCAAAAGCTCAGCCCAGCGCACGGCGCCAGCCGGTTTCGCCGGCTCCAGCAGTAGGTAGGCTGACCCGCACGACACAAAAGTGTTGCGGCACAGCATGCTTCTAGGTAACGTAAAAAGTAAAAACGCAATGGCGGGGTCGGACCACAAATCTACCATTCGAAGAAACGAACAGGGAATCATAGAATGAAAACGCAGCATGAGATTGGCGGTGGTGTAAGCTGGTGAGAAGAATAAGAATAAGATAAATATGCTCATCTAGAGCTGACACCGGGTGTTCTCCAGGGGCGGATCCAAGGGGGGGGTCACATGGGTCATGGCCCCCCCCTTGAGGCCCGGGGGCCCAAAGACCTGCCAGGGGCACCACCGGCCTATCAGGGGTATCACAGTCCTGACAGGGGCACCACAGGACCACCAGGGGCACCACAGGCCTAGCAGGGACACCACGGGCCTGGTGCCCCTGGGCCCTGACAGGACTGTAACGCCCCTGACAAGCCTGAAGTGTCCCCGGCAGGGACGTGGTGCCCCTGACAGGCCTGAGGCGCCCCTGCAAGGCCGGTGGTGCCCCTGGCAGGCCTGTGGTGTCCATGGTAGGCCTGTGGTGCCCTTGCTAGGCCTCTGGTGCCCCTGACAGGCTTGTAATGCCCCTGGAAGGACTGTGGTGCCCCTGGGCCCTGACAAGCCTGAGGTGCCCGGCCATGACAGGCCAGTGGTGCCTTGCTGGGCCTGTGGTGCCCCTGGCAGGCCTGTGGTGCCCCTGGCAGGCCTCTGGTGCCCCTGACAGGTTTGCGGTGCCCTTGGAAGGACTGTGGTGTCCCTGGGCCCTGACAACCCTGAGGTGCCCCTGACAGGCCCGTGGTGCCCTTGTTAGGCCTGTGGTGCCCCTGGCAGGCCTCTGGTGCCCTTGCTAGGCCGCTGGTACCCCTGCGCCCTAAGAGGACTGGTGCCCCTGAAAAGTCTGAAGTGCCCCTCGGCAGGCCCGTGGTGCCCCTGACAGGCCCAAGGTGCCCCTGAAAAGTCTGAAGTGCCCCTCGGCAGGCCCGTGGTACCCCTGACAGGCCCAAGGTGCCTCTGCAAGGCCGGTGGTGCCCCTGGCAGACCTCTGGTGCCCCTGGCAGGTCTGTGGTGCCCCTGGCAGGTCTGTGGCGCCCCTGGCAGACCTGTGTTGACTGGTGCCCCTGCTAGGTCG
The DNA here is from genome assembly GCF_019059575.1 of Amphibalanus amphitrite. NCBI lineage: Eukaryota > Metazoa > Arthropoda > Thecostraca > Balanomorpha > Balanidae > Amphibalanus > Amphibalanus amphitrite. The sequence goes on from NW_024882323.1 coordinate 29,621, forward strand.
CTGGTGCCCCTCACAGACCTGTGGTGCCCCTGGGCCTTGACAAGCCTGAGATGCCTGGCTATGACAGGCTCGTGGTGCCCCTGATAGACCAGTGGTGCCCTTGCTAGGCCTGTAGTGCCCCTGGCAGGCCTCTGGTGCCCCTGCTACCCCTGCGCCCGGCCGAGGACTATGGTGCCCCTGAAAAGCCTGAAGTGCCTCTCGACAGGCCCGTGGTGCCCCTGACAGGCCCAAGGTGCCCCTGCAAGGCCGGTGGTGCCCCTGGCAGACCTCTGGTGCCCCTGGCAGGTCTGTGGTGCCCCTGGCAGGTCTGTGGCGCCCCTGGCAGACCTGTGTTGACTGGTGCCCCTGCTAGGTCGCTGGTGCCCCTCACAGACCTGTGGTGCCCCTGGGCCTTGACAAGCCTGAGATGCCTGGCTATGACAGGCTCGTGGTGCCCCTGATAGACCAGTGGTGCCCTTGCTAGGCCTGTAGTGCCCCTGGCAGGCCTCTGGTGCCCCTGCTACCCCTGCGCCCGGCCGAGGACTATGGTGCCCCTGAAAAGCCTGAAGTGCCTCTCGACAGGCCCGTGGTGCCCCTGACAGGCCCAAGTTACCCCTGCAAGGTCGGTGGTGCTCCTGGCAGGCCTCTGGTGCCCCTGGCAGGTCTGTGGTGCCCCTGGCAGGCCTGTGTTGACTGGTGCCCCTGCTAGGCCGCTGGTGCCCCTCACAGGCCTGCGGTGCCCCTGGAAGGACTGTGGTGCCCCTGCCCCTAGGGGTGCTCATGGGCCCAACAGGCCCGTTGTGCCCCTGACAGGCCTGTCGTGTATACTTGCTAGACCTGTGGTGCCCCTGCTTCCTGGCGGGCCTGTGGCGCCCCTACAAGGCCGTAGGTGCCCCTGACAGGTTTGTGGTGTCCCTGGAAGGACTTTGGTGCCCCTGACAAGCCTGAAGTGTCAAGGACAGACCCTTTAGACGCCAGGGTCAAGTTCGTCGGACTGACAACGATTTGCTTACCTGATAACGTTCCTGGTAAGTACTCACTAATCAGCGTCCACAACATATATACACATAGCACATTCATATATACTTGCTTACAATTGGTAAATGTGGTTGTGGCAAAAGTTAAGATACTGACTAAAAATAAAAATTAAAAAGAAAAAAAACTGAAAATGGGGGCACCACCAAAATAAAGTGGACGAAATCCGTTGAGTTTTTAATTTTGGGTATAGGTAGGGGCACCACTTCGATTCATGACCCTCCCCTTGGAGTTTTCCTGGATCCGCCCCTGGTGTTCTCGAACACTTTCTCCGGCGCATTCCATTCACCTTCAGACCCATGACTGGCACGTGTCGAGGGCTTCGACTGACCGGCAACCACGGCCCTTCACCAGTGCTCTACTTACTCACCCACACCCCTCCCGCGCCACCCTCGCCGCCCCCGCGCCACCTTTGCCGCACCTGCGCCGTGCCCGCGCCAAATTCTCACTAGTCACTGGTGTGTATTAGTGCGGCCACTGCTGCGCGGCTGAGGCAGAGGTAGCGCCCGCGCAAACCGTCCGCGCCGGTTGGGGGCCGACTTTGCCGATCACCGGCGTCTCTGGCCGCGTTACGCGGTCATTGAGCAAGCTGTCGGGACAGCGGGGGTCTTCTCTGGCTTTCATCCTCCCCGCGTGACCCCTCCCTGTCCCTGCTGGGCCCCGCTGGGTCCCCACGAGCGACCAGAGAGGCCCCGCTGAGTCTCCCACCGCGCGCCCGCCGCGAAATGTCGGCCGCTCGGCGAAGCGCGGCACGAAAAAAAGGGCGCGAACGGCGCTGAGAAATGGCGCGACTTTGGCCGGCGCGCCACTATGGATGGCGCGTCTGCGACTGGTGACGCGGCCGCGATTGAGACGTGAACTGGCGCACGGCGGCGTGTGGTGGCGTGTGGTGGCGCGGGGGCGGCGTGCGGCGGCGCGGGAAAGTTGTAAGAGAAGAGGGATGAGATGTCAGTGGGGAGATATAGAATAGAGATACACGAGTGCGCGCTGTGGGAATCAGGAGCAGAGGAACTACGGATGTTACGGTAGCGCTGCGGCAAATATTTTCTACAAATAAAGACAAAATGGTGGTGAAAATTCAAATCACATGACCATAACAAAATAGGCAAAGTCAGTCTAGCCTACCAAGAGCTATCGAGAATATGAGTAAGCAGACATGAAATGGGTGCCTGACATGAAATGGGTGCCTGAAAAGACAGGGTTCATTTCATCGGAAAATAAAACTAAGATGACGGGGAGATGAAAGTGCGATGATTGCCCGTATTTTCCAAAATAGGGGCAAATTTTCCAATTTTCCCAAACCCAATTTTCCCACATTTTCCAGAATAGCGCTATCACACATGCATGATGCATGTCGTCAGCATGCGCTGACATCATATGTAAGGCTCCTCCTGTTGATGCGATGTTGCAACCACTCCGACAAAATGGCCGACATGACGGTGGAGTCTGTCTCCCTTCCCGGTGACATTTCTAGCGCGACACGCTCTCTCCCTTGAGCCACCACTTGCTAAACCAACAAACCTACTGGGCTGGGCTGGATCAAACAGTCCGAAAAGCTGTCTTTTCTTCCAAAAACACGGTGTTCTCGTTTGGTCGAGGTGGTGGATGGTAAAGATCACAGGGGTAAGTGTAAAATAATCGTGTTATGGGTCGCCGCTTACTGTCAACGAGTGCTGGACTGATTGTGAGAATGTCTGGGGCGGCGGAAAAGTAGACCTTATTATTTGGCAGTGCTGGTTAGTGCGGTGATGCAAGCTTCAAAGAAATTAGTGCATTAGCATTTATGCTAAAACAGCCATGACTAGCGGCAAAATTGAATCAGTCAATGAAGCTTACTTAATTACACCATCGATCCTTTCGGAATTATTTTATATATAAAACGTATTCAGTGATTTCTTCTAGTTGAGCTAATTATGATATCCGACCAGCTCCAACTGACTTGCTTGAGTTTGACAGCAGCCTAGCTTTTATTCACTGGCCAAAATATCGCAATTTGCTACTTACGTCTCTTATAAGCTGACTTTTGTAAGCCCGAAAGTGTCTATGGTGATCACTGCATATATATGTTCACACCCATATCGCACTGTGAGAACAGCATGGTATAATAATATTGTCCATCCATACGGAGCTGTGTTCATGGGCGTAGGAGCCTCACCAAAAGTGTATGTGGGTGTGGGGGGGGGGGGGGTAGCGAAACTTCAATGTCGCTTTGTGGGAGCCCCAATACCCCTATGAAGAAATGCTCTGCAGTTTTGTGCTCATCTTACCCTGCTGAACCATTGCCTGCTCTTAGTTTTGTATTTAAATCAAGAATAAATATTTTACGCAAAAAAAATGGCTGAAAAATGAGGGGAGGGGAATGACCCCCCCGGCCCCCCTGTTCCTACGCCTATGGTTGTGTTAGCTTGCCCCATAACGGCCGAAGTGTCACATGTTAGAAATACTTCGCCAGAGGACGCTCCCGACTCGCGAGCGGCCTTTTAAATGGGCCACACCCGGTACCGTCCCGTTTTTATGACAGGGACGGTCAGGGGACGGAGGGTGAGGATGGGGATGACCCTCCCCTGGCCACGTGCTCGTGAAGACGTTGACATTTAGGCTTCACTGCCTGTGTTGCTAATTAATCTCTCATCTAGTTTGGCTAGGAGGCGTTACTATAACCTTTGAACATGGACATGATCTTTTTGCACGAGTTAGTGAAAACAGAAAGATTTTAGAATAAAGTACATATCGAGTTGAGTACAAACTTCGCTGTTCTGTTTTCCATTTTCACTATGGATTGATAGTTATCAAAAGACGCTGCATAACATTAGCAATAAACATACTTAGGTTAAAGTAACAGAAAGAAGTGTTAAAATGCACTAAAGTAAATGAAATGCTAAACTCATGTTATGGCTAAATATGTTTTTTTATTTACAATGCACCAAATTCAATTGCAACATATCATGTCTGATAAGCATAACCAATATGGCGACCGCAACTTACGACCAAATCTCAGTTGAACGAGTGTTACATGCAAAATCACTCAAGCGCCCATCTTGGATCAAACAGTTGCCGCCATAACCCTATTGACACATTGTTATCAACTCACACCACTCCTACCTATACAAAAAAATCACCTCAATCGCACAAAGACGACCCAGTATTTCGGAGAGCTCCTATTCCTAGAAAGGCCTCTTCAGAGGCTCCGAAGTGACGTTTCAAGTCTCCGTTTGGCATTCCCTGATAGGAGCCAGCCCCTCGTGCAGGCAGCGTCACAATCACATGAAGGTAACGATAGGTTTATCATGGGGCTCTCAGGGTGGGATGAGATGCAGGGAGGGGAGGGTTAGTCGGGGTGGTACGGCCAGACTGCTGGGGCTAGATTTGGGGTCGGTTAAGAGGTCATCAAGACTGACATGCACATTGCACAAGCAAGGGACTCACCGAACTATCTGTTTTGAGTACATAAACTGCAATGAAGAAGGATGACTCGTGGATCAAAAAAGATCAAGGCCATGTAAAGATCAGTAAAGATGAACGTCTTCGATTTGCTGTAAGCAATCAATTTTCAGGCAGCGCTTTGGTCTTTGTGTATCCTATTTCCCAATTCGATCTTTCGGTCTTTTCGTTCTTTATGTATTTGTAACGGTCTTTTCTACCGTGGTAGTACAGACTTACATATGAAAGAGACTTAAGATTTTAGACATGCAGTCATTTTGGAATCGAAAAAACGGTTCAAAAGCAGCAGAATGCTGTGCAAGTTTGAATTTGGTAGATTTCTGTGGAAACTTAGAATGCCTTCTACTTGAGTCCTACACCTGCTTGCATCTTCAGTCTACTCCGACATACGAGTGCTTCCGGCTTACCACGTGCAAACATTTCTCTAGCAAACTCTTCCCCTTCTTCAAGGGTTCCACCCCAACCGCCGCGCACACATCGCATGCACTTCTTTCGGCGGTAAAAAAAAAAACTATTTGAAAAGCGATAATTGGATGTAATCGATCCAGGTGCAGTACTGATAACGAGGAAAAGGGAGTCGCCCGCAACATCAAAGGCCTGTCCGGAAGGTTGTTGAGAACCGGAGTGTATGTAGTGAGGAGTGGTGGCTCAAGTGTAACACTTAGCACGCTGCTAAGTGGGGTGGGTAAATTTTGATCGAAAAAGGCGCGTCGAGATAAGCCCGCCATTACTTCGACCAAGATGACTTCGGCATGGGATGCAGTAGATCTTTGAGATTGAGATAGTGCATGGTATTCATGGTATTTCGTATCATGAGGCTTTCAGAAGTCGGAGGCATTTTTCGCATAACTTGGAGATATCGTTTGGCCTCGACAGATAACAATCGCTGATGAGCACATCCTAGGTATTTGTTTGCAAGTGATGGTTGCTTGCAATACGATTTGATAAAGGCAATTAAAATGAAGAATTGTATGTAAGTCCCCACCCTCCCCCCCCCCAAACAAGTGACGATAGCCCATTTTCCTTTAATTTATCTCAGTATCACAGCGTTTTAAATAGATATGACATTTACAAATTCCTTAATTACACCCAATTCTTACACAAATTAGCTGCGCCGTGATCAGCAGACTTTTTTCTTGCTTTCCTTCTTTTCTTTTTTTCGACACTCATTTACCTACTCATTTTTCTAGTTGCAATCCATCTCGCCTTTCTCCTACGTTCGTCGTACCTTCTATTCCCAAGACTGTCGTGTAAGCAAAGCAAACAGCTCCAATCAGTAGAACACACATGCTGAAAGATACGGGGCCATTGCAGAGACCGCCGCAGTGACAAAGAAGTAGATAGTGATATTGACTCTCCCCCTGTGTGTCGAGACAATATTGGCGCGCCCATAGGCACGCGAAGTGACCCCACACGTAGCGAAGCACGGCAGTTGGGGACCGGACTTAGTGGTTCATTGGTGACGTAAAAGGTGTGCGTACTGGCAGTTTAGGCGTGGGAAAAATAAGACCGACCAGGAAAAAAGGTGATATTCGGGTCATGGAAAAACGGTTTTAGCATATAGACTGCGACCATTTTAAGTACCAATCACAAACAGTTGGGAGCACGCCTTCCGAAACGCCTTCCGAAACGCGAAGCGCCACGCACCCGGGCCTATAATAAGTGAGCATCAACTCCCCTAAAACAAAAAACGAAAATGTCGGGCATGCTCTCTTACGAGACTTTGTTTGCCTACAACGCCCAGAATGAAATGAATCCCAGAAGACTGCTGCTGTCCCATAGCCCCAGACATAAATAACATGACATGATTCATGTTATCTATGCCCAATATTTTACATCTTTCTCCCCTTCTCGTTACCACACCCTTTCTTCCTTCGCAGGCTGCTCAGCGATGCCGACAAACGACCATTCATTGAGGAGGCAGAGAAACTTCGACGGCAGCATAAGAAGGATCATCCTGACTACAAGTATCAGCCCCGACGCCGAAAAGCCCTCAAAGGACCCGCCTGTGCTGCTAGTCAGCAGGGGAACACGGTTGTGTTCAATACGAGGTGAGCAGGCGTTGTCATGGCAACTTGCATACGATTCCGAGGAATACTAGTTAACTACGAGTCAAGTAGAAGCCTTGATAATGTAAGAAAATCATATTGCTGTGTTGAAATAGGCTGTTGATTCGGTTACATGGGGATTGAGGCTAGCACGTAAACAGCGCCTGAATCCTTTTATTCACAAATGTTTTGACCCGGTGGAGGTGATCAGCGGCGGATTCCACGGAAAGCAACGAGCCTTTTCCCTTTCCATTGTCAGAATCTTAGAAATATATATAGTATTGCATCTACCGTTATGTATAGAAATAACAAATAAGGAGTTTTGACGATATCCGGACCTTTCAAAACTCGCATATGAATCCGGGGAGCCCCCCCCCCCCCCAAGTAATGAGAGCATAACAATGATCTCCCCGTCTACCGCAGTCGGCAACACACCATGGAAGAGGCAGCCGAGGCGGCCCGACTGGCGGCCTCCCAAGGTCAAGGTCAGGGTCAAGGTCACGGCCCTCCCACGCCGCCGACCACGCCCCAGGCGGAGCTGCTACGGGACAACAAACAGGCAATGGGTACGTTCTGTCGTCTTGTAACGAAATAATAATATAAAAGAGCAACATTATGAGTTATGGCATTTTAAGTTAAATAAATTTGTTCAATCCGCTGTGTGATATAGATATTACCCAATATTTTGGAGAAAATAAAGCAATTAAAAAGGGAGGCATCGATCGGAGGGAAATATTCAATCACCGCTGTTCAGTGTTCAGTGCTTTCTCAATTGATGATTTTCAGTTGAGCATAATTTATTGGTAAAATAAAACACTTGATACGCTATGAAGTATAAGGTGCAGTGCAAGAACAACATCAATAATTAATGTTTTTGCTGACATACACGGTCGTTTGTAATATGAACATAAAACGTGAATAGCATCACCCGTCACACACATGTATCAGCCAAAGTTCAGCCAAAGTTCACACACTCACCCAAGCTGTAAGCCGGCCGCCCCGCTTGACATCTTCTCCCCCTCTCTGTCCTCTCTCTCTCCCAGGTTTCCTCCAGGGCAGTCCCGGCGGCCTCAGTTGCTACGGTACGCGACCCACAGCCAGCGCCCTGGCTCGAGGTCAATGCACTGCAGTCGCCAGCCAATCAGCGTGCGCCTCGGCGGCCGGCCGACCCACAATGCCCCAGGCGTCGCCTGAAGACGCGTCCAAGGTCACCTGGCCCAAGGAGGATTCGTATCGCAGCCACCAGGCGGCCGCCGCGGCCGCTGCCGCTGCCGCCGGTGAGTTTTTTTTTAGGGGGGAGGGAGGTTGAAGATTGAGATCTGCGATAGGAAAGTTTCTGGAGTTTGAAACTGATCATTATGCGAGGTTTGGCTTTTTTTGTCGTTAAGTATGGCGATCACTGTGATGATACAGCAACGAATTTTTTAACTTGAGTATTTACAACTTCATTTTTGTGTCCTTTAAAAAAGATTCACACTTATTTAAAACGTCAATATTCAGTGACAAAATTTGCCGAATTTCTCATGTATCGAGCTTCCAAGAAAATACACGATTCCGCTCACTTCATCATCTAACATTTTATCTGTCTCGTTTCAGGCAGCTCCGGCGGGGTCGGCGTCGCCTCTTCTCAGCTCTCTCAGCTGCCTCAGGCGATGGCCTGTGATGCCTTCTACAGTCAAACCGGCTTCAAACCCGACGACGATCGACTGTACAGAGGTCATGAAGAGCGCGTTTATCGCGGTCAGCCATTCAGCAGTCAGCTGATAGCACCGTCAGCTGGCTACTCAGCTGAAAACATGGCGTACTACCAGAACCTGTATCAGTACCCCAGCCAGCGATCTTACGACGCCAATGATCCATGGACTTTTATGTAATGACGTCAAAGAAATGGCGTTGACCAATAGCGGATGGGTTTCGCGTGGCAAATGACGTCAGAGATGGGACTCGAGTCATGGGACTGGGGAGTGTTGTTAGTAATTTGTATGCCTAAGCTTGTTGTATTGAAGACTTTCTGCCTTTAAAATTGTCGCTGAAATGTGCCATGTTTCCGACCGAATGGTGCCATTCGTTCACAAATGTTGAAGCGGACTTGAACGACTATGGGGAATGTCTGAAGCTGTAACAAAGTGTTACATAACACTGCAGATATTGCAACAAAATGTTATGGCATGCAACGAAATAATACTACCATACAGTACACAATCAGCCGAGAAGAATTCGCTCTAAAACTCAGTGCCTGGAGGACCACACAAACTGGAAGAGACTCAGTGATACAACGGTGTACGCTTTGGCACGTCACAACGCCACCCGCCACGTGCCAAAACGTGCCGAATGCCACGTGCCAAAACGGTCGGTAACTGCGCGTGCAAAATGGCACGCTTGTAATGAGCCGGACCAGAGGTGATGAGTGGAATGTGGCGCGAGAGAAATGGCGCGAGTGCGTCTGCTAAAGTGTTGACTAAGCGTTGCTAAAACCAATGTTGCATTAGTTTTAGTGTGGTCACAGTGTGTACAGATTTTATGTTGGCAGTTTGTGACAGTTAGGAATTAAATGGATATGTGTTGACTTCTTTCGTTAAGCTTAATTGATGCGGTTAGATTGTTGATCATGTTTTATCTGTGCTTTCCGATAAGCTTATGTCAAAGTGTGTTTGTGTGTTGTTTGTTTGGTTGGATGGGAATGTGAGACATGCAGTTTAGAACTTTTTGTCGCCTAACGCATAATTCCTGATCAATGGATGCGCTTAGTTGCAGGTAACCTATCAATTGAATAGTCATTTGCTCTATCTCTTACCTTGTAAAAATATGTTGTTTTATCTGTGCCCTGAATATACGAGGGAAAAATTGCCGTTGATAAATTTCACAGTTTGTATCACATGTTCTTCGAAAGAATTAAGCTGCATCTGAGCTTGCGAGACACCAACTTCATTCACACCAGCACAAATATCAATCACCTTGCAAATGTCATGAATGTGTTCCTTATATATTTTTCATTAATAAGAAAATCACATGCGGATGGGTTATATACGTAAGTCATTCAAAAATCTTTCGTTATCAACGGTTGGTTGCTTTTTATTGGACACAACCTGGCACTGATTCAACGCTGAGAATGGCTAAAACAAAAAGGTTCAAAACATATATATCATAATTGCAATCCAATACCAACGACTAACGGATCAGAAAACATCTAGCCGCACCACTCCTCAGTACCACTAATGACGTCATCGCGTCCAGATCACCAATAGGGTGCCGACCATCATCTGTCGTCAAATTAGTGTTAGCGGTTCGACGCTGTTCCGCTTTTGATACCGCGAACGGGCAGAGGGGCGGCTGATCAAATGATGATGCTGATCATGTGCGTCATTTTTATCTGAGTTGACGGCACTATTTGACTGCCACGTCATTCCGTCGTTATGGTGCGTTGATTGATACGCACCATAACACCCATGGTTAGAGAAGTGGCAGCTTAATTTGCTTTTTTAGATGGCCTATCTGTCCCACCCCGACGAAAGGCGATTACTTGAGATCAGTGTTCACATTCCTGTGAATTTCTGACTACTTCAAGCGTCGCCGTTCGCTTGTTTTAACCCTCGCCCGCACATGCCATTTTCCCATCCTAGAACGCACATGGGGGGGGGGGGTGGTTGCCACCCCCCCCCCCGCGCCATTTCGTTCCTGTTGGAGATAGAGCTTAGCGGTAAAGACCAAAAAGATTCTTTGGGAAGAGACGAATCCAATGATACCCAGTTTTACCTTCTCAGGTCAGTCATTGACCTTCCAGGTCAGGTCAAACTAAAAAATGTTGCTGTTTTGGGTCACCGCTGGATATCAAGTGCGCTGCTTATCAAATACCGATGACGATGCTGTTTTCTGGTGCCAAGCCAGCTAGAACCTCTTTGTCACACTACCCGACCAGAATTTTGCTGCTGAGGTCATTTCAGGTCAAGTTAGGTCAAGGTCAATTATATGTGTTTGTATGTCTGTGTGTGTCTGTGTGTATACTGATGTGTGCACCGATTGTTTTTGGGTCCATATTACATGAAATCATGATCTGAGAAGCTTTTACCAAAAATGCAATCAAAAAACTTCACAAAAAGTAAATTCAGCTTGCCTAAAACGCAATTAACTTAGATGACCTAGGTTGACCTTGACCTGACCTTGACCCCTGTACATCGTCGAACAGCATGTTCCATGATAGGTGGGAGGTAAGACTGGCAAAAAAGGCCGAAATCAGGGTGTCAAAAGCTCACAAGGCCCATGGCAAACGCAAGATTTGGAGACTTGGCCATTTGGGTCATGACATGACCTGAAAAACAAGGTCATATCTCCGAAACCAAAAATCACAGAAACTTGAAATTTTCAGCGAACATCAAGAAAGGATAGACGAGCAGCTATACGAAAAATCAGCTTTTTAGCTCTAAAAATGTTGAGTGCAGAGCAGAAAGACTACCTGGGGGGGGGGGTGGCAACCCCCCCCCCCCCCCCCCATGTGCGGGCGAGGGTTACGACTTCGGTTCAAAACTAAAAGGATGTTATCTTTTGTCCTCAGCTTATTCACCAGTAGAGACCTTACGACTTCCCAATCATTCACAAAATATCGAATCCAAGATACAATATGACAGAATGAGAGCTATAGATGCGTGAGCATTAGCCCACAACTTTGAGATGGATCTTTGTAAAGAGCGAGAACATGAAATTGGCAAGTTATTGTAATCCCCCTACACTTCGATTGCCCATGTCTAATCCCAACAACCGCCGATCATTTATTTGAGGAAGTACTATGCATCGAGCATAGCAAAGACCGGTGCTTCAACCAACGGGAGCTTGGAGGTGCAGCCTGATGCGCTACAGAACAAATATTTTTGTACTGTACCGTGCATGAATCTATTCCCATCACTAACTATGGATAAGCAGGGGCTCTCTCGGCTCCCGTTTTCAATCGTTGACGGTGTCGACTTTCGGCACGTGTATACATCCGCTGGTCCGCGCGCCCCTGGCCAGGGCGCCATCTAGCGAACTGCAGAGCGTCGATGACCTAATGAGAGCGATAACACGCGCGCTCAGGAGCCGACACGAGCAGGGGAAGGGAGGGAGAGGGCAGGGGGTGGGGATAGACTCCGTGACAGAGGCTCATCGAGGAGAAAAGAAAAATATCCTTGGTGTAACAAAAAATGACCAAAGAACGGTTCATATAAAAACGGTCGGAAATGGTCGCTATCTATACAACACAACTTCCCCGCAATTGTATTGTATTGTATTTACATTTAAGAGCGATCCACATGCAAAGTGCGTGGCGATTACTGCTCAAGTTCTCATCTCGCGCATGGAGGAGGACTCGCTCGCGTCTCTAAACGACTGGTTTGGCGCTAACGCCCTCAAAGTGAACGCAAGTAAAACACAGCTTATTGTATTTGGCAGTCGTCAAAATTTATGTAAATTACCAGACTTTAGAGTACCATTCCGCGATGCAGCGTTGCAGCCGTGCGCACAGGTGGGGAACCCTGGCGTCACTTTCGACTGCACTCTGTCATGGGACGCACACGCTGTCGATGCCAACATCGTGCGATATGAATGCCCCAACGGCAATTAATACATACTTTACGGTGCGTTCACTGGAGATCAAAGGGACTATCCCACCTTTAACATGGGGTTTGAGTTGAGATAGCCAAGTTTGCGGCGAGGTTCAGAAACCACTATCTATCTAGGTTGCAACCCCCGCGGCCTCTTGGTGTTGAAGAAATTCGTTCCCTTCATTTGAAAATGGACCTTGTACAAGGCCCTATCTTCAACATGGAGCGACTGTTAGTGTGACGTCACCTCGTTTAGTCATTCTGATTTAAATGGGTTTGTTCGTTGAAAAATCGCTTAAAACTTGGTCTGAACTTTGTTGTGGTGCCTACAGAGTAAAAAGAATCAGCTTTATGACAGTAATGTGGCCTGGGGAAGGAGGTAATTTTGGGCTGTGACCACGGGTGGAGAATGTTTGAAAAAGTTACCCCGGCCGGCGACTGAAAGAAAGACGATGATGCTCAAATATTTGTCAACGGTTATCAACAAACCCCTATTCTGTGGCATAGAATAATGGATGCCTGCCGTTTGTACGTTTTTAGGGAAAACTGCTGCACGCAGGTGCGGAAGATTTCGTAATTATAACAACAAATTTGCAACACGGATTAAAATTTCGCACGCATGTCACCTATGGTGCTAGGTCAGGTCATCAGGTTCAATTTGCTGGATGATCGTGCTAAAAATGCCATCATGCCCTTTGCAAAGCTTATTCTGTGGAAGTTGCAACCTTCCCACACAAAACAAAATGTCAAATTTGACCGTTTTACTTTTGACCCTCTTATTGATTTGAGCTCGCACCTGAAATATTATTCGCGACCGAGCCTTAAACGAGTAATCGAATGCTTTGTTTGCAGTGTTTAAGCTCCGTTATGTTCATGAACTGTGAGAAAAGTTGTCGGAGAACGCTAAAATCAGAGAAATTTGGCTTTTGATGATCTATGGTGATTTTATTATTGAGCTTGCCTAAAACATGACCAGATTTTTCTGGTCACGTTTGTCGCTCTTTCGAACGTCGTTCCGCTTCTCGCCTCGTAGCCCAGTAGCCGAGTTAGAAGGAGCGTGAAAAGCCCACCTCTCGACTCAACGTGTTACGATAAGGCCACCACCCTGGCGCGGGTTAAGTTGGGGGAGCCTTGAGCCCCAGCAGCTCGTCCTTCTATCTCACTGATATTACCCTCGTCCTGTCTTGTAATGTTATTACAGTGCCATCTTACGATAACGGCCCTTAAATATGATTTACTTCTGTTTGATGAAACATGTCGGGCTCCGCGATGAAAAGACTTAAAAACATAGAAGCTCCAAAATACAAATAAAGTAATTTTTCAAGAACTTTTCAAGGTAGATAAGAATAATGAGAGACGCTTTTATAGATGGCAGGTTACCCCGGCCGCGCCGGGGTCGGCTGAAAGTTACCCCGGCCACGGCCGGGGTGGCCGGGGCAGGTTCTCCACCCATGGCTGTGACGTCACATATTTGAAAGTTTGTGTTTGGAATATGGGAAGCCTAAGATGTTTAATGAAAAATAAATGCCAGAACCGTGTTCCTGGTCATCCAATCTATAAAGTCGGGCACAATTTAACTGGTTTTAACAACATTTTAGAAGGTGGGATAGTCCCTTTAACCGTGCGTTAATTCGAAGGTAGCCGTGCACCAATTTAAATTGGTGCACGCGCTTGCAGTGATGACTTTCTCGACTGAAGTCTTTCGGAAGGGTCATTGACTTTACACTGTAAAAAAGTTTAGCACCCATGTCAAAAACCAGCACCCTATACCTGCTTATTTTAAGCAGGCTAAATGGGTACTAAATTTTAGCACCCTTTTCGAAAAATAGCTCCCTGTGCCGGCTTATTTTAAGCACCCTAAATGGCTGCAACCATTCAGGGTGCTTAAAATAAGCCGGCACAGGGAGCTATTTTTCGAAAAGGGTGCTAAAATTTAGCACCCAGCTAGCCTGCTTAAAATAAGCAGGTATAGGGTGCTGGTTTTTGACATGGGTTTTTACAGTGTATTCTAAGATTTCCCATAAAGGGCCCTTTTTAGTGGCATGGACTAGGTTTAATTTTCATTTAAATTCGCACCGTTAAGCATTTATTAATTAGTTTAACACATGGTTTCCGTGCATAAATGGTTTTAACGCACTCGTGGATGGAATGGAGCACTTGTGCGTTAATGCACTCGTTCGTGCTCCAATCCATCCACGTCGTGCGTTAAAACCATTTACACACGGGAAACCATGTGTTAATATATATTACATAACATTTAGCGTTATGAACTGTGCTGATAAAAAGTCCAGTTTCACAATTTCATTGCCCATACCTTGGTCGCAATTTTTCTTTTAAAATATCTCGCCTCTATGTATATCAAGTTGTCTCTACGAAGCGCCAGTTTCACCTGCTGGGCTGGGAAAGAAGAGAGAACCGGGAGGTGGCCGCGGCGGCGGCGACGGAGCTGGGGTGTCGTTCATGGCACTGGGCGTCGAAGGCAGCGGTAACGACGGGGCGGGGTCGGTGGAGAGAGGACGAGAGCAGGGGCGGCGGCGGCGGCGGCGGGGGCTGGGGCGGCAGCGAGCGAGGGAGACGTACCGGAGGCAGCAGCGTCCGTAACGTAGCGGGGCTGGGCGGCGGCGGCATCAGTGCCACTGCCGGACCCAGCTCTCACCACCAGTCGGGGACGCGCCGGCCTCCATCGGTCGCCATTCGCAACAAGACGACGACGGAGCGCCTAAACAGAGTCGCGAACGAAAACATCGCCCCGACTGCCGTCATCGAGCCATCGGGTACGGGCGAGGTAGGTGTGGGGCCAGTGGGCGGTGGGCGGGAGAGGGGGTCGTTGAGAAAAAAGGATGAAAGGGAGGTGATGTGGCGTGGACAGGCTGTGGTGCGTCGTTGTTACCAACAACCACTAAAACGAAGGTTTCGTGGTGAAGTTACACGATAAGATTGTTACGCAAAGCAAAAGTGTTGGATTGAATTATGAAGTATGGTAAACATAGCATGCTGTAACCCAGAGAGCCAAAAATTATCGGCAGCTTCAATGCACATTTTGAGTTTTTTCGAATCACTTTAAAGCTTTCAACAAAATGGGGAGTTTGGCACAGCCCTAGACAAGAAAATAAACGCATTATTTTCTTCTGCATAGATGCCAGACCAGCTGGTGTTGTTTTTCATTGGAATACATTGCAGTACTGACTACTGGCAACCCCGCCGCATCACATGCGAAACCACACAAATGTCTTTGTCTAGTTTCTCGAACCAAATGCCTTTCCCACCAAGCTGCCTTTCCCCAGTATCTTCCTCTACCTGTCCACACCACCTAGCGCAGACTGCGGACAGAAACTGACGTCATGCGTGCCACTGACGGTGGTCAAACAAAGTGGCGTCATCAGGCCGATAGCAGGTGAAGTCAGCTGAGAAAAAAGACCGAACCTTGGGAGGACACAAAGAAATAAAGCACAAGCGATATGTGGCATTATAAAAACCACCCCATGGAAAGGGAGCACCAACTGCAATGATTCACGCAAGAATTATATAAATGAATCCTATGCCAAAAACGGCACAACTGCAGAAAATGGCGCTCAAACCGACGCAATGGCGCCGAATGTGACAAGCCGATACCAACTACACATAAAAGGGGCCAACTGCGGCGAAATGGCGCCAAGCGATGGTGCACTCCCGCCAATAAACAGAGTCCTCGTACGGTAGCCGGCAATCTCACATGCCGTGGCTGCACGGACCGACTGTATAACGGCACAGAGATATGGGTAACGGGTCCCGCCGGCCTTTAGCGGTCAGCTGGAGAGCGTCCGTCATCATAATCCGGGGGGGGGGAAGGAGGGGTGAGGGAGGGGTGGGTGGTAGTTAAATGATGTTGACATTAGTTAGAAAGCTGTAAGTAAAGAAAGTTGTAATAAGACGTAAAACGGTAATGACAGTCAGCGATAAAATGGCAAAAGGATAATGACAAAAAGCTGGTAAAAATGACGAAGAAAAATTGGTAGGAAAACGGTTATTGTATAACTGTCTAGCGGGGCCAGAAAGCTATGGATTGAAATGATCTTGAGTAGACCTTCAGTCATAAAATTGAAGGATGACATGTCACTACAGAACGTAGAACTTTCGAGCTTGTGAGACTATTTCCCTGTTCCAGTGGGAGCTCTAGCCCCTACAAAGTCAAGGAGGGCCCTGCTCCAACCTCCTCGATCTTGCTCTTGGAGGAGTTTAGAGCTGTTAGGAAGTGCGACTGGAACAGACCGCATATGAGACTGTCAATAACCGGGGCAAACACTTGCCAGTTGCTTCCCACGTCCATTTGTCACCTTAGTGCTATTTCTCAACTTCGCAACGATGTAGTGTCTTCAGCTTCACTCTAATCTGCTTCCAGTCCCCCAGTCCTTGGGTCAAGTCTCTGCCCTCTTCCCGGGCCCCAGCCCCCAGGCTCAATCCCCGCACTCGAGTCCACGCTCCCATCCCTCCCCTGTAGACAGACTCTCCCTCCCCTATCAGCGGCCTCGGTGACACGACCCCCGCGGGACGGCGACTCTGATGACGCGTGACGGAATGTTTGTATCTGCTCCTCGGCGCGGTCCGACTCCGTCAGCGGGGGGGGGGGTCAACGGGGGGGTCAACGGGGGTCAACGGGGGGGGGGGTCAGCGGGGGCGGTCAGAGGGGTAGCAGGCAATCAGCGGTCAGCGCTGATGTTCAGTATCCAGCGCTGAGGCTCAGCCTTCAGCAGTCAGAGGGCGGGAGAAGGTAATAAGCGGTCAGCAGTCAGAGCTGTCTGAGCTGAGAAGTCAGCAGTCAGCAGTCAGGGCAGAGCCTCAGCGATTAAAATTGAGCTTCAAATGAGCATTGAGCTTCAGCGTAAGGCATTAAAGGGCGCCAAATCTCACTTTTGCTGGACCTTCAACTACAGAACTGATAACTGACAGCGCGATAAGTCATGTTTCACGTGGCATGTGCGTATACGCCTGGTATGCGCACCAATCAACCCTCCTGCAACCTCTCTTTGCGCATGTCTTCCTCGCTAACGATTGCGTCAGCATTTACTCTCGCTCAAATCGGCCAACATAAACTATCATTGAATGCGTCGCAGACAAGTTAAATAATCGGTGTTTAGGCTACCTGACTTTGCCGTTTGGACGTGGTAAAAGTATCTTCCAGAGAACCGTTATGTCGGAACCTTTGATGCCGTTAAGTAGTCCGTAATTGATTGGAAGCAAGGGGTGAGCTGGTATTTTCTGAGGCGACGGACTTCTGTCTGTGACTAATTATGTAACGTGTGTTTGACCTGATGTTGATTATCAAATCATCATAGTGTATAGTTCGTTTTTTCTAAGTTCGACCCTCACTGTAAACGTCTCTTTGAACACAGCACGAGAATTGGTAGCTGAATTACTGAGAAAACTCGTTGGCGCACAATGATTTCGCAGACGATCAATTGTATCAAAATTATTTCTACCTGGCTCCTTTTTCCCAGACTCGCAGTTCGGTATTTGCAACCCCACAAGGATCGAGGACTTGTCAGGAAATATAACTGAACTAATAAATAAATCGCACGGTGTTTAACGTAACAGTATATCATCGGTGTTAGAAACTTATTTTGAAAATATTTGTTCATATCTCCAATACAAAGTGCGCTAGCCAGTTTTCTCAGTAATTCAGCTAGCAATTCTCGTGCTGTTTCCAAAAAGATGTTTACAGTGAGGGTCGAACTTAAAAAAAAACGAACTATAGCAAGTGTATTTTCCTATTGCTTTTGATATTCACATCTCCATATTATTTCATAATTTGGTAAATTACAAAGCTGTGTGTGACATTGACGACTGTACCATATCCGTAGTTCAGAAAGTAAAAGAAGATGGAGGCGCTAACTTCGAATCCAACCAAGTTTCCCACTCCTGACGGCCTGTCACTTGTCAACCTGTAACGTAAATAGTAGCGTGGGTAGGCAAGGGAATAGTTCACTTATTCACTACTAAAAATGCATCTGAGAATCAATACAGGTAGACAGGAAGACAGATAAAGACACGAGAACGATTCATAACATTTAATAATACCCCAGTTATACAACGATCGGTCCAACAAATTACAAGATCATCACAAAAAGCATAACAAGTGGCATAAAGCGACGGCGAATCTGCATCTTAGGCGACTTCTAGTTCCGGGTGGCTTCGACTGCAGACACGTTGATTGCTCTCACAAAATCAGCTTTCACAATGATCTCAGATGTCAGATATCTGGAGATCACTGGGAAAACCAGCTTCGTTCGAGACAAGACTTCGTTCTCATTCGAGAAACATCTTCGTTCTTATTCGAGAAACATCTTAGTTCTCATTCGAGAAACATCTTCGTCTTCACTTGCGAAGTCATTGCAGGAGACGTCAATTCCAGCACCACTGAAAAAAGAACACCCGAAAGCAAGCTCTAGTCCCATCCCTAACGTTCCCAACGCTCCGTCCCGGCTCACGTGAGCGTTCGAGGCAGTCCTCTCGTCGAATCGCGACTGTATGTGTCTTTAGCGCAGTTTACGGTCGCCAGGTTGTTTTTCCAGGGTGAAGTTAGTTTGCATTGGTGGCCCGGGTTATGGTGCGAGCTAGGCTGTTGACGAACATCGTAAAGATCCGGGGACTGATGACTTCAGGATCCATAACACATTCATCGGCGATAAAACATACCACACAACGACGGAACGTTCAAAAAGCTACCACAAAGTCCTATCAACTCATTACAGATCGTTAAATAATATAAAACTTAATTTTACGAGAGTTGATTATTATACCACATGAAAGCGTATACAAAGTGAGAGTTGATATAGCAGGGATGCCACAGAAACTCATGTAACCATCATTTGCAGAAAGTGCGTTACAATCGCCTCAGCACTGCTGCCAGATGGCTGCCAAATCAAACGCCACAACGCACACCTCCGCCCGAGCGCGCGCGCCCCGAGGAAAAAACAACCGCAGAAAGGCAAATGTTTGAAGACAGCCTGGGCGGTGATTATTTGGATCAGCGCAGTGCGAACTGCACAAATAACTAGCGCGAGACACAAATGATGGAGAGGGGTCGTTACTGCTCTCTGTTAGTACCGGCCCGCGACGGGGGGCGACGTCGTACACAGAGCCGGGGCGAGCCGATGGATCCGCGCCGCCGCCACCGCCGCCACCGACGGCGATGGCGGCGGCGAACGACAAAGATGGCCGGACATTAACGATAACGATGTAAGTGCCGACAGAGGCAGTGACGACACGGCATTGTTTTGCAAGCAATAAGCGTCGATGATAGCTCGGGTGACGCCGCAGTTAGCACTTACCCCGCCGAAGCACGACATTCGACGAAAACGATGATATATAAGGTGACGACGTATAGAAAACCTTGACGATGACCAAGTGACCTATCAGGCGACCCTGGCAATGAAAAGGGCGACGTAGAATATGATGATGATGACGAAAATGCTGTGACGACAACGGCGGCGTCGCTAGATCGCCCACGACGGCAGTTCGGTGTCGGTAATGTTGTTGGTGGCACTGCAGGGAGGGGAGGGGAGATGTCAGGGTGGGGTTACGTTTGTTTTGACACGACACGCGCACGTGGAACAAAGGAAGGGGAGGTGAGGGGTTCAGGACCAGACACAGACGCGACGGTGGCACGTGCAGTGTGAGACAAAGTTTGTTGATGGGTGTTGATCAACACAACCAGGGCTGCGGAGTCGATGGATTTTCGGCGACTCCGACTCCGACTCCGGCTTTCAAAAACCAGCTCCGACTCCGACTCCGGGCAGAATTGTCGACTCCGACCGACTCCAACTCCCGACTCCAACTCCGCAGACCTAGCAGGACTGCGGAGTCGACAGATTTTCGGTGACACCGACTCCGACTCCGGCTCGGGTTTCTAAAATCGACTCCGACTCCGACTCCGGTCACAACTGTCGACTCCGACCGACTCCGACTCCCACTCCGACTCCGCAGCCCTGAACACAACGCCAGAATAAAATATATAATAACGATGCATGCTACAACACACGTTCATCCACGGATGAAAATTATGTAAAATAGGATGAGTTATTCTACATAACTTATGTGCCAAAGTTGGTCAACAACAAAAACACAAAGATAGCAATTCAACACGAGCACAGTTCAGAAACCATCGCTAATTCTCTAATCATTCTTCCCTAATTTGCAAGCTTGTCAACACTCACAACACCCGCAAAACCTACATGCCCACAAAACCCAGGCGACACATGCACAAAGAACCCCCTATCTGAGTCACGCTTCGCACCCTGTCACCGGAAGACCTTCAGACGTGTCGGCTTCGTCTCGGGCGCGTCGGTTTCGTCTCAAACGCGTCGATTTCGTCAGAGAGCGGCGGCGAAGTCAGACACCTCGGCGCCTCCCAGGTATCTTATAAACAGGGACGGTGAGTTGCAATTGGTGCAGGGGCGAGTCGTTGATGAGTAACGGGAGAGAAATGATCAAGGATGATGCCGCCGTGGTGGGTCGAACATTTTACATCACTTCCTTAAGAAGAAAGGAAACGATGGAAGAAAGGAAGAAAGGAAGTTTGTTGCTGTTTCTTGACAACCACCTCAATGCGAAGGTTGACAATTCGAAACGAAAGCAATAAACGACTAGTAGCCTAAAAAGATTGATCCTTGAAATTCTTTAGAAGAATTCTTAAAACGGAGCCTGAACGCTTCTAAAGAATTCAAGGTTTGTCCAAGAAAAGTGAACAATTTTTTACTGACAGAAAATTGGAGAGGAAAACAACTCAACATAAAAGCATGAAACACCCCTGCCCAGAGCTACTTCCAGTCCTTCAAAACGTATTTCCAGTATATGCCAGTCCTCTGGAGAACACAACCTCAGACCACTCAGGCCAGCTGGTCCTTTGAGCACCTCTCTCACCGTCAGAACTCCTCATCTTCTCCCACAGGAATGTCAACGAGCCCTATTTCCATCAGCCTGTAAATGACTCAGCTGAGTAGGCCAGAGTCATAGCCCTACGAACTAGTGGGATACTCAAACTACAGGTCAGTCAACAGGTCAAACCAAGGCTCCAATGGGTGTATGGCTCAAACGGCAAATATAAATTCACAACAGGTAACCCGAAGGTTCAACTACTCTCGAACCTTTGGCCTTGCCTCAAGACAACTGTCTATTCATGGGCAAAGCGGTATGTCAAGCTTCCGATCAAGCCATGGATCAAGCGTAAAGCAAGAACATGTCGAGACACGGGTCAAACCATGAAACAAACTGCCTATAAAACAGATCAAACAATGATCGGATACTGCAGTCTAGCTTTGTGCTCTCTAGCCCTCACTTGATCCCACCCAACCAACGCAGGGGAGCCTCATCAAGCCAAGGCCTCGCCTCAGGTGCGGTTTAACGCCTCGTTACCTTCCCCCTCCCCGCCCCTTCCCCCATACGCGCCAGATCAAAGGGACCACCGAGGGGCAGTGTGTCACATTACGTCACGTCACGTGACAGGCCGTCACGTCGTCATAGCTCGTGATGATGACAGATGACCGACCAAAGAGGATGGTAACGTCTGCGGCCACCCGCGGCGGCAGGAAACGACGCCACGAAATCACGGACCGAGCAGATGTGTGTCGTGAGAGATCGTGATTCAGAGGACATCTGCACGAACGATGAAATAGATTGCTAAAAATGGTAGCGTGTTATTCCGTAAAATAGCGAATATAATACCAGGACGTTTGCCGAGTATATTATGATCGCTTTACCTAGCATTGCTCTAAAATTGCATTAAGCATTGCAGGCTAAAATTTAGGAATCATTGAAAATTGTAAATGAAAGAAATAAGTGCGAATTAGAATGGACAGCAATATAAGTTTGACCCCAAAACGCCTCCGGAAGGCACGGACACCAAAACACCTAGTCATCGCCTCGCCACCTCCGCACCATCATGCTACCCACTTGTCCTTCCCAAGTTGCCACAGAACCAAAACCTGCCTCCTCTTGGAGCCAAGTCGGGCGGCGCGGGCCACCTCAACAGCACATCAAACAAAGCCGCCCCTGGCAAATAGAGCGACCACCGCTCCACTCCCTTGGAGAGCTCTGGCGTCGGCGGCGGCGGCAGCGGAGGCGCCCACCGTTCGCTGCTGAGGGGGCACACTCGGCGCCGAAACAGCGGAGTCAGACACCGGCCAAAATGTCGTTGAGTGGTTGACAGACATCGGCGGCCGACGCGACAGAGGCGGCTCAGCGATTAGCGCACGAGCCGCAAACACAGATCATCGAGTGGCAAGTGCAATATCAACGAATCGCCGCAGCGATTGATCACCGATATCGGCTTCGAAATTGATCGGCAAACAGCGCCGATGGTCTGCATACGAGTGGCTCGCGAGGCGGGCGCACTTCAAACGAGCCGCTAACGTAACCGGGTCGGCCCGGCGGGCAGATCAAAGGGTGCCGCCGCGGCGACGCCATGTGTTGTCATGGAAACGTGGCAGTCAGCTGAGCGTGACTGCTCGCATGCCGCCGCCGTGGGCGTTAGGTGGCATGGCATGCGACACTTTCCCGGGGGAAGATGTCGGTTGTCACTTGGGTGCACCCCGCCCCGTCCCCCTTCGCAGAGCGCGGCCCCCTAGTTTCGCCGGCGGTAGAAACCTTTTGATGATCCAAATGGGAGGAAAGGTATGCTTATGGAGCAGTTTTTCACCGGTAACAAAAGACGCACTGGCACGGCATTGGGCTCTTATTTATGCCTTTTTATCGCATGCAATCGAAATCACTTGCTGAAGTTGCGAAATAAAAATTACGTAAGGTGTTGGGTGTTGTCAATTTCAGAATGACGATGTTACGTAAAAATAGTTGACTGGCATCTGAAGTGAATAAAACTAACACCAATTATTACGAAATACGAATAAATCTGAAAAAATTCATTTTTACCTACATTGCAATGCCGGAGAACATAGAAAGTAAGCAACCGGTGCAGCAAAGGCTACGTTCAAAGAAAATAAATCGAAATCGTCATCCTTAAGTGGAATCATACAATTAAGATTCCCAGTAGCTCAGTTTACACTTAAAATGACACATTTACAAGCATAAACCAAACGACTTAATTTGGCGCAAGCGATCAATGAGCCGCAATCACCGCTTAATTTGTCGGTTTCATTTTATACACAATCATTAGCTTGTACCGTTAATTCTCTAACAACATATTTACACAATTATCATACTTTCAACACGACCATCAAAACAAACTCCTTTGATGCTTGCCGCCGTGACCCTAAAAACTCTAACCCTACACACCCTCAGCTCGCTTCGATTAACCCACAGCACGGCTGGAAATGATTATTTCTCGCGTCGGCAGCACCCCGGAATGTCACCACACAGTCCTATCTTTCGTCGACGCGACCAGAGACAGTTTTTGTCACACCGAGCTATCAAGATTTACGTACCAATTACAGTGCCCAGTTTCAGGGGTGGGAGACGGGGTCAGGCAAAAACAGTTCATCACGCGGAGACTTTGGTCCCCTCCCCCTCGACTCCCGCACTCCCGTCCCCCAACCCTCCTCATCGCGTGTAGCCCTCAGTAAGAGTTGACCCAAAACGTGTTTCATCTGAAGCTTGAGCAAGGACCAATGAGAACAACCACTAGGGAAAGATATTAGGACCAGGGTAGGAGCAAGGCACCGGACCAGCATCAGGAAAGGCCGACCATCCCAAACCCTCCCTCCCTCCCCCCTCCCCCGGGACGGCACATGTGCGTCGGAGCGAGCTAATTGCCGTCACCAACGGAACGCTCTAATTACAAACACTGGCGGCACCCCTCCCCGCCCCTGCCCCGCCCCCTCGGCGGCGGGTGGCCCGGGGGGGGGCACGGGACCTATTGTCGCCCGCCCATGGAGAAACGACACCGGAGACGCAGAGACGGTAGGGATATAAGGCTGTGTGGACTGTGGAATGGACGATTGGGAAGAACTGATTGATCAAATGTTTTTTAACGGTAAATGGAATTATTTAATTGCGAAAGACCTGGGTTAATATGGAGTACAGTGGAGTTGTCGATGTTTTGTTATTATGTAATGCATCATTATTATGATAATTCATTTTAATTTGTTGTTTGTTACCAACGTCCTGCTTCATCACAATTCCACCGACGATAAAACGTCTACAATTTTAAGCATTGGCCAAGCCCATGTGCTGTCAGTGAACTTGAACTACGACATACACATGCAAAACTATAAATCATCTGATAGCCAGGATCAAATGTCGCTCATTGATGGCCCTTAGCTCACAACCCGTTACGTCTGGTATCTAAGCGGAAGTGTAACCAATCTCACGCCAGAAGCGATGGCTCAAGGTTATCTAAATACACCAATAACCATACGGTCCCCGATGCCAAGCAGTGCATCGCAGCATTGCCAATTAAACATCCTCCGCCATAGACGATGAACGGTTTCCGCTCTTATGCAATGCTATACATAGTTCCTTACGAATAGTCACTTCTGTTCGAACTGTACCTATGTCGTATTGTAGTGGTGACATAGTCGCGTCATGGGACATGGAAAGCCGTGCCAAAGTGTATCAAAACCTACCGTAAAGTATGCGTTACACATGCCTCTCATTTCTACACACATACTTTTGCATACTTCTTCATTACACCATACCGCAATAGACAAATCAGTGGACCATACCACCCCGCTGTAGCCCCCTCCCCACCCCCTCGAAGCCACCGGAAGCTGCCCCGGAAGCGGGGCCACTTCAAAGGCACCGCCGCCTTCAAGTTAGCCGCGTGCGCCGCTAAATATTAGTGACAGCTCCGGAGGAATAAACGGTGCGATTGGACGCGCCCGAGGCTGGGAGAGAGACACCGAGGCAGCACTGAGAATCATATGTTGTGTGGTGTGTCGAAATAAGTAAATAACGTGGGATCAATGTGTAGGAATTCGTTATCACGTTTTAGGACCGATGAAAAATTTGGGCTTCTTCTATCTCTATGAAGCTTTTTGTTATTGGAGTTTGGAAAAATTGGTTGATTAATCAAAAAACTTAGTCTTATCCCAATGTCATAAGGACATTTCGCTTTTCAGCTTACATAAATTTTACTCAAGCGTTTATTATTATGCAAGACTCAGTGTCTGGAAAATATCTGACATTTATACTTCATCTGGCTCCGATCGCTCTGGAAACTGATCGCTCTGGAAACTGTCAATAATTTGCATCCTTTTCACTACGAAATGTATACAGTTTCGCGATCATGACATGAAATTCTGGTCAAATTCCCTCCAAGATATTCTGTTTCAAGAAGTTCCCCTCGACGGTTATGCTAGCCATTCGAGTTTTTCGCTGAACAAGGTCTTTCAACCGTTCCCCTCCCTCCCTTCCCCTCCCCCAAAGGTCAGTCGCCACTGACCGCACGCCCACTCCGCCCCTCCCCTTCGCGTCCCCAGATCTGCGGGACAGCTGTTTGTTTGTGTAGCTCGGCCACCCGTCACCCTAACCCTGAGGGAACCCCACCGATGACCCGTGTCTCCCACCCCTGACCTCACAGGGCGCCCCTCCCCGTCCCCCAGCGCACCGCATCGCGGCCAGTGAAAGATGAACATTTAGCTATGACTACAAACGAATATCAACGTTGCATAGAAACGGGTGAATAGTATAGAAGTGATTGAATTTACAGAAAATATCAATAAGAAAACATAAATAACCAAATTTCGCGAAAGAAAACAATGAACATTTAGCACCAAAATAAGAAATTCAAACAAGCACAAAAAGAGCAAAAAAATTGAAATTTAACGATTCTCAATGTACTCTACGCTCAGGCTAGGACAGTGTAAGCAGAATGTGAATATCCGATGGAGGGTGGAACTGAACCATCATCAATCCAGGCCAGGACGGGGCCAGGCTTGACAGAGCAGGAACCGAGAAGGAAGCGCCGCGGTCCGAGCCCGGCCGGACGGGACGGTTTGGGCCGGAGGAACATCGCCACGTGGCCCAGCGTCGGAGACGCCGCGTCGAAATCGACGCTGCGTCTTGTCGGCGCCGACTGATAACTACACCATAAACCGATCAATCCCTGCCCGATCAGGGGAGTTTAATGTGCCGATGATACTGCCGGGTCTGGGGGATGAGGACGTTTAAAGGCGCTGGTAGAGGGTCAGTGCCATGTGGTGTCCAGCTGGGGAATTTGGGACGGGACGCGGCGTGGGTCGCGATGGAGAGGCATTTAAAACGGACGCTGAATTTAAATTGAGAGTCGTTTATCGGAGAGGGTATCCGTAGAATTTTACTGAGGAAGACGTGGAGGATGCGAGTGGAAGGTAGGGATACGCGATAGTACAGCATTGTAAATTGTAAAAGATTACGTTCGGATGAACAAGTCATGTCGTGCCGTAGTTTTGTTCAGGTCAAAGACTGTACAAGCAAAGTTTTATACGCGAATGCATTCAATTCTACTCTGGTTGTCATGGTACGGTAACACAGAAAGGCGAAAAGCGGCAAACCCTGGCCATTCGTCAAGTGAAGGTGCCCCCGAATTCCGAAACCATATTTCCAGATCTTCAAACAAGCGCAGATCATTCATCACCCAGTAACCCACCACATAGGTACAAATACTCTTCCGTCCAACTCCAAAACGTGATGTAGGTAGCTCAATGTAGCCACCAGACTCGGTAAACTATTAGCGCCCTATACCCCATCCATCATCCATGTAATTAGTGCATAATTTGTCAAAATATCCGTAGGTGTCCATACTGGGCAAACGATGTCACTGGTATGGTATGCTCTTCATTCAACTATTCGGGGGTGCGACGGTTTGGTCAGACGATCAGTTAGGTACCTAGGAAATGACTATTACTAACTAATGGGACTCATCTAAGCTCATGCAGTTATAAAGTTGTCAAAGCCCCATTCGTGTAATGTTCAACGTCACATAAAGACCGATTACATGACTGGCGACCAAAGATCAGACCCTAGAGGTCCATGTAGTGTCATCTAGTGAGCGAGAAGACAAGTGGTGTTTCTTCATACTGCCGCCAGGTGTCAGGGCAGGTCAGAGGGGAACGTGCCGCCCCAATGAGGGCTTATTGCTTGGCCATTCTTTGAGCCCGAGGTTTCCCGTGCGCTTAGTTTTTTCACGAGAGGGAAATGGCACGATGAAGTCAATTTTGAACGCTGAGGGAAGGACCTATCACCTATGCTCCATATGTCATCCACGGCTAGCGGCTCGTGCAAACTCGGGTGGACGAAAAGTGGTGATTGGTGTCAGCTATTATTGCCGCTTACTTGGCCACCAAATACTCCATACCATTTTTTCAAAAGGACATAAATTCCTGATGGGTAGGACTAGGAAGATGAGCCAATGGTCTAATCTGCAATTTGGCAATGCTCCCACAACATTCACAATTCACATCTAGGTGGCGGTAGTCTCCAGCTCAGTCAGTGATTTATTTCCTTATTCCTAACTAGATGTCAGGCAGGTCAGCCTCACAAGCTGTAGTACCATACCGCCTTCATAGGTGTCGCAGTTGAACCTAGACTGGTAGCAAACTAGTAGGTAGTAGGCGTATCCCTCCCTAGATGTCGCGCCCCACACATCCCATCCAACTCAACTTCCCCTCAACAGATGTCACTAGCGTCATACTCTCTCCAAGGCTTCCTTCTCTCACTTCACAGAAATTAGTTCCCTTCCCTCTCTACAGATGTCGCGCAGGTCGAGCTCACACTAGTTCCCTTCCCTCTCCACAGGTGTCACGCAGGTCAAGCCTACACTACTTCCCTCCCCTCTCCAGAGGTCGCGCACGTCGAGCTCACACTAGTTCCCTCCCCTCTCCACAGATGTCGCGCAGGTCGAGCTCACACTAGTTCCCTCTCTGCTCCACAGATGTCGCGCAAGTCGACCTCAGTCTAGTTCCCTTCCCTCTCCACAGATGTCGCCCAAGTCGAGCCCACACTAGTTCCCTCCCCTCTCCATAGCTGTCGCTCAAGTCGAGCTAACACTAGTTCCCTCTCTTCTCTCCATAGATGTCACGCGCGTCGCCGCGGCGGCCTTGGTAACGGTCTCGGCTGTCTGTGCTTCCTTAGCGACCCATGCCAGAGAAACCGTTTGGGGCCCCCGACAGCCGCGGCGGCGGCCGCCGGCCGCCGCCGCTCGCCTCGCTTCCGCGCCGCCGCGGCGGCTGTAAGCTCAAGGTTGTCGCGGAGGGGAGGGTCGACGGGCCCACAGCAACACACGAGAGGCCGACGGCCCGAACGGGGTCATCTGGCTCGACGATCGGGGAGGAGGGGAGGTGAGGGAGGCGGCGCAATGTGTAGGCATTCAGCTTGGGCTGGGATGAACGACTTTTCTTCCCTAATTTGGGAGGAATTTGGAATGAAATAATGGTAGAATAACTAATGGACGATCAGTTTTCATCGGTCATTATATTTTCATTAGGAACATCATACCTATACCTACACATTTCGAGGGCTATAGTTCGTTTCGTTTCAGACACTATGGCTAATCAAGAAGTCCTGGTAATCCATATCCTGATAATTTCCGGGAAGAACCCTAGCTTACCTCACGCGTCTGGCTTATGCAATAGTTCCGCTTTCATGGGGTGTTGAAAATCTTCAAATCGTCTGGATTTCGACTGGTAAAATCCAGAGAAGACACGCCATGCTTCCACGCGAGATCGATGTCCATTTTTGGAAGGGAGCCAACACCTGGAACAAAAAGAAAACACTCGTCAATATTGAGAGGCCGAAAATTGTTACGAATTATATAATGAGAGCGTGGCATTCCTGGTGAGTGTGGTGACTTATGTATGTAGGATCTTTGATATAGCTGGGCGGCTAATAATTATAAGAGTGGCTGCATTGAAGGACTACATATGCTGCCTGGAAAGCATGTCAGAAAATCCAAACACCACTCACATGGCATTTTCCCAATACAAAATTATCATTCAGCGCATCCAAAGTCTACTGCGCAGTTCTTCCCTGCCCATATCACCAAACTCAAACTTCACGCCGGGCCATGGGCCCCTGCCGAGACCCCCCCCCCCCCCCCTAGTGGATGTCCTTGAGGACCAGCCATACACGGCTAAACAAACTTCAAGCGGCGGAAGCCTCCGAGGTCACCCCCCCCCCCCCTCGCCCCCCCCCCACGGTAGTCGACCCCAGCCGCGTGGATGAGAGGGATGGTTGGGGAGGGGAGGGGAGACCCAAGGGCATCGCACGCAGACGGAATGACGCAGCCGATTTATGAAGGTTCCCAGAAGAAGAAACGGGGAGGGGAGGGCCAGCTCTGTTTGCTGTTTCGGCCAAGACGTAGAGATTTATTACACAGAGCTTTTGACGCACGAATCATGCCAAAACGGTACTAAAACGTTGGTCGATGGCCGTGGTTCACATCGTGCTTGAAACGTTGCAATAAACTTTGTGTTTCGTACTTCGATAAATGTGTGCGCGAAAGCATTGTCCAAAACAACAAGTTACATAAACGAAACAAGCATATACGAGCATTATCCCATCACCAGAAGAAACCAGTAAAAAGATACTAAGAAAAAAAAAACGTTCAAACGTTAACCATAAGCCGGAATGAGGCAAACATGATACGAATAAAATTCATAGCGGACCTGCCAACGAAAGAAAACCATCTGCGAATAAATCATCCATCAACTCAGGCCATATGACGCCAGTCTCCAAAACCGCAGACGAATGCGGCGCAGCAACGACAGACGTGGCGCATTCCCATCCGCCGCTGAACCACCTCATTTTCATTTCCGAAGCCAGCGAACGGAAGCCACAACCCAACGGCTACCGAACGGCGATTTTCCCACGGTGGCGCTTTTTTCCCACGGTCGGCGACCACATCCGACCATTGGCTGGCGACTACCGCGCCGTAACGATGCCACTGTCTGGAGGAGCTTGGGGAATCGGAAACGCGGCGAAGTTGTGCTAGACAAGTCACACGCGTCGACTGACACAGGCTGGGGTGTGTCTGATCGGTTTTGGATCGTGTTTTTATTGTGCCGTGACGCAGGCCGCATCTCACCCATGAATGAATGTAGAATGGGAGCGGTCCAAGAAATCCCAGAAACAAAAGTTCCCAGTAATGAGATAAATGTTATTGATAGCCAGGATTGACATTCAGGCGTCAGTTTCATCACTGATGGTATACAAAGTTAAATTGCGCCGCATGACAAGTAGCACTCAAATGACTGATAAACCAAAAGTTAATTGGTCCCAAACGTGAAACATGAAAGCTTTCAATATAGATATCTGATCAACCCTAAGGGCGTAACTAACCCAATCAAAGCTATTTAAGCGTAAGTATCTAAACAACTCCTATCTCCCCCTAACGCACTTCCTCCAGCCCACCGCACAATCGACCCAGATCTTTCACGCGACCGTGTGAACCCAACTCCCAGACATCACATCATCCCCGGCGACACTTCTCAGCGGAGACAGCATGTAAAACAGAGCCGTCGTCTCTCCCACGCCGTCTCTGAGACCGCCCCACGGCGCGCGGCGAGTCCCTGCGCCGGCCGTGGGAGCCGTGCGGAGCGTGGGAACATTTCCCGGTGCGCCCTCTTGGACCCTCTGAGGCGGTCCTTGGCCACACGCGGCCGGTCGGCCGGCTCATGGATAGGGACGGTTCTCATGAAGCGGGGACAGGCCACATAGCTATCCGAAAAAACGCAGCCATTTTTCTAACAGTCAAACCCATCAAGCATTTGTCTTTTGTGCAGCTATAAGAAGGATCTGTCTGTCCTACCCCAAGAAGCTGAATTTGTGCGTAATGTCTGGCTCCTGAGCCTGAGCCCTGACATAATACAAAGATAGAAATGCCCTTGCATGACAGTTGTTCCATAAACACATTGATTGCCTCTGGCTTTTGCCAAGCACCCTCCTATAGGGATGGGAAAAGACACAAAGCCTGCCAAGACTTTCTCGGGAGTTCAGAAAGGGTCGCCGAGACTCTGCGAATGTTGAGGTCGCGCCGCAGAGACCAGACGATTACCGCGTCACGATTGGCTAGCACGTCCGCGGGTCACACGGTTGGGAGCGTGGGGTCCACTGAGGTCAGCCTGGAGGTCACCGATCGTGACCCGGGGTCAGGCGATGGACCGCGACCTCAGAGGATACCAAAGACGGCGCGCCGATGTCGGGACAGAGGTCAGAGACCTGTGGCCCGACGGGGCTGACTGGTGAGAGGGGAATGCTGCTGACGGTGGTCAACGAAACAGAAGAATGGGAAGAGAGTCTTTCGAAGAGTCGCTGAGGTACGTCGTAGGTTGGTAGAATGAAAATAAGATGTACCCTAAAATTGGGAGACAATGACAATTGAGAGAATTGAGAAATTGAGACAATTGAGAAAAATGACAAACACTGCTAAAAATACCAATACCTACGGACAAAAGCAGACGTCTTGGGAGAAAAACTTTCTATAGAAAAGTGGCGGATGATTGCCGGCGACAAAAACACACATATTTTTGGTCTGTAGCTTAGTCAAGTATGCCCCCCTCCCTCCCAAAATGGCTAAAAACTTCTATGATCTGGGACCTTAGTCCCCAACCAAATTCGCCAACTGAATACCTTCCTTCACACAAATGTAACACGACGCTGTCCATGCAAACATCGATAATGTACTTTTAACCCTACAATAAAAACACAGACGACCGCATAAAATATTCCCAGACAGCACCACCGGGTATGTGGCGCCACGAGCCTCAAAACCGGCCGCTCTAGTCTGGCCCGCCGGCTGGAGGCGGTAGGGGGCGGAGCTTGCATTGTTGCTGGATTGCCTTGCACGGCTGTGTCGGTGCAGGGCTCAGCATTCCAGCTCCGGTCGGGCTGGTGAGAGGGTGGAAGCGCCGGGGCTCCGAACGGGGAAACGGGAGGTAGGAGGAGAGACTAGGAGAGGATCGTGAGATAAGAGGAGGACAAGGATTAGTATGAAGGGAAGGATGGGTCACGACAATAATGGTTCCAACAATGGTTGCTACGGAAAACGTTGTTGAAAGGGGTACTTCAAAATCATATCCATTTTCATCTTTAAAAATAACCCGGTAAGAAAAAAGAGAAGTGTAGGGCACTACAGGGCGCTACAAGTACGAGACTAAAAGTGAATCACGAATGTAAAAAAGCGGCAGACTAACCTCATGAAAGTCACCATGAAATAAACAATAAATCACTTTTGATGATTCAATCGCCGGGGATGGACCAACGAATCCCTGTTGATGAATCAACAAGAATCGCCGGATATGAACAGATGAGTCAAAGGGGACGATTCAATAAGGCTCCCACTCAGCAGTTGGGTATGACTCACTCGTAAAGGCCGCGTCTCACAAGAGATCTGGACCGGTGACCCCAAAGACGAGCAAGGTTTATCGGGTGGCGCCAGTTCCAGTATGTATGTTTGTCCCCAGTCTGTTCAAAGTCCGCTCAGTTGCGGCTAGTCGCTGGTCACAGAATCGTCCAGCATAACCATCCATTTAAAGAAAAAAATGCGAAAAATAAATACATTACCGTTGACCAATTAGTTTGCTTCATGCTTCATAGTTGTGTGCCAACAACACACGTATCCCATGACATTTCCAATGAAACATCTTTTGCGTCCCAGTCCTCAAAATTATTTAGTGGCCAAAGATAAGTATCAAGTGCAGGACAAACTTCTGCTCTTCCAGAACTCGCGGAATGCTCGCAAAACGAGGTTCAGTCTCCTGGCCACGAATCGGTCAATGCCCTGGCAGATATTCGCTCTGATACACATGGCAGGAGCTAGAGCACTTCACGGATAGGCTTTTTAGGATCCGGCCCGGCCCATATCCGGCAAGTCATATCCAGATCCGCCCATTATCCACCTTTCTTTGAATATCAGAATCCGGCCCACCCATGGCCCGTATTGCAGCCAAACTTCCAAAAAATATCCGTAATAATCCGTTTCACCAATAACTGGTTTCACCCAAAACTGGACTAACAAATTCAATCTAAGGGACCAGACAGCCATACATCTCACAGACCATCATGGTTCCAAAAACCATGCTTATAAACCTAAAACCACATGAAAATCACCACATTGGTAAACTAGGTATCATCCTTCAATAGTAATACACAATTTCTCTAAGAAGTTCTCTAAGAACTTCAATGTTGAATGTTAAAATTTTGATCCGTTTTGATCCGGGTTCAACCTTCAATTCCCAAATCCGGCCCACCCATATCCGTTCTTTTTTAACAAATTTAGAATCCAATCCTATCCGGTCCGCGGATTTATCCGTGGATAACGGATTTATCCGGCCCATGAAGTGCTCTAGCAGGAGCTCGTCTCTTGAACAATAGAGTGGTCTGGCCAAGCTGGACTGCGCTCTAAATTGAGCCAGACTCTTACAATTGGCCATTGGGATGGTCGTGGTTGGAGGAAAATTAGTCAGTTTTTGTGACTGCTGGCGCGTTCAGCTCGGGCATTTAAACTGGAAATGAGTGGAGATGCAATTTAGATGTTTTTCGGGGTAATATAGGAATTGAAACTATAAAATGAATGGCGATGCATGAATTACAAGAAGATCTTGCGTTTTCAACCATGACTACAGGT
The DNA here is from genome assembly GCF_019059575.1 of Amphibalanus amphitrite. Classification (NCBI taxonomy): domain Eukaryota; kingdom Metazoa; phylum Arthropoda; class Thecostraca; order Balanomorpha; family Balanidae; genus Amphibalanus; species Amphibalanus amphitrite. The sequence goes on from NW_024882323.1 coordinate 63,226, forward strand.
CATGGTTGAAACAAGTCTTTAATCGTCCATCAAAGCGTTCATTTTCCGCTTTTCTTTTCAGTTTTTTTTTTCATCGATGTTGTCGCCACCGAACGCTGTGTGGCGCCGATGTCACTGACACCAGCCGTCACTAGGCGCTGTCACTCTCGGGAAAATCGGTGCCAAATGGCCTGGCATCCCGCCGCACCAGACTGGTGGCTCAGGTGCCAAAACGCCGAGCCTCTACTGGTCAGCTCAGGACACAAACATAGAGCAAATGTGGTGGCGCAGGTATAGACACCAGGAAGAACGCACCAGAATCGCGCAAAATGTCACCAGCATCACAGCTGATGGTGCACAGCTGACTGTCATGACAGAATGTCACAGCTGACTGTCATCAGTCTGGCGCCACAGGTGACTGTCACGTGTCACCCCAACAGCTGACTGTCATATCCACAGCTGTCATATACGCGATTCATAGCAGTACGATTCACAGCTGACTGTCATCAACACAGCTGATTTCGCAGCCCGCAATCATCCCGACCACACACCCTCAACCAACCAGCCAGCGCCGAACGGTCGCCAGCCGACCGCACCACAACCCAGCCAGTCTGTCTGAGCTAGCACTACCGCCGCCACCACCGGAGGCTACAGCCACTAGCCGGTCAGCCAAGGCAGGCAAACGTTGACCTCAATGTGGCTCATGGTATGCGAACCACGCGGTCGGTCCGGCGGCGGCTGGCGCGTGTCCGCCTCACCGCCACCGCCGCCGCCACCCGCCAGCCGCTAGCCACCACCACCACCGCCGCCAGCCGAGACGAGCCGAGCCGAGACGAGCTGTTGCCATTACTCAGGAATGCCGGCCAATGGTCTGCGGTTGCAGGCTGGCCGGCTGGTCAGACGGCTGTCTACTGCCGGGTCCGCCGGTGACCGCCGGGCAGTCGGCCGGCAGGTGGTGACCGGCTGGATAGCGGCGGCGGTGAGGGAGGGATTGGGGAGGTGGTGGATGGGGCGGAGGCGGTACAGTGGGAAGACTGTAGATGGTGGGTAATGAGGATGGAACGGATAGAGAATAAGGCGGTGGGGGCCGGGATAGGACGGTGGGTAATGTGGAAGAAGGGGATGGGGCGGTGACGGTAGAGAGAAAAGGTGACGGCGCAACGGGATGAAATTGTCGGCGGTAGTGGGGAAAGGGGCGGGGCGACGGTCCAGCACAATGGTTTGTGGATGTGGGAAGTTTGGGAGCTCAGAGAGGGAGAACTTCATAGAAGGGAAGGAAAGGTGGCACGGAAAAGAAAAATATCGCTTCCGGTGGCATTCTGTAAGTGTAATCTACTCACATTTTAAGCCGGAAATCGTCACCGAAGCAGCAGCCACCGAAGCAAACTTTCAATCGCGGTGACACTCAGCGTCCAGTTGCTTCGTTCGACCGATAGGACCCGACTCGCCCGAAGCGAAACAACACTTGACAGAAACAGAGTGAGAGAGCGAGCGACAGCGAGGTAGAGTAGGAGAGAGCGCGAGAGCGAGAGAGTAGGAGAGAGGGAGGGAGCACTTGGCAGGGACACGAGACTCTCGCCCGAGCGCGTTACTTGGCTCCGCGCCGCGCAGGACGACGGGGCCTGATAGCGACACGATAGCGACGGAGGACGCATCTCTCCAACAGTGGCGCAGTCAGGATAGAGCCGCGGGGTGGCCGGTCAGCAGCGAAATGCGCGTCTTATGCGCGTCGAGCTGTTCGTTTCTTAGCTTGACTGTGAAGTTTAGCAATCATAATTCCGCATGACTAGGTTTATCGAAGAGAGATGGACGATTGTCATGAGACGTAACGTAAGCTCAGGTTCATTCCACCCCCCCCCCCTACAGACCAAAAACAACCAAATTTATTAAAAAGTCGAGCGGACAGACAATCCTCAAGAAGAATCGCGAGTCAGAATGAAGCCACAAGCAAGGTTCAGCGTGAAGAAAGAAGATCCTCGAAAGACGTTCTTTCTCATCTGCAAAGATCACTTATTTTTCAGCTAAATCTACCTGCTACAGCCCAGCAACACAACTTGAGCCTGCACAAAAAATGAGGCTGCACTCTACACTCAGCACTCTGCAATGTCAGAAGGCGGCGCCCCACCGGCAGGGGGTGGGGTGGCGGGGACATTTGACACCCTTGATGGGGGCGGCACTGCTAGCAGCACCCCCCCCCCCTCCCGCGGTGCCGTGAGGTCACCGGAAATGAGCACTCCCGGTCATGACGTCATACTTACGGTCCGCTGCTTGAGGGCGGAGAAGGATGAGGGTGATTAAAGTGGTGTGGGTTCGCTGGAGTAGAAATACAAACAAGTCCCACAGTCTTTCGTTGCGTCGCCTGAGTTGCTGATACCCAGTGTCCAATGCGTATCAGTAAGCGTATGAGCTGCATGAGTGATGCACGAAACATTACCAGACGTCGACCGAAAAATGCCTTTTACTCATGTCCAGACTCTTGAAAACCCAAAGCGTTTCACGCAGATTGCTGAAGAAACACGTTGCCCCCAACAGCTTTCATATAACGGATAAAAAAGCAAATTCAGCACCAAATGCGCGTCAGATCTTAGTATGGTCCATGGGATGCAGCTCGTTGTCCTTCTGTCGTCTACCGTCTGAAGACATTGTCGTTTATTAACTATTTGTCGTCTATCGTCTCCTCTGTCGTCTATCGCCTCCTGTCTTTCGCATTTCGTCAATCGTCTTTCATCTATCGTCTTTTGTCTTCTGTCCTTCGTCTCCCGTCCTTCGTCTGTCGTTTTTGCTGTCTGTCTACTGATGACGTAACTGAGTGAAGCCAGGAAGAGGTAATCAGGCGTCGCTTTTTCGCAGACGGTGAGGTCAATGACCCAGCTCGCCCGTTCACCAATGAATGGATTTAGAGAGCTGTGTGTTCAGACGTCGAGACAACGCAGAGGCGGACTTTGGCACGTGGGAAAAGGGGGTGAAACTGAATGCAAGGGCGACGCCAGACGTGTGAAAAGGGAGAGGAATGGTGAAGGCACTCCGCTCACAGGCATTGTCCGACACCCTCAGCTCCAGACTTCAGTCTATATCTTACACACACTCCAACTTCCACATGGCTGAAGTCCCAGACGCCACGTCGTGTTACAACGCCAGTCGCCAACGCCTCAGCTCAAACCCACACGGCTCCAACTTCAGCTTCTGCGACCCCAACGCCGAACCAATCGGCTCCATCTCCAACAAATGTAGCTCCAACTCCAATCCAGACGACTCAAACCCCAACCAAGGCTACTCCAACTCCAACCCAGACGACTCAAACTCCAACAAACTCCAACTCCTGTAGCTCCAACTTCAACCTATCTCCTCCCAAATCAACCCTCGTCACAGACCTGCATCCGTCCCAAGCCATGCCAGCCAGCCCCTCCACTAATAAGGTCTACGACAGCCAAGTAACGGTGCGTTCCAGCGCAGCGAAACGGTCCTGGCCACATGCTGACTTCCATGAAACGCGTCCACACTGGCTCAAGTCGGTGAGACCGGGGGAGGGGAGGGGGAGGGGTGTCCGGGAGAAAGTGGCGCCGGCACCCGGATATGCGTAGAGGGGGGGGGGGGGCGGCGGCGCGGCGGCAGCCATGAGGGGCAGGGCGAACGGGTTTTTAAAACCGGTACCTCAGGGGGAGGGGGGCGTCCTTGGGGCCCCCAGGGGGCACCAGCCAAGGACGATGAGTGTGGAGTATTTCGTGAGGCAGGCTGTTTCGACAGTGATGGCCTCGCTGATAGTAGATTTTACATGACTCAAATGCGTAAGTGTTTTATATTGTGACATGGGACTTGAACACATGACGGAGGGAGGTTATTTTGTAACCAAATGATTCCAATATTCGGGAATAATGAGGGACAGAAGCTGTTACGTAGGTATATCATTAACATAAGTGAGCAATGCTCTTAGCCTAAAAACGAAAATCTGTTTTGTTAGTCCACTACAAAATGACGTTCCCAATATATCCTCCATACTTTAAATAAAATAAATCATATTGCCAGTCCTTCACACAGCGCTGGATTCCAATGGCATGTTTGGATTTTGGACTCGACTTAGCAAGCGGTTCAGTGACGTGAGGTGAAGACTCGGCATACCATTTACGACTACGCGACATATAAAACATCGCTGGACATCACTGGCCGGTTAAGGCAGCACCATCAGATAGCATTGTTCGAAACGGGATGAAAAACCTACCGATTCTAGTCAGAATTACTGGCGAAAACAACAAAACAAGATCAGTTTTTTTTTAGCAAAACAAGCCGGTTTGGCGCTTTTATTCAAGGGTCCAGTCTCTTCAAACGGCTGTTTAGGGAAGGCATGCAAAATTCATGAATGTTGTTCCTCCCAGTGCAAAATTATCAATGAATGGCCTCTCTCATGGCGAATTAACCAAATCCTCAGATTCCAACCACCGTACATGAGACTACAACATGCATGACACCTTTGAGCTCACAAACACTGCATTATCTTACAATTATGCGTCGGAAGAACAGCACGAAATCCGTTTAAACTCGCCGATCCCGGAACCGCACTGAATATGGTGCGAGTTGCCGGCCGGGTTACTAGGCGGATTGCGAGGCGGGGCGGGGTGGGGCAAGGGGGTGGGGGCGGGGAGCGCTCGGTAAGCTCCAGTGGGCGGGGTGCAAAGCTCAAGAGTTTCAAGACGAGACCACCGCTTTCAATGGACTTATCCACGCCGCTAGCGGTAATGGAAAGGAATGCAACGTCCGGGAGAAGTCCGTCTACGCGGAGCTTGGGAAAAAAGCTGGACCACACCTTGACGAAAAAGGCAGTGGAATCAGATAAGGAAATTTCATGCATTCACCATACAGCATTCTTGCACCTTGGGTGGTCGAGAACGGCCAGAATTTCCTTCAGGAATGTCAGCTGCAATGAGCCGAATGAGCTCAAATTGGGGGCTAAGAATCGAGGAATATGGCATCAAACACTACAACATGCCCCTGGGTATCATCGCTGGCAAGAAGCAGTCGATCATGGCTTCAAACACCACGTGGTCTCCGCTAAAGCCAGTGTCGTCTGCTCCAATGGCGGTCACTGCCACGCCCCACCCAATAGACAGTCTAGGGAAAGACGATGGACATTGCCCTCGTGACTTCAATGGGCACCAAACCCACCCCCACCCCCTAGGGGAACCCCTCACCCTCCCCTAGGGTAACCCTCACTGTGTACTCACCTGGGGCAGGAGCGTGACGCGGCAGCGCCCGTCCCCACTGCTGGCGCCGCCAGGGGCGCCCGCACCGCCACCGCGCGGAGCGTCACTTCCCCCACCGCCTCACGCACGCACAGTCGGCTGCGCGCCGGCGCCGCCGCCGCCACAGCGAGAAGTTTTCGATTTGGGTCATTGTACGAACATACCAGCCGGCGGCGGATTCAGCCAACTGCGCGCCACGGCGAGATCCACACAACTATCGGCGGGCGCCGCCTCGCGGCTCGCTGGGCGACAGGCAGGGGCGGGGCGGCGCCACGTATGACGTCATATTAGAGTTTAGCGGGTTTTAATGTTAGCGAGGTCAAATTTGGCCTTTGGCGCTAGGAAACGAATGCAGAGTTTTTCAGAATGATCGATAAACATTGGAGAAATAAGTAAGGAACATCGGAATGAAATCGTTAAGTGATAGATCCACGAAAAGTGCGAGGAATTTCTCCACCTGTCCAATTATGGGCATGCGATCGGGCCCGCACCCGAAAACTTCTCCACGGGAGTGGGGGGGGGGGCAGTGGGGCAACCAATGCCCACTGGTAGCAGGCGTGATCGCGCGATGCCGCGACGGTCCGGATAGCTAGGCACTAGGCACTCGTGGGCACATACAGCCGGGAGAAGGACATAGGCAATCACCATGGCTGCGAATTTATTTCTTTTGACGTAGGCGTTGCATTAAAAATCGGGATTTAGACGGGATATGACTCCAAAGATATTGTCCTATGTGGCCACCAGCATTGACAATTTCTTCATGCTTTTCGAGAGGAATAAATTGATAAAATAGAGGGAAACCTTAGTTGGGCCACCTGAAACATGGGCAGGTTTACGAGTAAAATTAATGAACTAGCTTGAAACTGCATAGACGGAATATCGTTTGACAGCATTCATCAGGAATGTGCCAAAGACCAGCCTTAGCGTCCAATATCTGCAACTGAGCAGCCTTTTTCCTGATCGCATTGAAGTTTTGCAGCGCTCCCTTGCCCGAAGGTCCTAAGTGCAGGAGATGAACCGAACAAGTCAAGTAAGCTGAGCTTCGCCAATAAATGTTCGTATCAAACATCGTACGCACAAAAATGGAATAATATTAGTGAATTTGAAACCCTTGGCAATCTGGAACAGCAACCACCGACCTAAAGGTGGCCGTTCCTACGAAGCATTTGAAAATCGCATCGCAGAGCTTCAATTGCTAACCGGTGGGATTAACGAGCACCAATTAGATGTGTTCTGCGAAGCTTTAGAATACACATCTTCCGTCCCGGTTGCTACACGCCTAGAAACATTTTATAAAATAACAAAACAGCTTAACTATCGACGTGATAAATTTATAATTCATGACTTGAAACATTATAATTACCGGTCAATAGAGAAGAAGTGATCGATCCCTCGTTCCTATCGTCTTTTTTTTCTCGATTTTTAATTGATTAAGATGGAGAACGTCTGTAAAATACTATGCATCTTACAGCGAGTTCTGAAAGCGTCTCGGCAGTTTCATAACAGCAAAGTAAGAACAACTTATTTGCTATTCAAAATGGAAGAAAGAACGGTCTGGGTTTCTACAAATGTTACAGCCTAAATCAAGGCATCGCGCCTTGACATTAAAACCAAGTCAAGTGTACAATACAACCGATAATCAAAATCCTGACAGTGTAGCTCATTTTGTATATGCTCGTCAACTGTCTCTGCTACGCTCCTGAAATGCGAGGTCGTCTTAACGCACATCCGCCGCTCCTGAAATTCACGAATCACCACTGGGTGTTGGCTGCTGAACACTCCTTGGTCTAAAGAATGCTGGGCACAATTTATCCCCGACTTCAGCCCCACAGGCTTCGCAAACTGAAATATCATGAAAACCCTACTCTACCGAGTCCCTGAAACACCGCAAATGGCATACGGCGCAGCAGCGTTCTATTCTAGCATGGGTGATTGAGGAAAATAAGTGAAAAGACGGAGTGCAGCCATAGTGCTCTCGCGTCTCGGGCGCGTAACATAAGAAGAATGCAAGCATACAGAAAACAGACTACCGTAAAGTGGGGCTATTTGAGACAGTGGGGCTATTTGAGACGGTATTTAAAATCGCTATAAAATGAAGAGCGTTTGATTTTTATGTGATGTTTTTGCTCAGGAAGGTGTGGAATCCAGCAGTAAATTCGCCTGAGCAAAAATTAAGCATAAATTTCAAACGGTTTTTATTTTATAACGATTTTAAATACTGTCTCAAATAGCCCCACTGTCTCAAATAGCCCCACCTTACGGTACATTTATTAGTTAGGAGATGACGTTGTTATATGTATGTAAAAGATGCGCGCCTTGAAACAAAGTTAAATTTTCGATGGATAATTCTTTATGGCTCACCCTGTAGAGTAAAATCATGTCCATATGGCCTCGGGGAAGGGCAATAAGTCATAAACTGACAAAACATGACTCCCGCCATACAAAAAAGTGAGCACACACCAGCCTACCAACTCCTCTTCATTTCTCTACCCTCTCCTCCTGTCTCCTCATTCACGATCCCATCCATCCCACCATTTTCACACCCCAACCTCCGTCCTGCCCTTTAAACCCTCTGCCCCCTGCCCCCCTCACCTCCCCCCCCCCGCGCGGCCAGACCATAGTCGCGCCACCACCGCTGCGCTGCGCCCCGTCCGCCCACCCAGCTCATGACTTACCAGTGATGACGTCATACGCGGTGCGGCGGACTTTGCAACAAAATGGCGGCCGGACGGGTGCGGTCGTGCACCGCACGACGGGGTTCGCCGCCCCGCCGCCGGCACCGGGGGTCGGTGAAGTTGATGAAATGGCAGCAGCGGGCAGGAGAATTGTCCTGCGGAGGGGGTGGACTGTAAAAAGGTGGGATTTATGGTGTCGGTAAAGATAGATAGATAGATATATTTACAACACATCCACAGTGAAGCGTGGCTTTTCGGTGTTGCACGTCAAACATTGGTTCATCACAATAGGTTGGTTCATCACATTGGTTCGTTCATCCCCACTCCAATCATTCGGCGGCCAATTGTTTCATATGTACTGTACATTCACACACACTCGAGTCGGCATTTGTGCAGCCTATAGGCATTTAAACATGATGTTGTCTTGACAGTATGTCGCGTTTCAGGTGGTGTCGGTAACGACGACAGTCTGTGGGAACGTTGGTTGCATTGTATTGTGTGACGCCACGATAACACAGCCTGCGTCTTCCAGCCTCTGTTTTTATATGAGGCACGGACAGACTGCTGGCGCCTCTAGTGTCGTAAGTGTGTCGCTGGTTCGCGGGCGGTCCTATCGTTCGGTGGATACTTTCTGGTAGGCCGGTCTTAACTATTGACTGCACCATGCTGACGGTGTGGTACTCAACTAACTGTCGAGCATTCATCCATCCAAGCTGTTGAACGACATCCGAGATGTGATCCCTGCGCTTTCTACCGCTCACGACTCGCGCGCCAAAGTTTATGATCTTTTGAATTCGCGTCAGCTGGGAAGATCCGCAAGACCCGTACACTGAGATGCAATAGCGTACAGCTGACAGCACTAGAGCCTGTACGAGGGCTGCGAGAGTTGGGCTCGGAATGACGTTTCTCGCAGTGGATAGTGAGATCAGCATGCCTGTACATTTGCCTATGAGAGCGTCGACATGGGAGTGATAGTTCAAGTGTTGGTCGATCGTAACTCCTAGGTCCTTCACGGTCGTCGAGCTGCGAATTGGGGAGCCATTGAAGGTAATGGTCACATCAGCTACGCAGAAAGAAGTTCAATGTCTTTTTTCTGTGTGTTGTTGGTCATGAAAACATGAAACAAAATGCAAGTACGAGTATTACATATGTTTTAGCACCGCGGACGTTATCAGAATGTCAAAATATGAGATCATTTTGTCAAACGAATATATATATATATATATATATATATATATATATATATATATATATATATATATATATATATATATATATATGCAAATGTTATGCATCTGATAGCTACCCTTATAGCTGGAAAAAGCACTGCCGAAAATTTTCACGACCTTAACTAAAAAGTAAAAAGTACACATTATCATACCCTATTTAGCTGAGTGCGGTGGTAAAGAAAGGCCCATCAAAGAGTGAACAGTGTGATTAAGATGATCAATTGATCATGATATCAAAACTTTGTGATGGGGCATGACACTTTCTTACTAGGCATCGAGAAGATCGAAAACCCAGTTCTGTGTACATATAAATGCTCTTAGAGTAGGCACCAGTTCATAAAATGTTTTAAGCAAAATAGTGAACGGTGATGGAGAATTAAATAATTCAAAGCATATCACATGTCTCCATTTCAATTTCAATGATAGCGGGTAGATCGAACCATTAGGAACTACTGACGATTTACTTTTAACATGCAACGCAATTATCATTTAAAGGACCTCAAAAACAAAGCATTATATTTACCATTCCATAATAAAACAATGTTGAGCCGCAATCAAGAAACAATTTCTTCAATCCTTTAAATGAAAATAGTTGTGCAGATTGGCTATGCCGGCAAGACAAATGGATGGCTGGCGGCATATGCCGCAGGTAAGGTAATAGTCGGTTGTTCAAGCCTGTTTAATCGCTTTGAGCACTTAATTGAAAAGCGCACGAACAGCTTCAATTACTTCACATTGACAGGCTGAAACTGTCATCTTATTCTTGTTTTTACTTTTTGGCTATCTGCTAGGGTGACCCGCTTGCTCCACGACGCGAGGAAAAGTTATTTTGGACCCTTGGGTGTTGGTTCTGTCCTGTGTCGATTGGGTTAGTTCCGTTCGATTCCTTTTTGACTGCTTAATATTTTGTGATGGAAAAAAAGATCCATCGTATCGATGTGGACATGTCAAATTATAAGATTAGCATGCGCTGGAAAGGATTTGAAAACTGACGGTAAGGTAGTACTGAATGCCATCGATGAATTTCGCAATGAAATGAAATGATGACCACGTAGTGACTTATAACATGGAATGATGGATATTGTATATAAGAACATTGTTATAAACAATGCCAAAATGATTAGTAGGTCATGGACAATACTGAATGCGCTTTTCATCAATATCCTTTTCCATTGCCAAACATATCAGGTAATGCAGGAAAACCAGAAAAATAATCAAAGTAACCTATTAGTTGATAAATGCTCTCTTCTCAAATATCAACTAGATGTCGATCAATTGGCTTTCCACATGTGGAGACGGTATCAGAGACGGTATCAGAGACGGTACTGCATTTATCTTGCCAGCGGGCGTTGTTTTAATTAGTTCCATATGACGGTTACCTGGAAACAAGATGCATTCAAAAATCCGTCCAAAACTGTAATTTTTAAAATAAAAGTATTACCACTGGTGCACATGACGCCTGCTTTCCTCTGCACCGCACACAGTTCTTTAGACGGTGCCGTTTACCCCGTGCCGATGGGAGGATCAATTACCGAGATATTGCGATTTAACCCTCGCCGGACCTATTGGTTTTCTACATACGCGCCGGCCGAGGGGGGGGGGCGGGTACGACCCCCCCTCTCGCCGTTTCGCCCCTGGTGGAGCTAGCGCGTCGCGGAAAAAACGAGCGTTTGCGCCGTTACGAGACGCAGAGATTGGTACCCGATTTTAAGGTCCTAGGTCAACTGGTGACCTCTGAGGTCAGGTCAAGTGCCCCAAGGTACGGTTCAGTTTTTGGTGAATAACTTCGCAAAAAACGGCCGCAGAGCGCCGATTTTGGCAGCATCGTGTTCGCCTCGCTCAGGCGTGTCGAATGATATACTTTTTGTCCGGGTCAGGTCAACTTGGGGTGTTGACCTAAGGTGAAGGTCAGGTCAGCACCCCCAGGTCACGAAGTTGGTCGAAAGAGGTCATGTCGCATATCATTCGATTCGGCAGGCCTTCCTGAGTCCATTGGTGGCTTTCCCGACTCGCTAGCTCAATTTGATCAAGAGTTATTGACGAAAAACTAATATGACCTTGATGACGTCATAAATGACGTCACGCAAGGTCAACATTGCAAAAGTGACGCATCTAACCTTGCAAGGAGTGCATCAAATCACGATTCTGTGTGCTTGAGATAGTTGGAGATCGTTCCCGGCGCCAGAATAGCAGTTTTCATTTTTTCCCATTGACTTATAATGGTGAGGTCACGAAAATGACCTGACCTCATATGACCTTTAGGAAAAATCCGAGATATACAAGTTGTGGGACTCATAATGGATACTAGATCTTGCAAGTTTCATTTCCCTGTGACATCTCCTCTGGCAGTGAGGGCGTTGCGAAGTTGCGACATCTGAAGACCGTGCAGAGGTTCACTTATGACGTCATAGGTCAGTGACCTGACCTGACCCAAAAATGTGATTGGTGTCAAAAGATCCGGCTTGGATCAAAGGTCAGGTATGCTAAGTTTCAGCTTTCTATCGCCAGCGTGTTCGAAGCTATCGCGAAAAAACCCTATGGGGGGGCGGCACCCGCCCCCCCTCCCCTCGGCCGGCGAGGGTTAAGGCGGTGTTCAGAACAGTCGGAGCTGTGCAGCTGTACAAAAATAAAAAATAAAATACACAACAAAATAAAAAATACTTAATTTGTATTTGTATTTGTATTTGTAAAAGCACGAACTATCCACACGGATGTGGTTTTTACAGTTCTTAGTCATATGAGGTACATAAAGCGGCGAGGGTAAAACGCGACACATAAAAATAAAAGCAAAACACATACACACGCGCCTATTCCTACTAAAATCAGCTTAAAAAACAACACAGCAAAAATAAAAAGATTAACACGTAATAGCCGTTTTCATGACGCCTATCTGGTGCACATTTGGTGCGTATTAGGTGCAGCTTTGATGCGGAGTTGGTCAAATTACTAATCATACATACACCAATTAATACATCGTGCTTCTTAGAAGATATCAGTTTGGGTTGCACAGTTCCTTATATGCCTGATTTTTTTTTGAAATTATCAGACAATATTTTTGATTAAAACAATGAAATAAATTCATCTATATGAAAATATTCGTTGTAAAAGAGATATGGTGCAGACTTAGTCAAGTGTGCTGGACGCTGATGTCGGAACGTGACGCCGCCCGCGACACCTGGATCTGTCTTCGGTCTCCCGAGTCCAAGGCAGACTACCTTCGGCTCAGAAACTCTGTAAAGAGTCAGCTCATCAAAGCGCGTCGTGACTTCTTCTGTGACGAGTTGGCGTCGGGGGACCGCAGAGACTTCTGGACCAGGTTCAGACGCATAAGTGCCACTCGCCGGCCCCGGCCTGCTGCCGCTGCCGACGCTCCGGAGCAGGCTGCTGCCTGGGCCGACGAGCTGAACAGGCATTTTGCCACTGTAGGATCCCGCATCGCTGACGAGCTGCGGCAAGTCGCGACCGAGGGCCGGCACGCTCAGCGCCCGCCCACCGTCTGCTCCACCAGCTTCCAGCTCCAGCCGGCTACCCTGCCAGAACTGTGGCAATGCATCCAGTGTATGAGCGCGTCCAGGGCGGTGGGGCCGGATGGGGTACCACTCTTTGCGGTACGGCGCTGCTTCCCTGTTGTTGGCCCCCATCTGCTTCGGCTGGTAAACCTATCGATGATGACGGGCGTGTTTCCCGAGTGTTGGAAGTTGGCATGTGTCGTGCCAATACCAAAGTCCGGTGATCTCACCCAACCATCAAATTATAGGCCTATTTCACTTTTAAGTGTGCTGTCAAAGATTTTAGAAAAAGTAGTATGTGTTCAACTTACAAATTATGTCGAAGCCAATCACTTGCTGAGCCCATCTCAATATGCTTATCGTTCACACCACTCTACTGAGGACGCCGTGATCGACGCTGTCGAGCGCCTTGTCAGCAACACCGACCGTGGTCTGGTATCGTCGGTAACGGCGATCGATCTATCAAAGGCGTTCGACAGCGTCGATCATGGCGTCCTCCTCACCAAACTGCCATGGTATGGAGTCACTGACGTCGGCTGGTTCTCCAGCTATCTCGATGGACGGCGCCAGCTTGTCAGGGGTGGCGATGTGACCCTGCCTGTACCCTGCGGCGTGCCCCAGGGCTCGATCATCGGTCCGATCCTCTTCATTCTGTTTACCTCAGACCTTCCGGCACATCTAACTCATGGCCGCCTCATTTCATACGCAGACGACACCCTCCATATAGACTGTGCCTCACCTGACGAGCCGAGCCTGGCCGAACTCCGAGCTAGGCTGGAGCTCACCATGCGCGAGCTTCATGCCTGGTTCGGAGCGAACTCATTAAAAATGAACAGTAGCAAAACCGATTTCATTATTGTTGGTACAAAGCATAACGTAACAAAAACCCATGATTTCAAGTTCGAAGTGGAAAACTCTTTGATTCAGCCCTCAAAAACCATCAAAATTCTTGGCGTCACTGCGGATGCGATCCTGTCATGGGAGGAGCACATCACGCTTGTCGTCCAAAAGTGCAACAAAATTCTCTTTTCACTGCACAGATTCAGACACTATTTTACACCTGAAGTTCTCAAAATCATCGTTCAAGCCTATGTCTTCCCGCATATCATTTATTGTCTTTGTGTGTGGGGTGGGGCGGCCAAGGGACAGATGCAAAAAATTCAGAAGCTAATCAATTTTTCGGCCAGAGTTGTAACAGGGGTTAAAAAACACGAGCACATCACATCATCTCTAAATTCCCTTGATTGGCCGAGGATCGCGGCCCTGGTGGCGCGCCGGGACGTCACCAAGGTGTGGAGGCTGCTGCGGACGGACGGCGCACCCTCCAATGTGCGAGAGCTCCTGGTGCCCCGGAGCGTGGTGTCGACCCGGGAGACGCGCGGCTCCGATGGCGGCGACCTGCATGTGCAGCGCTGCAGACTGTCATCGAGCCAGAGAGTCTTCTCATACCGCGGGGCGGTAACCTGGAATGGACTTCCACAGTCTGTCCGTGGCATGCCCACCCTCCGCGCCTTCAAGGCGGCGGTCAGAAAATGCGACAACACTTAGTGCTCCACTCATTTTACTCACTCGCTCATAGGCCTCATCTTCTTTTAGCTGGTGTTTTAACGTGTTTATAGTGTTTGCCTACTGCTTAATTTGCTTTACTTTTAAAATGTAATGGCCTGGTGTTTTAGGTATGTGTTTTAATCCTGTGTTTTAGTAATGTATCATCTGACGTGAGATCAGAATAGCCACTGCGTGGATGGTCTCTACAATAAACTCATACTCATACTCATACTCATACAAGTTTGGTATGTTCGCCAAATAACCCACCGGGAAAACGGCTAATGTCATGCAAAATTTACCTTTCTTATTTCTACTCTTGACCAAATCACCGTTGAATTTGCACGGAAAAAGTGTTTCGTTAGACAGTAATTTTTTCTTCTACGAAGAGCAGCATTAAAACTTGACCTACATTGACCTGACCTTGACCTGACGTCCTAAACTTCAGCTAGCTTTGACTAAAATCACTGAGTTCCCATTGCATTCTATGAGGGGGAAGCAGCTCATAAAAATATGTCGCACACATCCGAAATCAAATGGCTGCTTTATATCTATACTGATCTGACATTGACCTTTGATTTTGTATAACATCTTATGCACTGCACCCAATCAAATTAACCCCTAGACGCGTTTTGGATGATGCTACATTCAGTAAACTCTTCGCCAGCCGGGCAAAGAAACCTTTAATGTAGAAAGTTGTCATTCTGACCTTTGACCTGAGTGTGGCCAGACCTGTTATCTACTAAAGTAGCTTTGTTTCAGAAATCCGTCCTGTTGAGAGCTTTTACTTATCAGTTTCCTAACCTTTCTGCGACCATCCATTCGAAAGTAAGGCAGGGGCAGATCTTCCTCCGCCAGAATCTTCCACCAGAATCAGTCCCCGCCCCCGCGCCACAATCTGGCGCATTGATGACCTAATGCAGTGCAGTGTGGTGTGATACAACATATTGTTTTTCTTTTTTACAAAGTCACCTGAAGCCTATTTTCGGTTTGCATTGAGAAACCTGCTCGGAGAGGGATGTCATCGGAGCCTGCACGTTGTGCAAACTTCCACCCTCTGCCACCAGCCGTTTGGCTTGCACGGTGCTCCCGAGACAAGTCGAAACCTATACTGATATATGGATACCGATAGACCAACTCACAGACAGATTCCGTCATTTTAAAAGTTGGATTTCAAGAAGCTGAAAGGCCCCTAAAAAGTCATACTTCTCTCGGAAGATGCCGCTTGTGTGAGAAAAATCATATTAAAAAGGTATTTTTTTTATAGCAATAGCCGATATATTGCAATAACCTAACCTTCCTCGCCAAATCAATTTGAACTTCTAATTGGATTAAAATCAAGGCGTAATGCTCATTTTTTCAACCTCTTGGGTGAAAATGATAGTGGATTCTCGCAATAATATGTTTGGCACAATAAAAAATAAACTCAACTGAATAGCGGACGCAACGTCCCATCAAATTATGGTCCTTTGAATTCGGGGCTTAGTCCGGCATTAAACAAATGCTTTACAACCTACGCAGCTGTTGCGAATAAATTTCAGTGCCACGAGATGGTCTTCCAGCAGTCAGCACTTGAAGAAGGTCTCTATTCAATGTATTTCAAAAATCGATAAAGGTTCAGATGCGACGATCGCAAAACATGTCGTCCAAAATTTGCAACATCTGTTTTTTCTTCTCCAAAGGAAACCTTTACGGAAATCGAGTAGCCTGTTAAAGGGACCCTCCCCGCTCCCACCTTAAAAATTAATGAATTGACATAAAAGTGATGAGCTATGGTTCAGTAAGGGCAAAAATAAGGCAAAAATAAATATCAACCAAATTTCACCGACAAATATTCACCGGTCTTTGAGATATAAGACTTTTATCTTTGTTTATTTTTTTGGGTCTCCGCTGTTCTTATGACGTCATTTGGAAGGTATAATTTGGTAGCTTAAAAGTGCGACAGATGTTGCGCGCAAGGCAGCATATACTAAAACAGCAATAGTTGTCTTTAACCAAGGTTTAAGTGTAAAATTTGAAAACCACTTGATCTGTGCTGACGTCGCAAAGTCCAAGGGGGCATTGAAATGCATTAGCCTCTTAGAATCCAAGAACTGCTGACTCTGAACTTAAACATCTCCGGATTAAGGCATTTCTCAATCTTGTGAGTGCCCGACTCGGTAATTGCAAGCCAGGGACCCCGATTTGGCTATATCAACTCAAAACAAATGTTAAGGTGGGATGCTCTCTTTAAAGACACATAAATTTCTTTTAAGTTTCAACCATCCACCTATAAAAAGACACAAAAAGAAGAACAGTTAGAAAATTAGACTGAATAATCAGTAAGACTGAACAGAAAACATTGACATTTATGGATGGCTGGCATCCTCTAATAATACACTGGACTGGAATAATACTGGAATAATACACTCTAATGTAAGTAGGATGTCCAAAAGGAGCACAGTGCTAGTGCTCGAGCATCAGGTTCGAATGTGGACCATTTGGCAACAGAAATTACTATGCTCATATCCATATATATCCCAAGTAACAACGACAACCTTGTAAATGTGCCTCAATGAAAACTATGAATTTGACAAGTAACGGCAATGTGTGGGTATTCTTTTTCAACACAATTTAAAATAGCTTTTTAGGCTAGTCATTCGATGAATGAATCACTGAGTGGCTGAAATGAATTGTGAATTCACGAACGAAAAATGCGCAAATCCACCGTAAGAAAGGATCTGTATGAAAGAATAATTAAGCCTCCCCCACGAGAAGTCATGCTCATCGCTGCCAGATACGCACATATAGTGGAATTAGGCAGCCTCTGGTGATAAAGCTCGATTTCGCGATCGAGCGGTGGTAACAATCTTAAAAGACACGAGTGTTACCGAGTTGTTCTCGTTCTCTCGTGTGTGTTTGACCTCCGCTTTTCGTTGAGGAGCTGTGAATGGGATAAACACGACGCAAATCACTTATTTGATTGTTCAAGCAAGTGAATTACCTCGTTCAACCATCACTTATTTGATTGTTCAAGCAAGTGAATTACCTCGTTCAACCACTGACATTCATTTGATATTTTCTTATAGTTACTATCGTCCCAAATCATTCACGTAAAATTATCCCCTTATTACGCAACACCGATCACTTAGAATCAAGCGGCCTCATCTATAATCGGTGCAGGGCCATTCACCAGCCCCTAATCCACTAACACTCACTTAACACTCATCAAATTATCCGCAAAAAAATGCTTTACGACAATGTAATCGCTGCGCAATGGGATACGAGCGTTCAGCGCTTCCATCACCGTGCATATGCATAATGGCCCCCAAGCACGGGACGGGGTGGCCTTCAGACCATAAACTACCCAGCACCGAGCCTTCACGCATCAAAACACCGTCAAAACACCGCCAGCTCATCCACAAAACATGCGCCCTGGTTGGCATGCACAAAACCCGCGCAAAAAGCGCGTGCAATCGGCAAAAAGTGCGTTTTACTTACCGCTCGTGGAGCCCACAGCCGTCCGGTCGGCCGACCGCCGCCATTTTGAGCCGACGATGACGTCAGTGCCTTTTAAAGACCTTGAGCGGAATTGGCATGGGCCGGCGGTGGCGGCGGGGGCTGACGGGCGCGCGCGGGGCCCGCGTGGCGGCGGAACACGTGGTGCCACGGGTGGTAACACGTGGCGAGTTGTTGGTTGTAGAGATCTGAAAATGGGATAAATGAGTTGAGGTGAGAGACTTGTAAAACTGGCGGGGATCAGGTTTGTTTGTAGTGTCCTCAGTTTCAAGGGCAAGGTCATGCCGCCGCACAGCACTGGCGGATCTAAATGGGATGGGACATTTTGGGCGTAAGTTCTCTTTCCGCAGCGCCCGAAATTGACATATCATTATCGCTTTATCGCATAGTTCGAAAAAAAAAAACAATCAACATCTATGGGAAAAGTTCGCTTTAAATTGCAAAGCAACACAGCCATAGAAACAATACCCGAGAGGTTTTGGGAAGTTAAGAGAGTTTTTGTCTTTGGTAAGCATGCCCATTGCACCTCCTCGCAGTGCGCCCTTCTGGATTTACCAGTGCCGCACATACCTAAGTTATCTCCTAATAAGTGCAGACACTTTCTGATGAAACAGAAGATAGCCTGATGATAAATTCGCCTAACGACTGATGGGTAAAGAGTTAGTCAAATGACAGCTGATTGTGCTGTCTTTCTTTGCATGTTTTAATCCATAATAAATATCGATGCCTCCTCCACAGGCAAGAACAATTACTTAGATGGAATTACAAGCGTTTTGGTTGTAAAGCAAACATTTTTGAAACGTTCAAGTTTCGTCAAGCCTTTGCGCAGAGATGTCTTATTTCATACAGAACCCGTTTAAAATCTTCGATAAGGAAGGGATGTAAACTTTAAAACCATCCGCATAATAATACGAGTAAAGACAAGGTCCCCAAAAGTGAATATAGCTGAAAATAGCAAGTTCAATA
Organism: Amphibalanus amphitrite; assembly: GCF_019059575.1. NCBI lineage: Eukaryota > Metazoa > Arthropoda > Thecostraca > Balanomorpha > Balanidae > Amphibalanus > Amphibalanus amphitrite. The sequence continues at coordinate 81,861 of NW_024882323.1, forward strand.
ATATCTTTTTCTCCTCGCCATATTCCACACATTAACGAGCACAAATTCATCCCACATCACTGTGGCACCGATCTCCCAAAAGGAACCTCTCGCCTCCCATTATGTCACTCTCACGAGTCCATTCTCAGAAGGCCAACAACACAGTATGTCACCTGTCAGCGACAGTGTGAACCGCACTTTCAGTATAGCCCACAGCAGACACGATTTAAAGTGCATCCCAGACCGGACAACGTTCCAAGAGCTCTCGGGATTAAATGTGGATTCTGTCCTTTTATTTACTATTTCAGTGTTGTGCTCCTCATAAAAATCGGATAATAATCATGTTCCCTACTTCAGTTTTGATAATACTAGTGATACAATAACGTGCAAATGTAAGCTAATGCAATCGAAAGCGCAACGATGCCAGAGCTGTCGTTGCGCAGCAACAAAACGCTTATGTTTATTTTCAAGTGGTTAAGTGCTTATGCGAGAAAAATCTTAAAATACTTTAGTTTAATGGCATTATGCTCGTAGGAAAAAGTTAAAGCCGTTTAAAAAGGTGAAAAATATAAGCGAAACACAGTGTTTCGATTCAGCTTTTTTCTACGGGGATAAGGTCAATAAACTAAAAAGCTTATGCTTATATATGTTTATTCAGATCAAGCAATTGAGGCATCACTACGATAAGAGCAATTCCAGGTATTCAGAGCTTGGCTAGAAGCAATATCAGTATTCCACCGGCTCTTCGCCGCCCCTTTGGTTCTCCCCCTGCCCAATTTTCCTGTCATCGTCACAGCTGGTCGCAGTAAACACACGACCCCACCCCTCAAATGCGCGCACCTGTAAACCATCGCATACAGCTCCCTTTGTTGTCCTACCCCTCCCTCCCTCCCTCCCTCCCTCCCTGTCTCTCTCTCTCTCTCTCCCCTCTCTCTCTCTCTCTCTCTCTCTCTCTCTCTCTCTCTCTCTCTCTCTCTCCCACCCCTCTCCTCATGAAGCATGCCACGCGTCCCCACGCACACCTGTGTCGCGTTTAGTGGGGCAACAGTTTCGAGCGACACTGCGCGACTGTCACGCGCGAGCGACACCGACAGCTGTTTAGGCGCGGCGCCAGGGAGGGGGACGGACGCAGAAAGTCACTATCGATTGTGACTCGCAGTAATCGATATGACGTTCATTGGTGACAAGTGCGACGAGAGATGCAAACTTAGAACTCCGCGGACCCCACAAAGACCTACTACAACAGGCAATGAAGTAGATTGATGAGTTTTAAGTTTAAGTCCTTCTCTATCGTTATTCTCATGTTAGGATTTTTGCGTCAAATCCTAGCGGCTACACACCGAAGCATTTACAACTTAGACGATATATTCAGCGATTCAGCAGAAAATGCGATGTTATTAAAAAGTAATGTGAAGCAATCTCGCCAAGTTCATCATGCTCTCTAAACAACCAGTGCATTCTCCCCCAGGAAATTTATTCCGGTAGAAGACACTTCACTCTATAAAGATTCATGTCATTCATGGTTTTTATTCCGGTAGAAGACCTCACTCTGTATAGATTCATGTCATTCATGATTCTATGTACCTACTGTTTCTTAGCATGACTTGAATTCACGGGTCTTTCACTACCAAATTGAAACGCGTCCTTGAATACTACATCACCCTCGATAACTTGAATCACAAGATATGCGTGTCGCAAGTGCATAAACCGGTTCCATAAACTTCCAAAAATGTCTGGAATGCGTGTTATACATCCCACACACCGATTGTCATCACATTCTTACCGAAAAACTGGCTTCCGTCGTGGCTCGCTGCACTTGCAGAGCGAGATTTCAGCACGACAACGCGACCTGTGCACAAGATCTTCGCAAATCTTCACTGCGTAAGACATTAGACAAAGGTGCAACAGGAGTCGTTAATGCTCTGGCTTGTTGCAAGTGGCAGCCACGCAAATGTGCGTAAATAATCGATATGACGATAGCAAGGTCGTATACAAGGGAACTGAGCTATGGCGCCATAGTGGGAGGTGACGTCGTCAAAATGCTTGCATTTTACGATGATATCTCATGAATGGCAGCGGAAAATTTTGTCCGTCTTTGAGCAATTAGCTTGTAAGTGACCATGGACCATTGGATGTGTTAATGCATTGGTAACAATATTGTGAGAAGAAGAAGAAAAACGTGAATTCACCGGCTATCTGGTATTGTCAAAACCAGAGTCAAAACCGTGTACATGAATACAAAATGACGGTGCATGCAGTGCAGTGATAAGTGTCAATTTTCTTCGCAAACTAAATAATATCGGTTCTTACTCCAGTTTCACACAAAACGGTCCTGTCTATTCTTGGTAACTGTGGTTATTGCCTATCTAAACGAATCGATAATGTTCATAAAACAGTTTTTCCAAGCCAGCAAAATCTCAAACCAATGCGTGTCTGCTATCCAATAACCTTTAGCACTAATAGTCCTTCAGAGTACCCCCAATCACGTCTACCCACCAGACGGCGCATTGTGACCAAAAACCTTGGCCCATGACGGATAGTTGATCCCTTCCTCATCCGAGCTGAGTTAGACGATCGAGAGATATCCGTCATGGTCACACCCCTGTCTACTGCGCCACGCGCACACCCCTTCGGCTCGAGGTCACTCAGGGGGGGGGGGGGGTTCGCTCGGGGGGAGTGGGAGGGGGAGGGGTTCCTCTTCTACATCCTCCTTCATCTCTCCGTCTTCTCGAGGCCTCGGGAGATATCAAGGTTGTGGGATGGAAGAGAAGGGAGGGAGAGAGGTTGGGAGAGGAGGCGAGAGTTGTGAGGCGAGTGTTCTGAGGATGGCCCCACCACCCACCACCCCTAGGCGAGACATAGACATAGACATAGACATTTATTTCGCTCAAGATCCGACAATTTCGGGTTTTCACTTGCGCACGTCCGGTTGGTAAAATTGCACTAAAAATAGGATAACACATGTACCACACACCAACATCCATCCACATAAAATTGGAGACACATGCATACACGCATGGCTCAACTCTTTAGTCCGGTTCACGCCGTACAAATCGGTAGAGTGCTTTCCTGAATGAGTCGTGATCTCTTCTGCCCTGGCACACATCATTGTACATTTGTACGCCACTATACGCAAGCTGGCGCCTACCAGTCTCTGTTCGAATGGCTGGTAGTCTCAGCCGATTGTTCTGTCGTGTCTGGTGGTCGTGTCCGTGTTGGCGGTCTGCGTCCGTGATAATATCGTGTAATGCCTGGGGAAGCTCTGATGCCAGCACTTTGCTGACCATCTGGACGCGGTGGTATTGAGCAAGTTGAGATGCTGTTAGCCATTTGAGGTCTTTGAGCACTCCAGAAATATGTTCAAACTTTTTCTTTCCGCTGACCACTCTCGCTCCAAAATGTATGATTTTCTGTATGCGATGGAGTTCTGTTTTTGTGCACGTGCTATAGATGGACAAACAGTATCTAACGGCAGACATAACCAGAGCGCTGACCAGTGGCTTGAGCGAGGTTTTTGGAAGGCTATGCTTTGCATGCGTCAGCGCAACCAGAATGCCACTGCATTTTCCTACCACGTGGTCTACATGATCTACGTATGTCAGGTGCCTATCCATATAGAGTCCTAAATTCTTAACTACGCGGGATTCCTCGATGGCTGTGCCGCAGAAGTTTACCGATATCTTCGGCTGGTTTTTCAGCATCGCCCTCGTTCCGAAAAGTATCATTTGCGTTTTCGCGGCATTGACCTTCAGCCGGTTTTCATTGAGCCAATTTGCGAGTTGATCGAGAGCGCGTTCGAAAGTTGTGATCATCGCGTTAAGATGTTTCTTTGGTCCGGTTATAAGAAGTTGGGTATCGTCCGCGAACTGAATAACTTCTACATCATCAACGTAAAGCCCAATATCATTCAAATAGATGGCGTATAGAATGCAACTAAGAGAACCGCCCTGGTATACAGATACACCGCTGTCATTGGGTAAAGTGTCGGACATGATCGGCTCTCCCTCACCCGCACTGACTTTGACCTGTTGAGAGTGGCCGGCCAAGTAGCTCGCGAACCAAGTCACATCGATGCCATACAGTGCTAGCTTCGTGAGTAATCGCTGGTGGTCTACGCTGTCAAAACATTTAGACAGGTCGAGCAACACCAAAATGCTAACACTGCCTCCGTCCATCGCTCGATAAATGCGCTCAGTCACTACAGCTAAAGCGGTCTCTGTAGAGTGCGACGCCCTGTAGCCATGCTGGTGGTGTGTGAACAGACCGTTGTCTCTGAAGTATTGAGCCAGCTGTTGCTGCACGACGCGCTCAATCACTTTCATTGGAGCTGGCAGTACAGACACAGGGCGATACTGAGACGGTTGCGACGGTTTGGGTGTTTTGGGTAACGGTGTGATGACTGCATGTTTCCATGCCGTTGGTATTTCGCCACTAGACAGACTAGAGTTGATAATATTGAGCAAGACAGGCCCGATACCATAAAAGAATTTCTGCATCATTTGCACACTTATACCCTGAAGACCCGTGGCTGTCGATGGTTTCATGCTGTGCACGACAGTCATCAGCGTATCAATGTCCACAGTATCCACCTTAAACTGACAGGTATGGACCCGTGGCAGTCTCACCGGCTGGGTGCGAGACGGTACTGGCACGCTATTGGCAGTCTCTCGCCCCATCTGAGAGAAGAATGCATTTAGTGCGTTTGGTGTGACGTGCGGTACGTCATCACAAGCTCCCTTTTTGTCGCCTATAATCGGCTTCAACACACGCCACATTTTTGCAGGACCTGCTTTCTTGCACTCATTCTCTAGATAGGAGGCCTCGTCTGACCTGATTGGGTGTTGAGGGGTGAGGGGTGTTGGGTTGCGGTTGGGCCATTCCACGACGCTTTTTCGACAGCTATGGGTATGAGAATTGCGATGGTACTGAACACATCACGGATGCTTAGCAACGAGTTTAAGTTTTTTTATGAAAAAAAAACGGTCAAACATCCAGGAACGGTACATCGTATATATTTCAGCAAGGACGATAGGCCATAGGCTGATTGATAAAGTCAGTGTATACTGTATTTGATATTTCTTACGTGTGTCCTATTCTTGACGCTTCGAGACGGGGTCCAGACGTTACCTCCGGGGTGCTTTCTGCCCTACTGCCATGCATTCTTCCGTCCTCTTGTCCTATGCCCCCCCCCCTCTACAAACCTCCTGCCATGCGTCCCCTCGCTATCAGACCTCTCTTTCTGTCCTGCGCCCTCGTGCAGCGTGCTCTCCTATGCTGCTGCACAGCTTCCCTCCTCTCTCAGCCCCGCCCCGCCCCAGCCCCTCTGTCCGTGCGCGTGCTCTGTTCACGCCTGTTCTGTATGCGTGCCTGGCAGCAATCAGCTGACTGCGGTATGCGTTCGTGTCGTGTGACCCACTCTCGGGGCCCGGCTCACGGCAGTCGATCGACAAAGCTACGGACGGACAACAGACTGCTGTTTTAAATGGGTGATTAGATTTATATAAAAGAAAATGCATGTTGAGATGAAATTTTATAAGCTTGAATCGCAGATGATTCTTGCAAAGATACCGGACACCAAAAACCTGGTTTCGCAGCAAATAAAATGCAGCATCGTAAAACAAATGAAAGAACCTGTGCATCTGTGTAGAGGTGCTTTCCTAAACCTGTTTAGAGATGCTTCTATTGTATTCTAACATGCTTCGTAATGCGGGTTGCGACGATTCGGGACGTTAGAAGGGCAAGATGAAGACTATTTTTTTCGGAGTGATGTAAATAAAGCCGCATGCGAATTAAACCTCACACAAGGTCTACAGCATGAATGTGCAGGGAGATGGATTAGGCTGAGTCATGGGGCTGCTGCCATTGGAGACAGGAGTCTCACTCATGACTCAAGTTTAACATTTTAATGCAAACACTTAAAAAATCGGGCTCATGTCGTAAGACCTCATTTGCAGGCTTTGATGTCTTAATAAATCCATGTTAAAACCGAGCATAAGTACACAAATGCATAAGCAATGTACCTACACACAAACTTGCAAAAGCAACAAAAACAGTCCAGCTTTGCATGTGATTATAAGTAGGTAAGCTACTGAACTGACATCGCTTACGGTTAAAATCCTGGCGCACCCACATACGTTTAGCATAACCCTTCCAAATCCTCTTCTCAATTCACGCCCGAAATACGCTACCAGTATAACGCCTTTTGGGGCGACTAACGGAGCGAGCGAGAGGGTGAGCCTTGCACGTGCGACATTTCGAGGGGGTACCTCCAGCTGACTTATGCACGGCACCCTACTAACCGGTCTCTAGCGATGTGCCAAATTTGAGCACAATTGGCCCAGCCGTTCTCGAGATCTGGAAGCGGCAACCTGCACGTGCGCACGTGCAAAATGGGTCCCAACTGACTTTTGCACGGCACCCTACTAACCGGTACCTACCCATGTGCCAAATTTGAGCGCCATCGGTCCAGCCGTTCTCGAGATCTGGAATCGACCCCTGCACGTGCGCACGTGCAGCAGCACCCCAACTCTGGCACATGGATATGCAGTGCCTAGTGGGTGCCTACCTACATGCCAACTTTCAGCGCAATCGGCCAAGTAGTTACCGAGATATTGCAACAATTACAAAACGGACACCTCTTCGTTTTGCACGTGGCACGTGCATAAGGGGTCACCCACATGCATCAGGAATAGTCCAATACTTGGTAGAAGGAATGAAGCTACCCTACAAAAATTACCGCGTGTAAATCGGTCAAGTGGTTGCTGAGATATAAGCCTCGCAAAAGCGTGACCACGGCCGGCCGGCCGGCCGGCCGGCCGCTCATACTCAGAAATTTCGGTTAATCTAAGGAAAGACTACGCTCGCTTCGCTCGCTCCGTAAAAAAATGGCAAGATCTTCAAGGCAAACAACGCCATGTATTTACAAACCTTTCAATGTTCATGGCTCCGCTCGAAAATCATACTCGGCACAAAAGAGGTCTGCCCATAGTTACAGTAATCAGTATACAGGCTACACCTGCTCATCATCAGTAAGCCGATTTCTGGCATTGAGGCAATGGAAATTGATACCAGGTCGCTCTGTCAGTGGTTGAGAACCTGTCTGGGCAACATTCCACGCATTGCAGGGTGGATTATGAAGGCTTCTCACCGGCTGCACGGGTGCACAATGTGAAGTGCCACTGCACGGGTGCACAATGTGTCGGTGCGCACGAGTGTTACACTGCAAAATATGAAGTGTAAGAGTTACTAAATGATGCCTGAATCAATGACAAATAAGTTATGGTTGACTTAGTATATGAGTATAAAAGAAAAATGATCAGCCATTAAAGAAAAAAAGACAGGCGTGTGTTCTTCACGCTTGTGATCTTTGGCCGCCATTCACAACATGCTTTTATGCGACATTGGTCATCTAACGAAGAGATAATGGTGGCTAGAAAATTACCATATAACACTAAAACACTCTTCGAATGTGATGCAAGGCTTGGTAAAAATGAATGATCTTAAAGTTGAATTTAACAAATCAACATCTTTTGAACGCGAAGTGCAGCCGGGTCAAAATCGGCAGCCTGAAATGTAGACTGACCCGCAATGCACGGGAGCGCTGCGGCACAGGCTAGCATGCGCGGCGCTCGCGTATTCTTCCCGTGAATGAGAAGGAGCTTAAAACTTCTCTTTGCCAACCGACAGGGTAGCCAAATAGTCCAATTCAAATAGAGATCGTTTGTGTTTGAGGTTAAACTGTTTTGTTGCCACCGCTCAAGGAATTAACGTCGGCACAACAGCTTTGTTTCTTTCTTTCTCTAGATCTGTAGAATAACTGATAACCAGTCTCGTCTAGGCCAAGGACATATCTTCCTCATTTATTGACCAAATATATTTAAAAACAGCGCTCAGTGATGCGCGTTGAAAGTAAATATCTACCGAAAGAATATAGCGTACGAAGTTTATGTGTAGGTTTTCATGATAAACTAAGTTCACGGTCAAAATGTTATCGTATTCACATACCAGAAATTCGATATCCGGTTGTTTTCAAAGAGAAAGCAATTCTAACTGATAGTGTTGTCTATTTCAAACAACTTGTGGTCACGTATTCTACTCAATGATCTCACTTATTTTGCGTTTAGCTCCACCGGTCACTGACCACTGACGAGCGGCCAGTGTCCTGACCACAGGCCATCCCGTCAGAAACTTGACTCGTTAAACCCCGAAACTGCTCAGGCCAGGCTTTCACCATTCCAGTTGCAGGCTTAACATTCCAATAGCGATCAGCTTATCAGCGATGAGCTGAGCTCATCATTCCTAATGGGACTGGGCTGGAATGCTGTTTCTCTCTCGCGATTTTTAGCCTAACTGACCAGTGTTATCATACCAAAATATGTTTCATACCGACGGTTCACTGTGTAAATGCGACAGAAGCCCAATGCTTGTCACCGTAGTTTATTCTTTTTCTTATGCCATGAATCCTCAAAAAGTGGCAGTCATCTTTGTTTTATAAAAAAAAAAATTGAGGCCTGAGGGTAAGATGCCATGCAATAGGTAGGACTTCCATGTTTCGGGATGCTAAATGCGCAATCACCGCTTTTCGAAGGCCTAAACAGTAATTCCCATCAGGAACGCCCTCTTAACTCTGTAAATGAATCCTGTATGATGCATCGCCAAACATGTATGCATCAATTCTAAAGGGGTTCGGGTCAGCATGGATCATTCCTTAGGATTTCTATCGTTCCCCAAGGTGCAGAATCTGACTTTCAGCATCAGATCTCTTTCAATCCATGGCTTAGGAATAAGGATCATTTTATCGCCTTTACATTCAAAGATCAAACAATTTTGATTGGTTTCTTCAAGGCACTTGAGAGTCCAAGACTCATGAATCGCCTCACGGGTCAACGCTGAGTGAGTGCATCGCACCGCCCATGAAAAACTATCACTCCTCCTCCTGCCATCTAGTGGCAGGGCCGGTAACTACTCGCTGAGCCAGACAGCCGCGGCGGCCCAGACAGGGGAAGGGGCGGGGCAGGTCGGGGCGGGGCGAGGCGCGAGCTAGGAATGTCAGACGGCGGACGGCAAAGCGCCCGAGGCGCCGGGCCGGCGCGCGCACGGCACGGGGTCACAGAAGGTCATAGCCCCCGGGTATAGGCTGCTACGGCAAGGCGTTTGAAGCATGTGAGAGGATGCGGCTTTGAGGTGCATATTGTTCGCCGTAGATGATGTGTGAAAGCGATGCTTTCGTTATGGACAGGATTTTGTTTGGTACATGGAGCTTTATAAGTCAATTAATGAAATGTAAAATCATAAATCTCCGTCAAAAAATAGATACCTACTTCTGTTTTGAATAGCGCAACAATGTTAATTGTGGGAAACGGACCTTTTATCCATTAGATAGCTTTAGCACAGACATAACAGCAGATTAAAGAGAGAATTTGCTTTCCAGAGCTATTTTGAAGTGATTTACCATATAGGACAAGCAATAAGCGCCACAAAGATAAGAAAAATATTAGCGCCACAAAGATAAGAAAAATATTAACACAATAAATTTAAGAGCAAAGGTGGCTAGAAGATCGTGTATAGTGATGTCAATTACAGAAAATCTGAATACCGATACCAAACCAAACACCAACATAAGCCATGAGGAAATACCGATACCGAACCAATTTCATAACATGAGGGAAATAACGACTTTTTACCAATTTCTCAGCCTCGTATACATTAGCGAGGGCTCATAATACCAACAAAATACCAAGTACATTATGGATTGAAATACCAAATACCAAGTTGGTATCGGTTTGGTATCGGTATACCAAAAAGTTGGTATCCGATTGACATCTCTAATCGTGTATCGTCTGAAATCAGCAAAACTATCACCCTTCTCCGGGCCCTGTTCATGAACCCCGGCGGTCGCTGCGGCCGCTGCGGTCGCTGCGGCCAGCCGGGTTGTTACGTCACAAAAAGGGGCGGGGCTCATGTAGTATGACGAATGTATGACGTCATCTCGTTTAATCGTCTGACAGCGCATGACAAACTTGGATTTGACGATCCTAGAGTATATAAATGGCAGGCGCGTAACCACCACTGGGGACACTGGGGACCGGTCCCCAGTAACTTTTGGGTTACTGGGGACCGTCCCCAGTAAAACCGACGACCTCAATTTGCTTGAATAGCCAAATATTGTCTCTAAATCGACGTGAAGAGTAATATGTAGTCAACGGAAAACAAAACTGGATGTTTTGTTTAGCCAGCGCCCGGGTGGGCCTCTCAACCAACTTAGCCATGGTGGGGGGAGGGGGCTTTTTGGCCACACCAGATTACCTAGAAGCAAGCTAGAAAGACGCGGTAAGAAGCAGCAGATAGCTCGCTACAGTATCTTTCAGAATTACCTATGTCATTTTTGATCAAGTCATCGCTCAGGTCACTGGAGGTCACCAAAGGTAAAATTTTCACAAACTTTTATTCCCAATTTTGACAACTTTTCACAAATTGGCGCATACGTCAGGAACCAATAGAGCTGCAGTGCTGCGGGAAAGCGCATTCGATAGCTTTTTCAAAGACCTTTCTGAGGATTGTTCTCAGTTTTGACCTAAGGTCAATGGCTTAGCTTCCAGGTTGGCGTTTTGCGGGAAAGGTTTTTGTATCATAACTTTTGACTCAAAAATAGCATGGCGCTGATTTTACCGGCATCGCGTTGGTCTCGTCGAGACGCATGGAAGGAAAAGGTCATGTTGCATGTCATGCGGTTGGTATTGTTGAGTTGAACACATCCATGGTGTTAACGCTCTAACATGTTTCTACCTAAAGTAATGGTAAAAAACTGTTGGAGATGTTTCATGACCTGAGATGATCTCAGAGGCATAGAAGGGGTCACAGGTGCAATTTTCCGGTTCAGTGTGTCATGTTTACCTGTGTCGGTGCGCGCCGCGGTTGTGCTTACACGCGCAACAACAAAAAAAAAATGGCAGGTGTGGCCAAAAAACACCCCCCACCATCTCCCCCCACACACTCGGGCGAAGGCTGATCCTGAAATATTATATTTGGTCTTCGCGGCCTTCCATGTGGTCCCCAGTAACTTCAGACTCGTGGTTACGCGCCTGAAATGGTTTGAAATCTATCCGCAGCGTGTACCCATCGAAATGGCCTGTGTATTGTATCAATACACATTACACAGTGATCCACCGCATAGGTCTACACTGAATTCGCCCGTAACGAACTTTGAGAATTTCGCGTAGATAATATTTTCACTTCCAGCGTTTTCTACGATACAGTGAAACACAAATCCATGCGGAAAGTCCGCTATTACTCTCACGGTGAAACTTAAATCAGGCTTTACTCTTCAGCAAAAATTATTGCTGGACTATCGAAACAATATGGAAAATCAAATTCATGAAATCGCTCGTTCATTCAACGGTCCGTGTGTTTGTCACGAAACATTGAGCAGCTCACACACAAAAATGACAATTCAAGCCAAATACCTAATTACAACCTGAATGTAAGTATCAGGGGGCGATTGAAATAGCCCATTTAATTCCGACGAAACACGTTAAACAGGGCAAACTGTTTTCAAAATGATGATTCTCCAGCACCGTAATCTCAAATTATAAATTAGTGCTAAACACACAATAGTAAGAACATTAGTTAGTCCCCACTTTACCGGAAATCGAAGTTGCCAAAGTCATTTCGCGTCTCGAGAGCAGAGCCGAAGAAAATGGTCGTCACTAGGACAGCGAGATGTTTCACGAGTCAAATTGAATCAGTTGTGTACTTACCAATCATGGCATAAAATGCACCTCGCGGAACAATACTAAGCAAGAAATAATTCGGAGACCTTATGAAGCAGCTACCCCATTAACATAACAAGATAACCCATTACAATGACAATGCACAATTTTCAAGTAGCATTGCCAAAAATGAAATCATAAGCCACAACGGTACTTTTGTCGATAATGCAGGCAAGCTGCCACAAAATATGCCTCCACTCTTTTCACTTGCATTGCGCACAACACGAAACATCCACATCGCATGAAAGCAACGTGTTTCTGTAATTGCTACATGCATTCCCGTTTAAATTCATCAAAAACAAGCACGAAATGCAAATTATGAAGACAGGAACAGGATACATCTTTCCTACTGCGTCAGAACACCTGGCTAATTTACCATATTCGCCGCTTGCATGACGTTCCTAGCATAACTACCAGCATAAACCCTCCCAACTATTATTCCTGACATTTACTGAGGGTTTATCCCCTACGAACTCCTCCCGTAGCCCGCTAGTCGCCCAGCTGTGGCTCGTGCCAATCCGGCGACTGCACCCTCGGCTCGACTTTGGACACGATAGTGCAGGCACGCAATTGCGCCCCAAGCCATTGCCTGCGTGGAATGCGGCCGCAGCCGTGCCCGCCTAGCAACAGGACGCGTGTGCGGCCCGCCACGGGGAGGGGGAGGGGGAGGGGCTTACCTGTTGATGGATCTCAGGTGTCCACTTGACCCTTGTGCCACCACGGAGAGGCCCGCACGGGGTAGCAGAGGTCACTTGTCAGGCCGCGCGCTGGTCAAAGACGACCACTGGACCAATGGTTCTTGTGGTACGGACGAAGTCGCCGCTATTCCACGCACCGTGCCGTCGAATGGGCAGACTGGGACGTTTAAATCCCGCCAAATCGACACCATCGAGGTAGATTCATCACATCGGCACCAAATTTCGTCATCCAGGCTAGAAATATGCATGATATTGCTTAAAAAATTGGCATGCGTTGCGTCGTTTCACTTATTAGCTTCCTCGTGGTAACAGAGGCGCTCGCAAATATAAGAACCCGTCAAATCGGTCGGCATTTAAAAGGCATCTGTCGGCTGGGAGCCAGGCGGCTGCTCCCGGTACTCTGCCCAGCTCCCGCGCACGCTCTCTCTCTCTCTCTCTCTCTCTCTCTCTCTCTCTCTCTCTCTCTCTCTCTCTCTCTCTCTCTCTCTCTCTCTCTCTCTCTCTCTCTCTCTCTCTCTCTCTCTTTTCTCTTGTTTCGCGCCCCTGAGTTACAGCCTGATGGAAAAAGCTTAGCGTTTGGGCCGTTACACAAAACACATAATGGTACCCAACTCTGAGGTCTCAGGTCAAAGGCTCCAAGGCAAGGGTTTGGTCTTTGGTAAATAGCTTCGCCAAAAATAATCGCAGCGTTATGATTGTAGCACCATTGTGTCCGATGATCTACTTTTGATCTATGAAAGATCAGCGTGGATGTTGATCTCAGGTCAAGGTCAGGTCAAAGCCGTTCGGGTCACGAAACTGGTCGAGGAGGTCATGCTGCATATCTTTCGATTCTTCAGGTCTTTCTGATTTCACCTACCGCTTTTCCGACCCGCTAGTCTAATTTGACTTACAGACGAAAAACACCTAAATCGTCCTATAACATCAAGCGACCTTGGTCTCATGTGACATTTATAAAGCAGTGCAAGGTCAAAATACACAATTTTAGCACCTAGTCCTGCTAAGAGTGTACGAATGTACGATTCCATGTGGTAGGAATAGCTTTAGGCTGTTTCCAGTGCGCTGGCCCCCTTCTTTAAGTTCCGTCACTTGATGTGAATTAGTGACCTAGCTCGATAAACCATAGGTTTGAAATTTTCATACTTGCGGTAAATTATACATCATAAGGTGTGCTTAGAACCCGAGGAAGAGTAGCTCCCCCATCCACCTATACCTACTATCCGTAAGTGTCAACCGCCACTGACAGCTTCGTAACATAGCGAAGGCTTCAAAACTACTTCGTGAATGTTCAAATGGGTGTAAATTCGAAATCAGCTCCAAAAACCCTGGCAACAAGCAGCACTCGATAAAGTGAATTAAGGTCATCAAAGGTCAGTTACCTTGACCTGACCTTCACGTGACCTTGGCACCCACCATAATGCATGGGGCCAGCATCATTTCATATGTTTGATCATTTACAACCACAAAAAGACTGGAAATGCGCGGATAATGTGAGCCGGCATACGTCGAATCGCGATGCCGGCCACATATGGTCTCGAGAAACAGGTAACAGGTCAAAGGTCATTTGGGACAGGGTCATGACATTTTTAGGGTAGATGTAAAATTGATTAAAGGGACCCTCCCACCTTCAAAAAAGTTAATGAATTGGCATGAAAGTGATGTCCCTTGGTTCAGAAAGAGCGAAAACGAATATCTACCAAATTTCACCGAAAAATATTCACTGGTTTTCAAGATATTAGGCTTTTACTTTTGTTTACTTTTTGGGATCTCCCCTGTTACTAGCGACTTTATTTGGAAGCAATAATTTGGCAGCCCTAAAGTGCGGCAGACGTTGCGCGCAAAGCAGCGTATACCACCACGTGTTAACGATGGTTTTAGTCTAAGATTTAAAAATCGTTAGATCTCCGCTGACGTCACAAATTCTAAGGGGGCATTCCAATGCATTAGCCCCTTAGAATCCGAAAACTGCAAGTTTGAAATTTCATATCTTCGAATTAAAGCATTTTTCGATGTTGTGAGTGTCCAAACCGGTATTTGCAGGTCATGGCCACCAATTTGGCTATCTCAACTCAAAACTAATGTTAAGGTGGGAGGGTCCCTTTAACGCGAGGGTAGGTAGTAGGTACTGAAAGTTTCGTCGCGATCGGCCGCTTTTTGACTGATTTGTTTGCCAAAGACCGCGGGAAGGGGTCCATTCGTCCACTTCTCTGTAAGCGCGAGGGTTAAAGGTATATACCACCGCGTAGTGTCAATAAATGGACCGGAAAGAATATCCCAGGCTTCTCAAACAGCTACTCTTTTTACCTGATGGAAACAGTCACCGCACTTTCTCAAACCTCTTCGTGACTTCGGACTCAACGTTAGGGGAGAGTGGGGTAAGATGCCCAGGGTGGGAAAGACGCCCCACCCCCTCTAACGGCAAAACAAAAAATATTACCTGGAAATTAATGTTTTTAGCGTAAAGCGGAAAACTTCCTTGTTAACTGCACAAAAATTTGCCAAGCTCAGTTGGTCAACGGTGGGCTAGGCTAGTGATTGCTTGTTTTATATGTGCTGCTTTCAAAAAATATTTTAGTGTCAAAACATTGTGAATATCAAAGAAATTGTAAACAAAATTAAGTCCCTTGCTATTGTCGTGATACATTTATATGAGTGTACTTTGTCCCAACT
This sequence comes from Amphibalanus amphitrite, assembly GCF_019059575.1. NCBI lineage: Eukaryota > Metazoa > Arthropoda > Thecostraca > Balanomorpha > Balanidae > Amphibalanus > Amphibalanus amphitrite. Next base: position 96,976 of record NW_024882323.1, read on the forward strand.
AGTTGTTTCAGGGTGTAGTTTTAGTATTAACAAGTTTCTGATTAAATGTCAATTCGGTACCTTGGGGAAAGATACCCCCTGACCTGATGGGGAAAGACGCCCCCCTAAATCCTTCAAGGAACTCATCGGATCATTTAGTACATACTTGTGAAGAGAGACAAAAGCCGATTTGGGACCATCATGAGAGTCCAATACGGTCAGGTGCTCGCCATATCGGTCTCTTGGCCCATACGCCGATTTTTTGGGCGGCATCTGACTCTGAGAGCCCTCACAGTCACGACGGTATCTGTGGGTCCCATTATTGGTTCCGATGCCCCTTACGACACTCTTTGAGAGCTCCCACGCTGACCCCACGGGCCGCGCTGGCATCTGAGGTCCCCACGATGGTCTTGAGGGCCCTCAGGCCTCAAGTCTCATTAAGACCTAATAAGGGCCCCACAACGGTCTCCGAACGTCACCACGGAGGCTTGTTTGGCCGCGCTGGACTATGATGGCCCTCACGATGACCTCTGAAGCCCCTCACGACGACTTTTTAGGGCCCTTATGATGGCGTTTAAGTGTCTACCGCAGGCTCGAGTGCAACTGATTCGTTCAGGCAATTCACGTGCCCATTTTTGTCACTTATAGTGCGGAGGGGCATCTTACCCAACCCCAGGGGGCGTCTTTCCCACCCTCTGGGGTAAGATGCCCCCTTTCACTACTTCAGGAAAATGATCAATAACAAAAAAGTTATAACATTTCAAGCACAAAAGTGTGGTATTTTGTGGATAAAAATGATGTCGGCTACCATTGAAACTCCAAGTTTTTGCTTTCCGATTGTCATTTTCGAATAATTTATGACATTACAAACCCCTGGGCATCTTTCCCCACTCTCCCCTACTGAAAACGATCTCTGAGCGAACGACGGTCTCCGCCATTTTCCGCTGTTCTCTTTTGACACCTCTCGTACCGGTATCTTATACCTACCGACCAAAAAAGCATTCGTAGGTATCCCTCGCTGATAGTTTACCTTACCCGTTTCAACACAAAGTTGAAGACAATTATTCACCCATAAACCCACCGCGGCGACCATATTTTCGCCTCATATCAACCACAAAATCACCCCCTACCTCAACATGTGTGTCGTTGCCCCCCATAGTTCTTATCCTCGCTCCGCCTCTACACCCCCTCTCTCCCTCCCTCCACCCACTTCGGGGCTTGATAAACCAAACACTACACCATTGCGCTGTGGTCACACCACATGCGCGAACGGTGTCCCCACAGCGTACCGCGTGCTGCACTGGCGCGACCATGACGCGTCAACGTGAACCCACCCTAACCCCTCTCGCGACCTTGACCTTGCTTCTGGTCTTCGCTATGACCTCGCAAGTGACCTCTGCGCAGTACTCTCCCACTTGGAAGTCCCTCGATGCGCGACCGCTTCCTTCGTGGTATGATGAAGCAAAAGTGGGGATTTTTCTCCACTGGGGTGTCTACTCAGTGCCAAGTTTTGGTGATGAGTGGTTTTGGACCCGCTGGAAGGACCCGTTCGACCCGCAGCACGCCAAGTTCGCCGAGTTTATGAAGAAGAATTATCGTCCGGGATTCACGTATCAGGATTTTGCTGCGCAGTTCACGACGGAGCTGTTTGACCCCGACCACTGGGCTGATCTGCTGCAGAAATCTGGTGCCAGGTGAGATACCGGGGTTTGGTGCTTGGTATCGACGACTCTCTCCAGTCTCCATGCTGCATTACATTTTTTTTCGAGGTAGTAAGAAAAATGCTATATATTATTATTGTGACATCATAACTAAACAATAGTTAAACCGATGAAATATTCTAGCTTTAACGCTTTGTGACGCTATCAGATAATGAATTTGTCATTAGAATGCAAACACTCGCCTACAACTGCCGTCATTTAAGCTTCTAGTTCTCAGTCTCGCAATTAACAATTGATCGGCGTTGCCATGCTAGCTGAGAAAATACCATTTAGTCCGTGTATCTTCATGGCAAGAAACAATCCACTCTCCGCTCTTGAATACTTTGTTTCAGTAGTCATTTCCGTAGTTTGATTGGCACGTCAAACATCTTCAAGCTGGCGTTCTATGCACTCCCCCGTTGGTTTTCAGACCTTCAACTCTCCCAGTAAGTCGCGCTGAAATCAAGACACATTATTTGGGCGTTCACATATCACGACACAAACGTTTTTTTATTTCTTCTTTGTCCCCTGCTTCCTTCGGTGCTCGGCTAATCGCAGCTCGTCGTGACAGTCGTTTCTCGTTTCTTCAGGTACGTCGTTCTGACATCCAAGCACCACGAGGGCTACACCCTGTGGCCCTCCGCCGTTTCCTGGAACTGGAACTCGATGGACGTTGGACCCAAACGTGACCTCGTCGGCGACCTAGCCTCTGCCGTGCGCAATCGCACCGACCTCCGCTTCGGCGTCTACCACTCCCTCTACGAGTGGTACAACCCGTTGTACAAGAACGACCGCTACTACAACCGAAGCGACTTCGTGACAATGAAGACGATGCCGGAGTTGAAGGAACTGGTGGAAAAGTATCATCCGGAAGTTATCTGGTCTGACGGAGACTGGACTGGCATGCCCGAATATTGGCGCTCCCAAGAGTTTCTTGCGTGGCTCTACAATGATTCTCCTGTAAAGGAAAGCGTTGTAACGAATGACCGATGGGGATCGGGAACAAATTGCAAACATGGCGGTTACTATACCTGTCACGACGGTTACAACCCTGGTACCCTACAGGATCACAAGTTTGAGAATTGCTTCACACTCGACGGCGCTTGGGGCTACCGCAGAGACTCTCCTCTGGCCAGCTACAAGTCTATTGAAAATACCCTCTACCAAGTAGTTTCCACCGTAAGCTGTGGAGGTAACGTGCTGATCAACGTCGGACCGACCAAAGACGGCATCATCATGCCAATCTTCGAAGAACGCCTCACGCAGCTCGGCGAATGGCTGGGTATAAACGGAGAAGCCATCTATTCCTCCAAGCCATGGACAGTGCAACATGATCCAACCAACAGTGACGTATGGTACACGCAGCGAGAAGGATATGTCTACGGCATTTCTCTCAAGTGGCCCACGGATGGGTTCATCACGATGGGATCGGCGCCCAATGTGACTGAGTGTCGTCTGTTGGGCTACGATGGGGTACTGGAGGTGGAGAACGGGAGGGTAACGCTCCCTCCCCTGCAGAAGGTGAAGAGTCAGTGGGCATGGGTCTTTAAGTTCGAACCCTGAGGAGACAACAGACTGTAGGTTAACGATGGGTAGCGAGCGAATGAAAATGTGATGCTCTAGAACTTACAACATAATCTCTACGATCAAATGTTTATATGAAAGAGACGTGAGAGATCAAGAGATCAAGATATCGTGCAAGATGTAAGTGCTGCCAAAACAAGAAGCTGATATGAAATCGCCAAAGTTCCTGAAAATAAAAGGCGTTGAACGATGAACGCATCGTTGAACAAGAATGAAAATGAGTGATATCATCACTTGAACTCAGTTGGCAAAACAGAGCAAGGCCGTATATAGGTACAGCATTCGTAGCTTCAAGTGCTAAGAAACTAAGATTGCTGGGCTGTTTCAGGTAAAGTTAGGTCAGGAACAACAGAGGCACATTATCACTGAAAAACACCCGCACTTTCGAGTCTTCAACACAAACAAAGCCAGGGTCAAAGCATCACATTATCGAACACATCAACAAGGCTCGTGACATGCTATCAGTCAAGAACCGGGCACCACGGCAATCGTCCGATAAGACACTGCTGTGTGCACTGTTTATTGACGTTAGGAGTTAAGAGCCCCACTTTGCACAGATACTTTGCTAGCGGAGAATAGGGTAGAGCCAGGGTAGAGCATTGGTATACTGACTTCATAAACCACAATGGAGGTCACAAATTAGTTTCACAGACAGAATCAGTTCACTCAGCTCGTAAGAATTCTGCTTCAGTAGTCATGTCCTTAGTTTGATTGGTATGTTTTTGACCTCCCGTCTTTTTTGCACATTCCCGCTGGTTTTGAACCCTTCTCATCCTCTCCAGGCACGTTATGCTTTCACCCAAACACGTCGAGAGGTTTCCGACGACCAAACACAGTGTTCACAGAGTTCAGACCACATTATAACAACTATGACCAAGCTATACGGAGAATGCACAGCCGAAATGTGGATGAGCCTAATCCTATAACAAAAAAGAATAACAGGATAGAAACACGGCATACTGGGCACTTCAATTGACCACCCGTTTGCGTCAAACCTTTTTCTAAGCCCGAGTTTTAAAAACCCCTTCCGAGCAGCACTGAGACGATATCAACGTTAGACCCTCGTTAGACTGGGTTTACAAACAATTGATTCGTTGTCTGTGTATTTTGTCATATCTGGCACAGTTGATTGGTATGTCCACTAGTAAGAACACATCGCATACGCATGGCCAATGAGCACCTTGTAATCTTGGAATAACGTTCACCTCGTAAGACTCTCACACGACTTTAACGATAATGGTAACAATGATTAGCATAAAGCGAAAAGCAAGCCGAAAGTGAGATGAAATCATCAACACCTCATCGAAAAACCATTACTTTTTAACCATTGCTTACATGCTATGCATGTCAATACAATATTGTAGTACATCAAATATTGCACCTCGAATGAAATAAAACTTGTGATGAAGTTGAGTTGAGACGTCTACCTTCGGGTAACTCAAATCAAAAACAATTTGTCATACAAAGAATAAGAAATATGTGCAATAACGTTTCACATCCGTGTGAACAAAGGCCTTATGGATGTTGCCAACAGTAAGGACACTTGGAATGTAGCGATATCAATATTTTGTAAACACGCAAAGGCACGGTGCTTCCACTCTCAGTTCACACTAAGAAGCGTCTAGAACTTTTCCACAAGAGCCAACTTATCATTTTATATCACAGCAAAATAAACAGCATCCTATTCTACCAAACACGCAGGCGAAACACAATGTAATTCGGAAATAACATTCCATCCCCACACAAAATTGCAGCCAACCACACTATACTCTGCCTATTTAACGGATTTAACGATGGCATACATTTCCAAGTTACAGTTCCAAATATATACCACACGAGACGAATCCTTTGGAAAAATTTGAAAATTGTCAGGGTATACTTCCTAAAAATTCCACGTGGAATTTTTCAGCAACGCACTTGAAGCGACAGGCCATAGTTAAATGAACAGATTCAAGGGATAAACTTGGGATGAACCAAGGCCCTAAATACAGGATGAACAAGGGATGAAGTTTGGAAGAGTTTCAAAGCACAAACTTTGGGTGAATTATTGCAAAAGGAATACATGCAATTCGCACTAGGAATGGCGAAACTGGCAAGCACCACACAAACATGAAATGGGCTTCCGTAACACTACGACGCCCCAGAATGACAAGCACCTAGATTGTTAACAAACCGGGGCCCTGTTTCATCGGTGATAGCAGCACGCTGCAAATTGCAAATCACACGTGTCAAATTAGGTTTCCATGGAAACATCAACAAACCATGGCGTCGTCAAACTGTGCGATGTCATCAAATATTGCTGCTAACATCTTCACGGCCGTGCGATCAAATAAATGTATCAAACGCATTCAAGGAGACAGCAACTCTGTTCCAAACGTAGCTATGAAAAAGCTCACGGATTACACGAAACATCATTAGTGTGACGTCATCACATTACGTCAGCTCGCGCAATTTCATAGTAGCGTGCTGCTATCAACGGTGAAACAGGGCAATGATTTTCTCAACATTATAAGTCAAGAAGGACAACAGTGACGCATCATTGTAAATAGCTTCCCGCAAATTATACATAGCTGGACCCGAGCAGCAGTGATTAGGTGGGAAATGTTTTGTTCCGATGAGATCTGTTTTGCAGAATGTTTACATTCATGAAAGTAAACTCATTTAAAATCGTTGCAAGAAGAATGGATGGTTCCATCAAATCAATGATATTATGTCATATCCACTTGGAGACAAAATTTTCTCCATTGACGTAATTATTGAAAGGACGAAATAGTCGTGGTGTTTTGAGTCATCCGATTATTTTCCTCAACTAATTGATTCTCACATCAAGTGGCATTTCCAGATCAAGCTTTTTGGTCACTAGCACTGCGTGCATCGCAAGAGGTCTTATCATGTAATATGAAGCCAACGAATGATCGCTTGCGGCCTTTCCAAAACCAGCTCCCGCAAATGCAGGCATTAAGAATAAGGTAGGCACATAAGCACCATTCGTCACACAACTAAAAGTCACAAACCAAAACCAACTTCACGTTCTTTCAAACTTTCCCAAACTATTCCCACTTCATCCCCACAACTGGACATCATCCCTTGGGAGCCCAAGGTCTTTTTTCAACGTCTTCACACCCAACTAGCCGCCCTTTATGTAGAGGCCGTATGGCGAGGTAACCTTAAGTCCATCCCAGGACATCATGCTCCAGCAGATGACGAGGCAGCTGTGGTCACCGCTAGCCGAGGCCGACATCCAGACACATCATGATGAGGAAACCGACGATGGCAGCCCACGAGGCCAGGCGACCGTTCCCGCTGTGGGGGAAGAGCATGGTGAACTTTAGAACGTGGGGAGGAGTTGAACATGTCGAGTGGTTGAACATAGCGACTCATGCACGGGATGGGTGCACGTTGTAACATAATGATCTTCGAAAGGTTTAGCAAGGTGAATCGAATGTAGGAGCCTTATGATCTTTTGATCGTAGTAAGCTGGTAAACGAAGTAGAAAGCCAGCACATACTAAACAAAAAATGATGAACGCTATAAGTACATTATGCCTAAATAATGTGGTGATCCAGCATTCAGTCTAACATCAGCTCTAACCGTAAATGAACGACCAGAGCTTTTAATGTAATAGGAAAAACTTTTGTTTGCAAACATCACTTGCGGTTCACTTCGTTGCACTCAACATCGTATTCTCCGCACAAATGCCACGCCTCGTCTGTATATGCATGCACCCTATAGCGTCATTTTACCCAAGTATGTCACTTCTACTCACCGCGTCTGCGCCTCGGGCACAATATCGTCAAACACCACGTATATCATGGCTCCAGCGGCGAAACTGAGAGCATACGGTAGTAGCGGCTCGGCGAGTGAGACGGCTACGGCTCCTAGCATTCCGGCGGCTGGCTCCACCATACCGCTCAGCTGCCCGTACCTGGGGGGGGGGGGGGGGGGGGGGGGGGAGTGAGAAGAGAGAAAAACATGGCAGGTAATCAGAAAATGAGAAGAAAAAGGTGAGGGGTCGGTGAACTATCACGAAACGTTTCAACAAACTAAGCTCACGTACAGGACAAACACCACCTCCTTTCTCTCTCATCATTGACACATGAAATGACACCCTCGCCCATACACTCTAAAACACAAAAAAAATATATATTAACAACTCTCTCACCACATTGAAAAGACAACCCCCCAGTCACAATCCCCCCCCCCCCCCATTCTTCCCCTCCATAGCCAACTGATCTAAGCCTCGTCTCTATTCTGAAGCAGCCCGCAGTCACACTCACCAGAAGGCCTGCCGGCTGGACATGCCCGCCCCTCGCAGGGGTAGGCTGACCGCCAGTCCCTCAGGGAAATTCTGAATGCCGATACCGACCGCTAGATTCCTGAAGGGGAAAGAGAAGGGAAAGTCAGTAAATGGAAGTATCTAGGGGAATGGTGGGGCAAGAGGGAGAGTTGGTCGGGAGAGGAAAATTATGTTCGACGAGTGTCATTAAAAAGTGGGTGCATCATGACAAAGAGCCGGAAAATGGTAGCAAAGGCTTATTCTGTCCTTTCGGATTAATTTCATTCATAACAAATACTGCAGTGTTTTAAAAATGTTTTTATCTGATCTTAGCAACCGAAATTCATTAGAAATTCGGCGATCACATAACAATAAGATCGCATAGCACGAGGTTTTCGCCACCTTGTTATAATATTTCCTTTAGGAACCGGGGCTTCAAGCACGTTTTAAACACCTCGCCAAGCCATCAACTGGCAATTAAAAAATTCAAGGTATTCAATATCCATTGCCCATGAGTTTTCGTTTTTATCAGACCTCATCAGTCCCCCCCCCCCGCCCCCTTCTCCCAGACACCTGCCTCCGCCCCTGTCACCGCCCCTCCCGCCCGCCGCCTGGCGCCGCCACTGTCCGGGGCGCGCGGTAACGGCCTTGGTCGGCCGCTGCCACCGTCCACCGCCGTCGTCGGTATAAATGCGACCGCATTTATTCAGGTTCAATGACACCAGCGCCAGCCGATCGCATAGCAGATCGGTGGACGGGTCGGTGGAGCAGCGGAGGTGGCGACATCTATATCACAGCCTACAGAGTCTGCCGCGAGGTGGCAGTAGCTCAAGGAGAGCCTAATTGAAGGCTCGTTGGTCATGGTTATAGGAAAACAGCTGTCACGCAATGAAATCAATGAATGTTTCGGGCTTTGATGAAGCAGAAAAGGTGATCGCACTCTGAGTTAAGAAGAGAATCACTCGTGAATCTAGACTCTTAAATAAAAACTTTGAAATCTGCCAGTGACTTGCAATGAACTGGGTGGTTAGAATACCTTGAATGCAGGACATACACGAATACAAATACAGTGTCCTGATTTTCGTGAATTTGGGTGGAAACCCACACCTTAACAGATTCTCTTTGTGACGTCCCGGAAAGCCAAACGACGTCCCTGACATTTTTTTACGGATCGGGATAAAAGTCGGCAGGTATATCGAACACCAAAAGCAAACTAACAAAAAGAAATATCACCTCTGTAGCCTAAAAACACGGCTATGCAAAATGACAACAAATATATCCTAAGTCCTCACAAACCCACTTACACTCAACTCCCCTTTCCTACACCGCTGGCCAACTGCCGCAACAGTAAACAACGCGGTTTTATGTTCGTTTTCTGTGCGTCAGATATGGATAGGTTTTCTTTTACCATATGAAGGTAATAGCTGCCATATGAAGGAGAAAAGATGTCGGAATAGAGGGATCTGAGGACATCGTTTTCCACTTTTCAGTTTTAGTAACTGTGGAGTGTATAGATAAAAATTTATCATGCGAATATATTACTTCGACATTTATCTATAAGCACGCAACATACCTTTTGTATCAAACTACTGTAACATATTTAATTATTTTTTCCCCTCAGAAGGTCACAGTAACGGGGTAGCGCTGCCCCTGGAACATGTCCTTCAAAAGTAGTTAATTTTGCATATGTTGGTAGTGGTTGGGGAAAAAGTTTAGTGTTTATTTGTTTGAATTAAAATAAAGTTACCGAATTTCAACAGTATTAATTCAAGTATGTCGTCCTTGGCTTAAAAAATACACGCAATGTTGGGGACGTCGATTGACCTTGTCATTCCCATTTAATCGACGTCGGTACAAAACTGAAAAGTGCACAATGATTTCACATTTTTTCCAGCCAAGAAAAATTCAGCGTCCAACTTGGAGTTTTCTTAATTGAATTTCATAACAGGAAGCTATGGAAATTAATTTTCCGAACTGTTTTCCACCTCTTTGTTTGGACGTCTGTTTTTTACGTCAGTCCTCTTGCTCGATATAATGTCCCTCTTATGACGTCAATATTTAGTGATAGCCGCTGGCTCTTGGGTTGATTTTTGTTGAAGCATATTTGTTGTTGACTGTTGTGTACGATCATGGACAAGAACTAGACATCTTCAAAGTGTTGTTTTGGTGTTTGTGGTGAATGATTTAATTTTGTATTGTACTAGGGGTAAACTGGCATTACTTTGTGTCTACATATATATGATCATTTGAGATGCCTTGAGGTGCTATTAGTCAACATTGCCAGTGAAAATCGCTAATTTTAAGAGATTTAGGTAAGGGATTTTCAGTGGCTTAGGCTCCGCACCGATATCGACGTCCTTTTGAAATAGTGACGTCCTTGCGGCTTCAATCACACTCTCCGAAAAATCAATTTCAGGACACTGTACAAATACTGCCATTCATACGGATGGTCCATCTCATGATTGATTAATGCAGTTTCTTCTTTAAAAATTCTAGATAAAAAACATGCACCAAGGAAGGAGCGTTCAACACTTGAGCAAAACAAAAGAAGATCTTTTGCTTTAAAACGAGGGCATTCGAATAATTCCACTGAAATGTGTCTAAAACAACTCACCTGGCCTTCTCGAAGGTGGCGCCCGCCGTCTTCCCGGCAGCGGCGAACCCAACACCGACCGCCAGTCCCTCTGGAACCACGAGGGGATTAGAAGATCAGACCAGAACGTTACGGCACTGGGGGGAGATCGGGATTTTATGCATTCGAGCGAAAAACAACGAGCACACAATATTCTAATGATTGACAGAGGTCAGAATGGGAACCACGGGTTCAGTTCTCGTCCCTCTGAAATGACGAAGGGAAATAGCATATCAGACTAATACGGCACGGGGGAGGGAGTATAAGAGGGTGATTGTGTCATGAGACGCCCGACATTTTGATATAGGCATCCAGCCCAGCGAGGATCAGGAAAAGGTCCAAAACAAAACCATGCCTTGAGCCAAGTGCCGTATCCCCGCAGTAGAAAACGGATGACGCCCAATCTATGTCATCATTTATCAATGTGTCCCTGAATTTTTTGTCTGCATCACGTTTTTTTTTGTAGTAAGCAACACACTTAGAAAGAAAATAGAACATACAAAAAAAAATCAGTTCTTTCATGGTGTTTCAGCTGCTCATCAGACACACACCTTTGCAATTGCTGCGACCGTCATGCACAACTGTGCACAGCTGAGTTCACTCACCTCAGCTGAATTCACTCATTTTAGACCTATATCAATTTTACCAGTGTTATCGAAAGTATGTGAAAAGGTGGTTTGCAATCAGCTCGCTTCTTATCTTGATACGTCCTCTATTTTATCACCATCTCAGTATGCGTACCGCCGATATCACTCAACGGAGGATGCTCTCACCGACGCTGTCGAGTGGGTGACGCGCCGCGTCGACAAGGGTCACATTGTTGCCATCACGTCGGTGGACCTCAGTCGCGCCTTTGATAGTGTTGACCATGGTATTTTATTGTCCAAGTTGAGCTGGTACGGTGTTGACCCCGGGTGGTTCGCGAGTTACCTCGGTGGCCGGCGGCAGGTGGTGAGAGGCGGCTCCCTATCCCTTCCTATGTCCCATGGCGTTCCGCAGGGCTCCCTGGTCGGCCCAATCCTCTTCAGCATCTTCACAAATGACCTACCTTCCTACCTTCCTCATGGACGGCTCATTTCCTATGCGGATGATACCCAACTCCTCGATTCCGCTCTTCCCACTGACTTACCTGTCCTTAAAAAACAACAGGAAGACACCTTGCTCGCTGTCCAGTCCTATTACACATCCAATTCCTTGAAAATGAATCCTAGTAAGACCACCCTGCTTCTTGTGGGTACTGGCCAGAACCTCAAGAAAACCTCATCCTTTTCCCTTACCATATCCGGTCACACACTACAACCATCCCCTTTTGTGAAGATGCTGGGAGTGACGGTCGACTCAACCCTATCCTGGGAAAAGCACATTTCAAATGTTGTCAAAAAGTGCAATTCCATCCTTCTATGTTTGTATAAAATTCGTCATCATCTTACCCCCGAGACCCGTAAGCTCCTTATCCAGTGCCATGTTTTCCCCCACATCCTTTACTGCCTCTCCGTCTGGGGCGGGGCCGCTCGCTGTCATTTACATAAGGTGCAGAAGGTCCTGAATTTTGGTGCTAGGGTCGTCTCCGGAGCGCGGGTTTCTGAACATATTTCACCGGTGTTGAGAGCCCTCGGCTGGCATGACATTGCTGATCTTGTCGTCCACCGTGACTGCTCCACTGTGTTCAGGGCGCTGAGTGACCCTTGCGCTCCGGAGGCGATCCGCTCCCTATTCACTCGGCGAGCCGCTGTATCGCAGCGCTCAACGCGGGCAACGTGTGCCGGTGTGCTGGAGCTGCCGGCTTACCGGCTGTCTATGTCGCGCCGGGCCTTGTCGTACCGAGCGGCCTCGTCCTGGAATCGCCTGCCGCCTGCCACCACCGGCTCTCGAACTAGAGCAGAGTTTTTACGACTTTTAAACTCGACATGTGACTAGCGTTTTGGTATTTTAGTACAATGTGTATGCGTGTGTGTGCTTGTGTTTTATATGTTTTTACTATTGTCATTGACTAGAAGCTGACACTAATCCATCATTGGAATGCTTCGCTAATACAATATACATATACATACATACATACATACCGGGGATATTATGCACTGTGATGGCGATGATCAGGAGCAGAATGCGTCTCCAGCGAGCCGACAGGTCCTCCTCCTCCCGGCTATCCAGACCGGCAGACGCGCCGTCGCCGTTCCCTTTCCCCAGAGTACGGCGCTGACGCAGGCCATCTGTCGGCGGGGAGCGGAGATGGTAGTTAGGATAACTGCCGCCAGGGGTAAGTTGCGATCGCTGATCATGCCGGAACAGAGGAAAGACTGGGCATTGGGCAATGGGCATTAGCTCGGAATTGAAAATAAGTACAAGGCAGATATGACAGGAAATGCACAGGCAATCATGACGTCATCAACTACTCAAGAAAGATCAGGCACGATTTATCAGGGGGCTGCAGCTGAGTGCATCGCTGTCTGCACTTGTGATGTTGCACTTGTCCACTCAGTTTATTGGTAAACGCCTCATGACTGGGCTTAGATTGCAAGGGTACAGCACGCACTGCTATTTCTCCCACCATACCTGACAACATGCCGCTGTTTTCGATAAGATCCTCGCCCCGTTCACTGTCCATTCGTCGTCGGCTGCGATGTTCTCTTTCACCGTCATCCAAAGATGCTGAGAGAGCAGAAAACACCGGATTATTCTCAGGTCAGTGTTTACTGACGAGGGTTTGGTTTAAGCCCGATCGCAGGCAACGTATTGAAAGCAGATTTTTCCTGAGATAAACCAAACAAACATGACATAGGACTTGAGCACTGCTAATAAGTTACAGCAAAAAAGTTAGGTATATGCAGCCCGTTCATGACACACATCCGTATCCTCATGTTCCCCATCTCGATCCCAGGTAGGTAAGACACGATACAAATTTTGGTAAGACGAGACCATGATACAATCATCATTCACTTACCCCAAGAGGGGACCAGTGACCTGCAGGTCCCCCCCCTCACCTAGCATCAGCGAAGACGAATCCACTCCAAATCTCTTCATCATAACATCGGCTCCCGAAACAAACATGGCGCCCGCCAGGAAGCCCACCGCCACCGGCAGAAACGCGAACTCTCCGTTCGCGCCGTATCCGCCAGATGTCTCTGCCATCTGCAGGGCTGGCTCCAGGAGGGACCAGAACGAAGCTGCTGTCATCACGCCAGCTGCAAACCCTAGGCTGGCGTCCAGGACATCATGCTGCAAATGGTAGAAAGTATGTCAGAGACATCAGACAAACTGCAGTGCTGACAGCTTAATTCAGGAGGAATATTTTGAGAATGCAGTGCCCATTATAAGCACAAACAAATGCAAAAACTGTTGAAAATGGGACAGGTCAAAAGAAGTAACTATTTCAACAATCACTGCTTCTATTCAGCACAAATCCTTGAGGGCTAGAAGTAGCCTAGATGAGGTCCAAATTGCTGTAAGAAGCTTGCTTTAGAGGCATAAGCTGTTAAAAACATCCCTGTGTGCAGGGCTAAAGGCATACAGCCAGGTACTTACATGTGATCCAGACAGTACAAAGACTAGTCCAGCGCCCAGAGCTGTGACACCCCATGTGAAAAGGGTGCCCAGAAATGTCTGGCCGAGGGGCGAGACTCCAGCAATCATGGCACCAGATTTCTCAAGTCTAGGTGACTTGATTATTTGCTGAATGCTGCTCTGAGAGCCTGTTGAACAGAAAAATGAGCAGAGTGACAGATATTGGAATGAAAGGAAATGCATAGACTCCAAATTGAAATACAATACCTACCTAGCTAGTCTCAGTCTCCATTGATCAGGGACTGGAGGTGGCTTGAAAGAAATTTAATTTGTTAGTTTTAACCAGCCTCTTGCTGGTAACTTCCGGAAAAATGTTACTTCGTCCAGACTTACTGACCAGATAAAATCTGCATAAAACCTACCTACAGGCTGCACAACCAAAAACACGTAAAAAAAAATAAACGCCGCAAAGCTGCCGGTTATCACAATATCGGAAAATAATACAAATAATGACGTCATTGAAAAAGAACGATTGATTTTGAAAGTTCGAACTGTTTTTATGTTTTTATCAGCAGTTCGGTGTCTATGTGGAGCGTTTATTTTTATTTTATTTTCCGCAGCATTGCAGGATAAATTATGGCTAGAAACGGTCAAATAGCTGCCACAATCGGTTCACCGCTCATTCAAAACTTATGACGTCATCAAATCAATAAAGAAAATATAGTTTCCTCTTTGCGCCACTAATGTATGCAATGTGTGAAATCCACTAAGCTCTATCATGGATTAGGTACTCCTGGATTGGACACTCCGCCGATTTTCCGACCACCCGGCGGCGGCGGCGGATTTCCCGACGGCGAGGGCGCTGGCGCCATTTTAGCATTGCGGGCTATGGGCGGAGCGTGTCTTTTTGTATACTTTTGTCGTTTATTACTTACCTGTAACCGATTTTGATGAAAATTTTTGTGAACCTGGTAGAACAGGAACTGAGGAATGCCATGAAACTATTCTTTTCCCAGTTTTGATTTAAGAAGTTGCTTAAATTCTGCTGACAAGTGAGGGTTCGTGATTACAGCCGAAGAGCCAATGCTAGAATAATGTGAAGTTTTATGCAATAACATGAAAATAAGTTGATATTTGTATTAAATCATCAATAGGAACTTGTTTGAATGCCGAGGAACGATGATATTTGATGATAAATTGCATCGGCAAGTCAAGAATACCGGCTCAGTTTATGGGCATCGGATAATGATTCCGTATGTGATAGTGACAAAATGGAGCCATAATAATTATAAGAAAGAACTTAAAATATGTGTGAAGTCTCTGAAATCGTTTTTTATCAGCTAAAGTTCGCTAATTTCGCCCTCCATTACCGCGTTTTTAACACGCAAGCCGGTGCGGCGGCCGCCAGCGCACTCGCCGCCGATGTTTCGGAGCTCCGCCACCAGGGCGGCCGCTTGGTCGCCGGCGCTAGTGTTGGGGAATAGGGAGTGTCCTATCCAGAGGGGTGTTCACGGGCACCGCACACTGCTGCGTGCGCTGTGTGCGGTGCGTCCAGCAGGCGTGGGGGTAGGGGATGGGTAGGCGGTTCTGACGTCACGGCTGCGTGCGGTGGACGGTCCGCTGTGGCCAGTCCCGACCGGCCACAGCGATCGCTGTGTGCGGTGACGGAAGGCTGACGTAGGGACGCAGTGGGCGGAGCTTCGAGGCTGTGTGCGGTCCGACCGCACACAGGGCCCGTGAACAGCCCTCAGGAATACTTCATCCATGGCTCTATAATGAAACGGAAACACGTCCGAAACATTCAATGATGAACAGCGATGCCATTCCTTGGGATTTGTCCCAAGATCTTGGGATTTGAACATTAACATTGGGATCTTGTGATTTGCACTGCATATCTTGGGATCTGGCAGAAGCTGATTTCACTTTGTCTTCTCATGCTGTCGAATGCTTTTTCCTCGGTCGATAATAGATTTAGGATGGATTTGCACCACGGAGGGTTAATCAAACATATTGAAGTAACGGACGAAGCTTGCGATGTTTCTAGCCGGCATTATCTTCCCGAGATCGCAGGATTATTTTTGTACCATTACTTGTTATGGGTATAGTAGCAGCTTTCAGTCGCTGTTCGCAACTGGCGCTCATTTGTTTAAAGGTAGTGTGCCAGCTTTCTTGGACCGTATGGAGTTAATGGCCCAGATAAGGAGAACCGGATTTTTAGAACTTATCCATACCTTCAAAACTCATGGAAACGTCTTAAATTCTTCAAATTTTGAGTACCCCAGTGCGAAATTCGCCCCGACGGGTTGTCGGTCGTACCCCAACCACATTTCACACCACTATGAACAACAAATGCACACACTGAAATCGCTATTACCGATATGCTCATCCAATCAAGTTTCGATAAACCCGTTCATCATCATCTCCTGCGGTTTCGAACACGCCTGTTAGGTGGCTTCTGATGCTCGTCGAGGTCGGAATTTCCAAATGGACGCGTGTATATCACACCACGGTGAGATTTACATAATGCATCGCACTGTAGTGTAAACCTCACCCGGGTGTGATTTACACAATACACTACTCCTGTGTATATCACACCACGCGGAGTGTGATTTACACAGTGGGCCGGCAATGCGTAAATCACACCGGGGTGTGATATACACAATGTGCTCCTAGTGTGTAAATCACACCCGGGTGTCAGACCACGCAGCACCTGGGTGTGATTTACACAGTAGGCCCGGCAAATGCGTAAATCACACCGTGGTGTGATATACACAATGTGCTCCTAGTGTGTAAATCACACCTGGGTGTCAAACCACGCAGCACCTGGGTGTGATTTACACAGTAGGCCTAGCCAATGTGTAAATCTCACCAGGGTGTGATATACACTGTGTGCTCGGTAGTGGGTAAATCACACCTGGGTGTCAAACCACGCAGCACCTGGGTGAGATTTACACAGTAGGCACGGTAACAAGACACTTAACCAAACCTTAGACCTGACCTGACCTAACCTAACCTAACCTAACCTAACCTAACCTAACCTAACCTAACCTGACCTACTGATTTTTGCCTACCCGTGGATGAGGAAGAAGGTACTCGCATGAAGAGATTGCAAGCAATGGTAAGTCAAATATTTTTAGGTTAAGTGGTTGTGCATCAGGCTTCAGGCCTTCGGCCTGAAGCCAGATACACAACCACTTAACCTAAAAATATTTGACTTACCATTGCCTGTAATCTCTCCTAAGGCATTGCCTTCGGCACTGCACCGCTTCGCCACGAGCATTCAGACGTCGCTTTCCATATTGTATTGGTGCTTTTAAACTTGTCGGTCGGCAGCGAACCCACCGCTACCAAGGAAAAGCGAAAATGCGGGAAAAAGCGCCCGCACCGACGGGACTCGAACCCGCAACATTCGTATCATTGTGCAAGCACCTTCACCACTAGGCCAGCCGGTCAGCTGATTCCGAGAGAGAGGACGCCCGGAATCCCGCCGGAATATTCGTAGTGCTTAGTCTGATCTGACCAATGGGCGAGCAGAGTCACTGCTCTGACCAATGGACGTTCAGCGTTGCTATGACGTCACATCGTGGTGAGATATACACACAGCTGCCCTCTCTGTGTATTCCTCACCCGGGTGTGATTTACACTACGTAGTAGATTTTGTGTATATCACACCGGGGTGGGTGTGATTTACACAAATGGCCGGTATTGTGTAAATCTCACCGTGGTGTGATATACACGGTCCCTTTCCAAATACGCGTGGTGCGTCGGGCCGCGCGCTCTGACTTCGGCCAAGAAAAATGCGTCAGCTGATCATTGTCATTTCTGCCACTTGCGTGTGGTGAAATGGGGTCATAACTTATAAGACGGCTTTTTATATCAATTATTTTACATAAAATCATATTTCAAACCATAAATAATGTTCGACAGCCAAATAAAAGAAACAATACCAATACGGGCTTACAGTTTAAGGCTCGACATTGTGTTGTCTACGATTAGACAGCTGATAACTCATTCCCGTACGTCGTATGGTCGTAACACTATAATGACCTTTGCTTATTGTCACAAGTGCGCCGCATTCGCGATTGTTGCCCGACGGCATATTTACGTCTGGACAACGAGTTGCGGGGAAAAGTGCTGATTGTGTTGCAGTTTTAGGAGCCGGTGATTAGGCTGGATTTTTGGGTTACTTTTTCGTTCCGATTCATGTATTTCATAGTGTTTGGCTTTTGAATATTTTAGTTCTTTCAGATAAATATTACTTGCCTTACAACTTCTGTAAAAACGTTTCATTTTTTATAAGCCGACGTTCAGAGTCCTAAAAATACATCAGCACTACAATCATTGTAAACAAACAAATGGAGCACCACTTGGCTCTGTTCCAAGGCCATTTTTTAGTTTATCTGGTGGTTTTCTTGCTCTTGTACGTCGTTTTGTTGGATGTTTTGAATCCTCATATCATATTTAAGAAGCATGTTGACTGAAAACAATCTGAAGTATCCAGGAGGCTGACAGAGGTCCTGACTACTGAGCAATATCAATATCAAGTTGAACAAGTTATGAAATTTTGGTTGATAAACGCAAGTTGATCGGGCTCATATATCAGCAAGAAAAAGTAAAATTAAAAGAGCTTATTGTCCAAAAACAAGCTATAATATTGCAGACCTTGGAGCAATACTGAAGAGCACGCTGAGCAGGATCATGCCTGAAAATGTTTACTGATGAGCGCATATTGATGTATTGGTATGAATATTGAATGATAACTTACAACAGCAAGATAAATTAGTGCGAACTATCAAGTTAAAATCTAGAATGAATGGACTTGGGCAGTTTTACTATGCTTAGAAGCTATGCAGATTGTAATGTGCATCAGGTACTCAGTGTCTGGCGAATGAAACATGTGATCATTCCATTGCTATTGGAGGAGAAAGCTTGGATCACTAAATCCACTTTATGTTGATTTTGATGTTAATCACCATCACTGTATTTCTTGAAAAAAGGATTGTAGTAAAATTGTCAATGTGACAATCCATGCAATGATGTGATCATATTATGTGTTCATAGTCATTTGTGATAGTCATTATTGGTCCAATATACAATGGCAAAACTCCCAGTCTCAGCGTTTCTTCCTGTGGATGGCCAGCAGTGACTCAGAGCTTAGAAGTATTAGTTTTCTTCACAGGGCTGGGATAAAAAGTACTGAGGGTAATCTTCCACCAAGGAACTCTACTTTGGCATGGTATGAGATGTAGGCACAAGTAGGTAGGTGCTCAGTTCCTATAGTCAGTAGTTGTGTATGTTTAGTCGGGTTAGCTTAGATCAGATTGTTAGTTTTTTAATTTGCCAAATGTCCATAAAAATGTGACCTGAGCAATGAACATACCTGAACCTGACTAACCTGACAGATGACTTAACCTCAATCATCACACATATTTGCAGCCTACCCAAGACCTGCATGGCAGTAGCACCCAGTTATGGGTAGGTACTCACCCTAACTCAATCTTACCTGCTAACCTTCAACTTGCCAAGTTAGCTCACATTGCCAAGCTGTGTCCAGGGAAACAGTCAACTGAGGAACTGGCTCATTGGGTGGCTGGTGTGAGTCTGTGCATTTAAAGTGTTTCTTCTCTGAAGCTGCTCTGCACTGCTGTATGTCATGTTAGATGCTCAGAAAATGTGGGAAATGATTACTAAGCTACTTTAGTGCTTTGTTAATGCTCGAGACATGAACAAGTACAGATCCTGCAGGGTACAGCTATGAGTTAGGTGCTAGGTGAGTATGTTATGTGAATGTGCTGTTCCCTGTCTGACCGTAAGTATACAAACAAGCACATGCAGGGCCTCCTCTAAGGATTTTTCACTGGGTGGGCAGAATTTTCGCTACTCCCCTGCCCAAGGGCGAATCCAGCCACTATTTTGAGGTTCAACCAATTTCAAAACCTGTTACCGCGGGGGGGGGGGGCGGGGGTGAGGCGAAATAAGCAGTGCCGTTATTGGAAATAAGATGATAGTTTGCAAAGTTAACTTTTGTCGTATGTTTTATGGTTAGCGATGCTCGAGCGATTCGTTCCAGAGTTACATGTACAGCCCTCCGCAAACTGCGTGGTAGGTAGGTATTCTTATTCGGTATTCTTGCTATTTTGACAATGTACCAGTTTTTGTGACCTTGTGACCTGGCCTCGGGTCACTAGAACCTAAAACTCCAAGGCCAAGTGACAAACAGATGCTCCAAGTCGTGTCTTAACCCTCGCATGTGTGCGGCGTTTGCCAGCTTCTAATGTGTAGGGGGGGGGGGGTCGGTTGGACCCCCCCCCTTGCCGTTTGGCCCCTGATCAAGCTAGAGCTTCGCGGAAAAAAACGAGCGTGTTGCCCGTGACGAGAGGAAGCCGATGATACCTAATTTTAAGGTCCTAAGTCATTGGTTGACCTTCCAGGTCAGGTCAATGACCCAAAGTCGGGAAAATCGGGACCTATTAGAAAGTCGTAAAGTGTGGCTGCTAAGGGGTTTTTCGGGGTGCTGATCACGAATATCGTGTTAGTTTTGATCACAGATGATGTCTTTAAGCATTTAGACCAGGTCGGGTCAGGTCAGGTCAGGTCAACCAGTAGGGGTTGTGACGGGTGTTCGTAGTACCTGTCAACCGCCTCTGACAGCTTCGTAACATGTTACGAAGGCACCAAAACTACTTCGTAAATGTTCAAATGGTTGCTAAATTGGAATTCAGCTCCACAAACTAGCCTAGAAACATGTAAAACTCGAAAAAGTGAACCGAGGTCACCCGAGGTCACCAAAGGTCAATGACCTGACCTGACCTTCAGGTGACCTTGACACCCACCCTAATGCATGGGAGCAACATCAAATCATATGTTTGAACGTTTGAAACCACGAAAAGCTTGCAAACGCGCGGCTAATGCGAGCCGACATACGCGGAATCGCGATTCCGGCCAAACATGGTCTCGGAAAAGAGGTCACAGGTCAAAGGTCATTTGGGTCAGGGTCATGAAATTTTCAGGGTAGGTGTAAAATTGATCAATGCGAGGGTACTGAAAGTTTCATTGCGATCGGCCGCTTTTTACGCGAGTTATTCGCGAAAAACCATGGGGGGTCCATCCGACCCCCCTACACATGCGAGGGTTAAATTTGGTAGCGCTACGTGCTATAGAACTCACGCTATCAACGAAAAACTCTGGCATTCGGTTGCCGCTAAACTACATAGTCCAATTTTCCCCTGACCTTGTACGGGGTTTGGGACCTGGTGACCTGACCTGAAAAGACTAGAGACCTGAAATTTTTAGGACAAGTGCCAAAAGGTTGCCCCAGAGGCCCAGAGGGTATGCTAAATTTGAGCGCCGCCGTTTTTACGTTATTTGTGAAAAACCTTAGGGGGGTGCATCAACCCCCCTCACCGGGCGAGGGCTAACTAACATAATACATTGTAGTAAAGGCTACCCGAACCGGTAATAATTCTTGCTTATTTGTTTAGCTCAGCCGTATTTAGGGATTTAGCTGGCTTTGTCCATGAATAACAATATCGGCAGGGGCGTAGCCAAGGGGGAGGGGCCACGGGGGCAATGGCCCCCTCCCTTGAGCGCAAAACGCGCCATGGGGGAGCCCCTCAGGCCCCGGGATATTTTTTTTCAAACACTGGATAAAACGTCTTTTACTCGGAAGAAAATTGATATCGAAGTTTCATTTCTGTGGCCCTCTGATGACCCAATGGGCCCCTGCACTCATCCGATGACCCCCGGTTTCCTGGGGCCCCTGGTCGCCTAGAGGGCCCCGGTCGCTTGGGGGCTAGTCGCCTGGGGGCCTGGTCGCCTGGCCCCTGCCCCCTGGTCGCCTGGAAGAACGCTTGTCACCTGCAGTGGCATAGCCAAGGAGGGGGCCAAAGGGACCATGCCCCCCCCTGGAAGCCAGGGGTCCTTATTCTATAGGGGCCCTGGCTGACACAGTGGGCCCTTGGTGACGCAAAGGCCCCTGCGGCAGATCCTTTGACACAGCTGAGTAGTTATACTTTGGCCAAGAGAGCCCCAATTTTAGAGCCTTGGGGCCCTATTGAAACCAGGGGGCCAGTTGGATGGGATGGGTCCAACTTGGGTCCAACGGTGTGTAAACAGAATCAATGCGTTCCGACTGTTGGTCTGACCCTATATCGGTTTGAGGGAGCTCGGATCGGATCCATTGTCGATCTGAGGGGCCCCTATCGGTTTGAGGAGGCACTCAAATGACCTGAACGGGTCCTTAGTTTGTCTGAGAGAGCCCTCCGTCGGCATGACTGGGCATCTGCAAGTGCAAGGAGGGCTTTTGTCGGTCTTAGTGGCCCTTAGGCGGCTTATATGACCCTCAGACGGCTTACGAGGCTCTCATGCGCTGTAGGGGCCTGTGACGGTCTGAAGAACCCTTATCCGACCTACGGGCCCTCAGACCGCCCTCAAAACCGACTGGCGACTCTATGAAGCTATTCGTGGGCCTATCTAACAGGGCCCATGGACTGCTTACCCCCTCAGTTCTAATATTTTTTGTTAATAAATATTTTTCTATTTATTTGGGCCCCCTCCAAAAAAAATATTGGATCCAACCAGATGGCTTTTTGGATTTTTAGGGGGTTATTTTGGGCCCCTGTGCGTTTGGCCCCCTCCTTGAGGAAATTCTGACTACGCCCCTGAATATCGGGCAACCAGAAAACTTTTTTTTTGACCTTCAAACAGCCTCCAGTTTGCTTAAGACCAGAAAGGTAGTACCGGACGTCCGGCCGGACCAGAATTTTTGCATTTGCTTCTCACTTCTGGGTGGGCAAATCGACGCCACTGGGTGGGCAATTGTGGTGACTGGGTGGGCATTTGCCCACCCAGTGGGTATGTTAGAGGAGGCCCTGAGCACATGGTCACAGTTATATTCAATCTCCACATAAACATACAACAAAAACGGCCATATAGCCTAACTCCGAACACACCACAGATAACTTAAGCCTTTGAAGGCACAAAAATGTTTTGATTAACAGGACAGGTTTACAATATATCCTCTGTCCTTGGGGGATCTTGCTGCCAAGTTGAGGTATGGTGACTGAACTTCAGGATTGATCAACCTTTTCTTAGCTACTACTTATATACGAGAAAGACCAAATGCTTGTTTGTTTTGATTTACAGGACATGTATACAATATATCCTCTGTCCTTGGGGGATCTTGCTGCCAAGTTGAGGTACGATGACTGCCTTGCGATGACTGAACTTCAGGATTGATCAACCTTTTCTTAGCCACTGCTTATAAACGAGAAAGACCAAATGCTTGTTTGTAAACTGCGTTGAAAATTTAATGATCCACCTTCAATTCTGACATGAAGGCACAAATGAAATAGTTCCCTCTCCTTTTGGAATACACAAAGCAAAATATTTAATAAATTTTAGTGGACGGACAAGAGCAATTAGCATAATAGCTTTCCCTCAAGTTAACTTCTGGCACTGTTGATGAATTACACTGACGCTTATTCGCTTCATATTTTGTAACAAACGCGCTTAAACTGCAATATAACAGCACTATATGCTTCTTGACAATATGCAATAGTATTAAAAATTTAGCCCTGATGGCATTCATTCTTGGTGGAAACGTAATTACAAAATATTTTGTAGTAACTATTAAATTCCGGCCGAAAACAGTGCACGGTTTAAAAAAGAATCATTTCAATGACGGTCCATTCTTGCGGTCCTGAAATCGCCACTATTTCCGGCCTCTCCAACGCAACTCGTTGTCCAGACGTAAATATGCTGCCCGACGCCTGTTTGCAGGTGAGCCCACTACAGTTGTTATACATATCTAAAAACCGAAAAACTTTTAGGCGAAAAAGGCACTATTCCAGGCCCATTTTTGATTTTTTTGCGATATTAGGTAAAAACAGAAGCTTCTTATCCTAGGAAAAATAAAATGGGAAATCTTTCAAAGGTGGCACACTACCTTTAATTTCCAACTACCGATCAACGGGGATGGGTGGTTTGGCGGCATGATGGACGACGGTGAGAACAGGGCGCCTGGGGCGATTTGATCAAGGTTCGTGAAATTTACACGTGACGTTTAGCATGTAGATTGTAGAAGGCACACGAAGGGGGAGAAGCTACAAATGTCACGTGACTAATATGCCCTCCGGCGCCCTGTTTCACCGGCGTCCATGATGTTGGGTGGCTATGAAAAGCTTTTACAAACATTATGCCTAAAAAACATTTCAGAAAGCGGCTCCCGCACAAAGCGTTTCATTTTATGGTTTTGCTCTATGGAGGCTTATCCGTCGACCGCGAACCAAAATAAGGGCAATTTGTCTTTGACCTCGGAAAAGTGTCTGGTCACCTGACCTCTGGGCTCTGCTGGACCAAAAATAAATCAGCCTGACCTCACCTGACCCTAGCTTCTCCAAATGTGTCACGAGACAAATTTTGAAATAAATCCAAAATGCCACAGACTTCGTTTCCAAGAAGTTCTAACAGATTCGGACTGTGAACTGTGTCGACGAATGACCTGACCATAATATCAGATACCACCGGCTTCATGTTGTCTAGGCCAGCATCTTCATTTTTCGTGAAGCTCTTATACTCGGTCAGGAACCGATCAGCTGTAGGAGTCCGATCGACCCCCTCCCCCTCCCCTCCCCCCGGCCTCTAGGTACATTAGCTGCTGTAAATACGCCAATAAGGACAAGGGTGGACCCGAAGAAGAGAAAGTTGAATACTAAACACACTAATATGTCCAAAATAAGCTATGGATTTACTTGGGGTACTCCTAAGGATATTCGATGGGTAGTCTTGGGATTTGAGACGAGAATCCTGGGAAATTCTGGTCGAGATCTTGGGATGGAGCAAAAATGTGGATGGCATCACTGATGATGAACGGTAGAACGGCATAGATATTCCCTGAATTAAAGTTTTGTTTTGTATACCTTATCATGGTAAGTCAAACTTATTCATAATTAAGTGTAAAGGTACCTACATGGAATGTCGTTTTTAATTTAACTTCCCTCTTTGCCAGCATTGACTAATTAAGTAGGTAGGTACCTATTACCTGCATCATTTCATGCCTAACTGTGGCTTCAGCTACTGTGTGTGTGTGTGATAATAATGACTGCCTTTATTTTCAGCATGGTGACAGTTCTATTAATTTCCTTCTGTATACACTTTCAATATGAATGCAGCTGAAGAATGTCTAGTTTGCGGTGTTGCCGAGCCTCAACAATACGAGGAAAATAATGTAAGTATGCAGTCATGGATGAAATGGTCTTACACTGCTATTGTGTATCACATTTTGATGAAACAATAACCTAGGTTGCTGTGTTCTCCTGGGTACTTCTTTCAATATTTTAAAGCATGATTTTTTTCAGTGTTTTGTAATGGCCTTACGTACCTGTTGTAATAAATGAACAAGAAAATGAGTAGGTAAGCACCTATATTTTTAAACTAATTCCTAACTGGCAATGACTATAGTCAATCATTAATTTTTGTTCAGCAATATAGATAACTGTTTTTTTTTTTAATTTGGGTCAATCGAGTTTGAATTCATGCCTGAAAATATGTCAAGAAATACTTTCAATGAATTGTTGTGCCTTCCAACTGTGAACTGACCACAGGGTAGGCACTATCAATAACCCTTCATTTTCCAGGCCTCCTTGCTGCCAGTCTTGGCTGGACTCCTGGGACAGGATCTGGAGCCTGCCCACATGTCCTCTTGCTCCCTGTGTCAGAGGTGCCACCACATCCTGTCAGAGGCTGGCTCACTGCAGCAGAGACTGGGTCAACTCAAGGAGGCCATTTTGAGTGTCTACAGGTAGGTTAACAGGTGATTTCTGTTCTTTGTCTTTCTCGCAGCTCTGCTTTTTGTGTCCATTTCTGAACCCATTATATTTGGGAAGGATTCTCTCCTTGAATGTGAATCTTGTTTTCATATAAGTTATATAACTGTTAGAGATTTAACAGTAGCTTTGGCATATGCCTTTGATCTTAATGCTTAACTTATTTTAACTCTTTGTTCTTGATTTCCTGGTTGTATTCAAGTGCATCTATTCTAACAGACATCTCATTTTTTCAGGCCAGTGAAATATGATGGAATCACCCAGGTGCCACTCGACAATCACAATGGCAGCTGCTCTTTGCCATTGTCATCCCAACTACCTGTATCAGATCCAGCGACCTCAACAGCCAGTAACCATCCTACTCAACATTCCATGACAGTGGAAGCTACATTGTCATCTACTCATTCCTCACATGAAGGTGTCACTGAGCTAGCAAGAAGTGGCTCATCGTCTTCAAACACATCAACCATGACCTCAAATCAACCATCAATGGCATTATCGGGAAGACAGGACATACCCGCCAAAAAGTCCGGAAAGCCCGCGAGCACCGCGAGAAGGCTTCCCTGTCCGATCTGCGGAAAATCTGTAACGGCACGGTATTTACGGGACCATCAGCGGCAGCATTCGGGTGAACGACCGTTCCCATGTACCTTGTGCTCTCGCTCTTTCGCCAAATCGAGCGACCTTTCCACCCACCTCCGCCGTCACGCGGGTGACCGTCGCCATCGCTGCTCGCTTTGTCCAGCGGCGTTCTTCTTCCCCCACGAACTGGCAAACCATCGTCACACCCATGGCGATACGAGGCCTCATCTGTGCGCAAAGTGTGGCACGGGATTTCTCAGTCGGGCGGGACTTCTGCGTCATCAGCGTGCCAACCATCCCGAGTCACGCGCGGGAGACACCTCGGATGGCGCGAGCGTTCCGCGCGAACCGCGCTACAAGTGTGCCGTCTGTGAGAAGACGTTTACCTGTGAGCAAAGCCTGAAGCGTCACGAAAGGGCGCACGGAGCCGGGAAGAGCTACATGTGTGAGCTGTGTGGTGTGACGTACAAAACGAGCACGGCGCTGCGGTTCCACACGAGGAGGCACCACAGCGGGGAGCGACCCTTTCAGTGTCAGGTGAGTCCACAGGGGGTTGTACGGATCAGCAGAGGGGAAGGGATCATTAAATGGTGGGGAGGTTTGGGCTCTTTGGTCATTGCAACCACAGGTTTCCCGTGATGTAGCTGGAATGATGTACTGTTTGTTTTGTCATTCATGTAGTTAGTTTCTTTCGTTGAATTGTTGAAAGGGACTGTAAAAATATTTGTAATATCACGGAAGCTGGTTAATGGATGCATTTTTCTCGATCGATATGCGCCTTTGCAATCTGCATTGCTTCATTTCCTTCCTAGCATCGGCTCAAATTGTCCCTGTTCCATCGGCTCTTGTAAATCGTTCCTTCAGCAAAAGGAGTCTTCGACGTCAACATCCTGAAGCGTTATTATTTCACTCCGTTTGACATGCTGTCTTGTTTCCTGGTATCCTTCATCAAGAGACTAACAAGTCAGCTCTCAGTGGGTGAGTCTTGAATCGCTGGTGAGCCTCCAAGACTATGGAGAATCATTCCAGTCACTCGCTCCCCGTTTCGAATTTCGAAGTCGTCACCAATCCGCTTCCGATCTCTTCAATCTGCTCCTGATTGTCACCAGCCTACTCCTGATCGTCACCAGTCCGCTCTTGATCAACTTGAGGCGCTTTTCCTGGTTTTGCATCGAGTTCCTTCCATTCTTACTCCACTGACGATTTTCTGCGCATGCGCCTCAGGTGTGCGGCTGCCAATTCATCACGCGTTCTGTGTGGCTTCGGCACCTCCGCGTCCACACGGGCGAGATGCCGTTCCGGTGCCAGTTCTGCGGCACAGACTACAAGGACAAGCAGAAGCTGAAGCGACACTACTCCAACAAGCATGCCGCCGATGTGGAACGAGTTGGAGTGGAGAATCTGAAGTACAGTGCTGCTGAGGTGGCGCCTGTGACTGCTACAGGAGGTGGTGGGGTGGACCGGGCGTCAGAAGGGCAAGGCGTGAGCTCCGGTGCGTCGGGAGATACACAGCAGTCGCTTGGGGCCATTGTGGAAAGAAACGCGGAAGGGTCTGCTTCTGGTCAAAGCGCTTCTGATTTTGATCAAGGTGGGGTTCAGATCGAGGTCGGTGGTTCCATTTGGACTTCGGAGCAGTGGAAGGAAGCGGAGAGCGTTGGACAGGAGTATAGCGATACTAGCGCCACAGTGGCAGACCCGGGAACTGTTAGTGAGCTGCAGGCTCAAGAGATGTCGGCTGTCGAAATGATGCCAGATTCTTCAGTTTTGACGCAAGGAATGTTATATGAGGCGCATACGGCGCTTTTTAATTACTTTTGATTGTGACTGAAAGGGTTTAACTAGCCTGAACGAGATTAAATACGTTAAATCAAGTGATCTTATGCGATCGTTCACTCTCCGAAAATCCGTACTATCGCGCCACTTTTAGAAAGAGTTAAAGAAATGCTTACCTTGCTTTGGAGATTTGTACTGCATCAGTTAAGATCCAAGAAACATTCCTATACTATTATGCTACTTATAGTGATTTGTTGCATCAAAAATGTATTTGCAACAGAAGCGAGATGGAATTATATAATTATAGGAAGACATTATTTTACTCAGGAACATGGAAGCATTTATGTGCTAAGCTGTGCCTCTAGCTAAGTACTTAGCTATGTCCATTAAATTTATAGTGACGGGGTACTGGGGAATTCCATTGCAACTGTTGTGGACAGATATTTGTCGTCAATTCTTTGCGCACATATCAACCAAGGCAGTTGGTCAGTGCGCCATCTTTTATAATCTCCCACTTTGTAGCGTCATTTTTGTTTGTGTTTAAATTATGGATGGTGTAGTATGATCCTTTTTTGTGGAGAAGTTGTGCTGTGATTTACCTCAGACACTATTTTTGATAGTATGACTTGTAATGCGACTCTTGTGCCTTTGACGCACGGTTTGCAGCCTATCTCTTTACATATCGAAAGCGTGTTGCTAATATGTGTCCGTGTTCAACTTTTTGTGATTTGATTATGAGTGTGTATGTGAATGTGCGGGTCCATTGCGCTACACTCAATTTCGTAAGCTATTTAACAATATTTGTTAAACATTGTTACGTGATTTGAGATGTGCCTTACTGGAGGCTTTGTGAGTCTGTTAGGCTTAACGCCCGTTGAAGGAGGGTTTCTCGGTAGGTATGTGTCATGATTCATTTCTGGGAAGGTTTGTGATGGCAAAGTTGTTGGACCACTGCTTTGTCCTACCGGTAAAACTAATTTTAAAATCGTCACTATCCCGTGCTCTCTGTAATATGTGATTTCGATTGGCTGTTAAAACAAAAAACTATGAATTTTGCATATTTTCCATGTTTTTTATCATAAACCAGATCACGTGTACTCTCGTTTTCGAATTGACATTCACCAATATATGGACATTATTTGATTAGGGCTTCATAAATATTTTATTTTTATGCGTCAAATGAAGTGAAGCAATGCCCGTATTTCATTTACGATCGTTTGAAGTTTGAACTTTGCATTTAAAGCATAAAATACCCATGGTTGTTTCAAAATACAAGCTCAATTGCATGCAGTCTGTGTGTACGCACCGCTCATTTCGGCAATCAGGCTGATGTGATGTCTACTAGTTTCTCCGAAGCTCATAGCTGACCAAATATAGAACTGACGAGCTCACGCTGCTTTTGTATTGATTCGCCTTCTGGTATCCTGCATTTAATCAGCTCGTTCATCATTGCTGGATGCTCTACTGACCGCAATTTCGGTACGATTGCTCGACCTTCAAGTTTGGACGGCGGAATGGATTTAGCATTGGTAAATCATCGATTCACCAAGTTCGCCGACGTACTTTATCAAACTTTGGCTGACTAGGCTCAAAGATCGCATTGAAACCAGCATGAATGAGTGTCGTTATAAAAGCAGCTCCTCAAAGTTTAGCACAGTACCAGTAAATATGACATTTCCACACACTGTGCTTACCTTTGGCGTCACCAACCATAGACTACACCGAACAATAGCCGGTCTCGTACCTACCTTAGAGAGTTCGTCATACAATAACTATTGTCCAATCAACGTCTAGGGCCATGCCGACCAACAATGTCCTGGTTGATGTGCTTGGGACGGACTGCCGTGCATCAGATGGTCGATCGATGCGTCCAATGGACTCTGTCCATCGCAACTGCTAGTTGATTATGGTTGGTTCATGAATAACGTCGCTGACATGCAACCATAGCAACCGGTACACAAATATTGTGCCACGGGGTTTAGTCAATGTAGTGAGGGAACGGAGATTATAAACCCAAGGCCCCATTAATATCATTCCAGATGGTGTTTCATTCAAACTTGTTCCGGCCGAGCCAAAGAAGCCGACTGGGTAAATACCTATATTATTATTATTAACTCTTTTAGTTATTGCCGATACTTTAAAAACATATGCTTCCCTTCTTGGTTTTTCACGTCAAGCTTAGCGATATTGTCGAGCGTCGATGCCTATCTGACGCTGTCGGTTGACTTTCTAAAGAAGTTGTATAATGTAGGCATTAGGTATGCAAAAGCGCAAGTCCAATTTATATTACGATCTTCTGCTAAATGTTTCACTGGTAACAAGGTTCTCCTTTCTACAGGGAGCTTGTTCATTTCTATCGTCGAACGTACGCCTTGTCTAATGCATGTGCATTGTGCAATGTCACTAACGGTAACCTAGAAACCTCCAACACCTGTTTTAGGGCCTTGTCCAACACCAGGGGCGTCGAAGTCTAGTTCCTACCAACCTGGCACTCCCATGCCTACGTCACCACGAGGACGCCCGAGGGCATTTACATGTTGAAGATAGGGAAATTGCCATAGTTTAGAGCCGCCTGAAGGGCAACCTTGAGATAGATGGTAATGTAAATGTGTGCCAATATGATCATCAACATGTTATTTATCCAAATCCAGGGCCAATTAATCGATAACCTGTCACGTTTTCCAGTGGTGATGCGCTAACGTTCGTGGTTCTTTCAGCCAATAAGGGTGTTTCATAGTGCGATTCAGACGCATTATCGACTTTAATGCCATAAACCGCCACGGAACATACGATTTGCAGCTCCCTGGCGTGATAGCTGCCAGTAGGGCTCCGGAGTCGGAGTCATGAAGTCGGTCGGAGTTCACAGTTCTGACCTGAGTCGTCAAGTCGGAGTCAGAGTAGATTTTAACCCGCGCCCTGCTGGGGGGGGGGTGTTTGAACACCCCCCCCCTTGTGGTTTTTCGCGAATATCTCAAAAACGGCGGCGCGGAGCGCCGCCGTTTTTGGTACACCTTATCATACATCAATTCTACACTTGTTGTGAAAATTTCAGACCAAGGTCATTCAAGGTCAGGTCACCAGGTCACTTGAAGTGACCTCACCTCATAAAAAAGTTTCAATGT
The DNA here is from genome assembly GCF_019059575.1 of Amphibalanus amphitrite. Classification (NCBI taxonomy): domain Eukaryota; kingdom Metazoa; phylum Arthropoda; class Thecostraca; order Balanomorpha; family Balanidae; genus Amphibalanus; species Amphibalanus amphitrite. Next base: position 127,950 of record NW_024882323.1, read on the forward strand.
CTGTCATAGCTACACCGAGTGACCGATCGCTTTGAAACTTTCAGCGATTGCTAAGAGCAATAGCACGTACAAAATGTATATCTCAGAATTTTGATATCGATGACCTAAGGTCAGGTCAATTTTGCGACCTCCCCATTATAAGTCAATGGGAGAAAATTGAAATGCGCCTCTTTTGGACGAAAGACATTATAAACACTCCCAAACACCGAATTACAAGTGGTTTAGACACATTGAACATGAAAATGGTGTCCGTGACCCTTGTTTATGCCCTGAGGTCATCTTAGGTCACGTTTTTCTAACAGTATCTAACAGTTTTTCGCAAATAACTTTTGATAGAGGCATGCTAGAGCGATGAAAACGCCTTGGATGTGTTCATCTCGACGATACGGATCGACTGATATGCAACATGACCCTTTCCGGTCAGGTCATGACCTTGACCTGAGGTCAAATTTTCAAGTTGACCTTTCAAGGTCAAGTTATAGTTTTTTCGATGCGTCTTGACGAGAGGAACACGATGCCGGTAAAATTACGCTCGTACAAGGCTTGGGTCAAAAGTTATTGCAGAAAAACTATTTCCGAAAAAATCGGCTATTTTTGCAGTTTTTGCCCCCTGCAGGCAAAACCGTTGACGTTAGGTCAAATCTGAGAGAATTACTCAGAAAGGGCGTTAATAGGGCTATCGAATGCGCTTTTCCGCGGCGCTGTAGCTCTATTGGTTCCCGAGTTATGCGTTGGCTTCTTGGAAATTTTCGACATTCGACCTGGAAATCGGCGAAATTTTGCCTTCAATGACCTCTGGTGACCTGACCTTTGACCTGACCAAAAAATTGACCGAAGTGATTTCGTCATTATTTTTGACGCTCTTTCGAACGCCGCCTTCCGCGTATCGCTACGTGGCCCAGGAGCCGAGTTAGAAGGGGGGGGGGGGTGTTCAGACACCCCCCCCCCCCCAGCAGGGCGTGGAAATCCAGGACCCCCAGCCGGGCGGCGAGTTACCTAAGTGTGGAACTACCCAGCGCCGAGCCGGCCGGATGACGTCACACCACGGCCAGTGCCGGCGCGGCGGCAGACTGGCCGAGATTGGCATGGTCTTAACTTGGCGAAGAGGCATCGGACGCCAAACTTCTGCTGCAGCTATTAATCATATTTCATGCGTTTCTTCCATGTGTATGAGCTATCAAGTCCTTCGAATACCTACCTAATGTGTAGGTGAGCGTACCTGCATTTAGCAGTGTGTGCTATGCTATGTGGATGGGCACATCCGACAGTCGACACACTGCGCAATGGATTCCGATATTGCTTGGCTGATTCTGACTTTGTGTCTTCGAACGAACCATTGAAAAGGAGGACGTCATTTTTAAAGGTTGTTAGGTGCACTCAAACGTTTTAAGATAAGCAACTGCTGATTGAATTTCTGGCGAGGGTTGGTGGAACGCTCTGTTTACAAATGAGTATCTACCTACCTAGTACCTACCTGCAGTGGCAAATAACTGGGTCGCGGTTAGTTAGGTATGATTCACGAAGTCCCTTATCTTTTATTAGACTTATTAAGCCCAATGTGCAACATTTGCGTCTTTTCGCGTTGTATCGGGTAGCAAATGAGAAAATCTGCTTCTTCTCCACAGCCCTCAATTCAAGAAACCGTCCTTTTCCTTATCGCATCATTCCAGAACATAATTTTCAAACATGGGTATCTTCCCCACAAAAAAAAAAAACTGAAGCAGTTTCCTTCGGCTCCAATGCGCCGCTCGCCTAGGGAGACGGAAGTGTTATATTCTCGGCGGCCCAGTCTGCATTCTGCATCACACTCAAACTTGGCGGACCCCCAGCGCACGACTGAACGATTCGTATTGTTGTGCACAATTCACTGGTGGTTTCGGAATAATTAACAGGCGGCGCAGCCCAGTGCCTCTTACAATGAATTACAGTGGCGAATGCACTATTGCAGAGAAGAAATGGATTGAGCAGATGCCCAACCTCGCTGTATTATCAACTAAACATTAGGTACGCTTTACATTTTAATCAGGCCATCATGTAAACAAACGACTTGCGAGTTGCGACCCTTCCGCCTTACATAACTCGGCAGAATGCCCCTGAGTCGGCTAAACTACACTGCATCTCTTCAAACCTGAAGTATTTTACAATTTACCACTCAGCTATGCAACAGGCTTATAATTCACTGCTCAAGTCTCAACCCCTTTTTCCCTATCATCTTTTTGGCACCGTCAATCGCCATCTGCGCTGCCCAGTGCCCACTGTCCAGCAAATAATCCGGCCGTCTCCAGTTCTCTGGCAGGGGCTTCCAAACTCAAGCGAACTCGCCGAAGTTTCGCCATTCAATGCGCAGGATCTGTACAATTGAGTTTGAGAGCCTCTGGGTTGGCTCGGCGCGCCTGCGCCGCGCCGTTGGTCCGGCCAAGTACGCGAGTGACGTCATGCTATAAGCGTCATCCCCCGACCAAAGTCACCAATCAGAGCCCTAGAATCGACTTGTAGTTCCACACTTAGGTAACTCGCAGCCGGGCGCGGGTTAAAAGCCTGGAGTCTGAGTCAGTCACCGAAATTCGATCCCCTCCGCATACCTTTCAGGGTTCCGTAGTCGGAGTTGTAGTCGGTCGGAGTCGACAGTTCTGACCAGAGTCAGTGTCAGAGTCGATTTTGAAAGCCAGAGTCAGAGTCGGAGTCACCAAAAAAACATTGCCTCCGCAGACCTGCTAGGGCGGTGGAGTCGGAGTCAGTCAGAGCCGACATTTGAAATCAAAGTCAGAGTTGATTTTTGAAAGTCTGAGTCAGAGTCGGAGTCATCAAGAAACCCATCGACGATCCGCAGTACCATGCAGTAAGGGCGCTGCCGATCGATGCCCCTGAATTGCCTATGAATTGAATGAATAGATGACAATTAATTAGGTAGGTACCTTCTATCATTCATCCCCTGCCACTTGGAGGACTTACTTTCAGTAGAAAAAGACGCATTATTTTGTTTGTTTATTTATTGACAAATATTTTTTGAGCAGTTAGGGATACAGACATAAAACACTATGATAGCACCTCACTGGTGCAAATAATTGCTAGATAGATGTTGAGATGTGTTGCCATTGAAGAATCTACTGATTTTCCTGGCGGCTCTCGTTTTCAAGTAGGTAACTACTGGTCTTGTAAGATCTCTTGATTGCTCACCGTCTGGCGTCTTCCAAGGTTTTCTGAAAGTTAATCAAACGTTACCATGACTGCTTTTTGATTGCATGGCGCTTGCTGGTTCTGCTTAATTGGTGGTTCTTGCGTCTGATCCTGTTGCTTCACGTTCCATCACATCACATTAAATTTCTAATGGAACAGACACTTCTACCTTTTATTTCACTAACAGTCGACTTGCTTTTACCCCTGTGGCCTGCTCGCCCTTTTATTTCCACGCTGGAATCTATCAATTATTGAAAACCCTCGGATAAAAAAGCAAGAAAAGTATGTCAAGTTAAATAACTAATTGAGACGGTCCTAGAAAACCAGAAAAAATCAAAAAGCCTGTCCATCTCACCTCCCTCACTTGATAACAAAAACCAGGCAGCAAAACATGCGAAAGAGTCCTTAGCAACGCCCTAGCAACGCATTTGTCTGAAGTGCGCAATATGTGTCACATCTGGAAAATTTAGTAGCTACTTGATTTTTCAACTAGAGTTGGACTATATCAGCTAGGCTTTTATATAAAAAATAAGTGTTTGCTTATCGAATTTATAGCAACTGGCTGCTTAACTTCGAAATAATGATTTATTACAGAAAAAGCTTGTTTGCGACATATTTGTAAAGAAACAACGGAAATAGCTTTGACTCGTGCGCTATTCTAGTACCTACATTTTTGGTAGAAAACTTCGTCCAACCTTATGTTTTAGGGCCTTGTCCAACACCGATAACACTTCAGGGCTTTCTTTTTATCACGTGCCACTTGCCATTTCAGTCCGTGCAGTACGACGTCCCGGTACCTCCGTTGCTCGGAGCAAAGCGGTAACGCAATTGATTTTGCCGGGCGAACGACGCTAGCGACGCATCGGCACCGACGATGCTACGTCGCCACCGATACAGGTGTAGTGACTGTTGGTCAGTTCAGGTGTGGTGTTGGGGGTAGTCGGTCTTGGGCGTTGGCGGACTGTGAGCAGATTGCGGTGCTTTGCAGCTGAGGGAGTATGGAAAGTCAATATGCGAGATTGAGAAATAACTGAATCAGGGTGATCGTGTCTATTGATTATGAAGACTCGTTACACTCCAAAGAAGAAGAGCGCACAGAGTTTGCAGGTTGCACAGTGTACAATACAGTGGTTTCCAGCGTTCGAGTAACCTCCCGCCAAGTGAAAATCGAAGTCTACGCTAAACGTAGAACTGGCACGGACTGCTCCTGTCATTGTCCTATCTGAACAATCATCCAGACAGGCCTTGGTGGGTACCTGATTCATCGACCTGAACATATCTTCACCCGCCTACATCAAAGTCCACCATGCCTTGGTCAATAGTAAGTCCCGAGCCGACAACTACTCAGCCGCCTCCCTTGGGATCAGCCTACCTTTCTTCGGACCAGAGTGTCTACCAAGAATCTTCAGCCCTTGGACCCTCACCGCTGCCACCACCGACCACAATCGCCGGGTGTCCGCGAGGTCTTGAACCGGTCATCGTCGCCGAAGAGTTGACCATCGAGCGCCTCTCTGAAGACGAGTACACAGTTCGAACCGCATCGGGGCAGATCCTTTTCAGCGCGTCGATTGACGTGGCTTGTTGCAATTGCTGCGGGATACGCCTCTGTGGAGATGGCCCAGCGTATCGACTTGTCGTCGAAGACCTCGAGAAGAGAGAAGTCCTCACGTTGTCTCCGCCAGAAACAAGCCGTTATGGCGCCTTGACGAGCTGTTTACAATGTCTAGAAGAGTATGATGTAACCGCCGGAGGAGGTTTACATATAGGTGCTGTTACTGAAGAACCCGGCTGCTTCAGTTTCCAGACAAAGATCGGCGTGCGAAGCGCAGACGGTGATGCGAAGCTCTTCATCACGGGACCGGACTGCAGTTCCGGGTGGTGCTGCTGCTCGGATGTTATCTTGCCCGTGGTTGGAGGCGATGGCCAACGGGTAGGTTCAGTGACAAATGTTTGGAGAGGATGTATGAAGGAGACTTGCAGTAGGGGTAAGGTGTACCGGGTGAAGTTCCCGTCGGGTCTCGATCCGATCACCAAAGCGACCTTGTTTGGGGCAGTTTTCGTGGCGGGCCACACGTTCTTTGAGAGCAACGAAGAGAATGTGTAAGACGAAACTGGATAACAGTTAATGGTAGTGATGTGTCCCTTGTGATCAGTGTTGGGTAGTTGTGTTAAGATAAATGTGGTATACCGTGAAGACCTAATGAAGACATTGGGTGTTCGCGGAATGGTTTCGCCTGTGGGGATTGTGTGAAAGATCTACAGTCTACGCCAAAAGCAAATGTGATGCTTAGGCATGTCGTTAGACCGAGAGCTTTAACGGAACACTGCTGCTCAGCTTCAGACTCTTCAGTCTTCACTCTTCATGCACGCGAATGTGTGTTCAGTCCACATTGCTTTACTGAAGAGTCTCCTCGCATGATTTTCGTTCAGAGCTCCGAGCATTTTATGAGTTCTACCGTCACTTATGACTGTCCTGTCTTTTTCGAACTATAAAATTAGATGCATAAATTAAAGCGGAGGAATGTGTGATCTAGATATCTTCAAAAAATATCGCATTATGACAGTATTATCTTTGTTCTAGCCGGCAGGATGTTGCTTGAAATTCAACGAATGTTGGATCTGCTGTAGCACGCACATCTACCAGTGGATGTTGATGCTTGTTAAGTTGATGTGCTATAATCGATAATTATAAAAACCCTAATTATCTTTGAACATGAAATTGATGAATGAGAAAAGCAACAGTTCTTCGAGGGTGTAGGAACCCATCAGATGACTTTTGAGGGTCATGTCCATCGTATTAGGTACGCTCAAAATTGCACTAAGTTGGATCTAACAAGCGTTGAACAAGACGCCTGTCACAATACATATCGAGCAGTACCAAATTTTAACATAGGCATGGTCGGTAACTGACGTCAAGCAATAAAAAGGGGTTTATATTCAATCCGATCGATCTCAGACAACCAAACACCGGATTATAAAATTGCGCCACATTTATTAGTTCTCACAAATGGACCGATGAGACCCGAGCACCTTCCATTATGCCAGAACAGCTTGCAGGCTTCACTTTTGTTCGCCATGTGCTGACTCACCAGCACCCTTCCCGCTTCCCTTTCAGTCATTCAGCACTATCACCATGACAAGCAACTCAGACAGACAGCTAGTGATTCGCCTACGAAGACCAGCCACAATCGACTCAACCGTGAGCAGAGAATGCACAGAATACACAATGACACTCTGTCAACGATAATACACAGTAGAGTAGAATTAGCTCAATAAACCGCCTTGGTGACACGGCGTTTTGGATTTGTTAAACGGTGGCTTTATTAACCGGGGCCAGTTATTTTCACTAAAAAAGTGTATCACAACAGTACCAGTACGTTCCGTTCCCCTTGCAATGGGGAAGACGTGACTGCAAACTGCCGGAAACTTCCACCTTGTGGCTTTATCAAGCAGAGTAGCTGGATTTTTAAACCTTAATGAACACATGAACTTTTATGTAGAAAATTCGTGAGCAGCTCAAGTGGCCACAATAAGCGGCTGCACTTATTTGCCAAGGATTTATTGAGCGGATTCTACGGTATAATACTTAACGAGGCCGGTGTAGGTACTTAAATCATTTTTTTACGACCGAGGTCCTAACTGGATTTTTAAACAAGGCCGAAGGCCGAGTGAAAAAATATGGACTGAGGTCTTGAAGATTCATCTCCGGCTGAGTTATAACAGTTTTCTCTGCACGATGTCTGCCCGTGTGTGGAGTGCCCCCGTCCGAACGCGAAAAAAAAAAACAGCAAGCGTGTTCTAGGATTGTAAATCTGATAGTTTTTGCATGTTGATATTAGAAGATAATTTATCACCTTACGATATACATTATAGAAGCTTATTTCAGTTTATAACATAAACGCGTCAGTCCTCACAACAGACTTAGCAGTGATATTGCATTTCATTTTATTCGCCTGACACCCCTTGCCTTGCGAATAAAATTACGCGACAATATATCGATGAAGTGTTCAATTTCATCACGAGGCTGACTCCGGACCAGTCTCTTACTACCGGCTACTACTTACTGTCTACAGACTTCAATGCATGTTATGCTATCACGTGCCAGTTGCCATCTCAGTCTGCTGCGATGCGACGCCCGCTATCTCCGTTGCTCGGAGCGAAACCGTGATGCAATCGGCTGCATGACCTTGGTCTGACCCAACGGCGCCAGCGCTGCATCGGCGCCGACGATGCTCCGTCCCCAGCGACGCAATTGTGTTGCATGTTGGTCAGTTTGGGTGTGGTGTCGGGGGTAAACGGTCTTGGGCGTTGGCGGACTGTGAGCAGATTGCGGTGATTCAAGATTACTTTACTACTCTACTTTACTACTCTGTTACTTTCCTACGGTAGTGATTGGCAGCCAAGAGAATATGGAAAGCTATACTAGGTTGGGAAATAACTGAAACAATGTGATCGTGCCTATAAACTGTGGACTCCATAGGCTTCTAAGAAGAGCCCACGCAGTGTGCACACACAATGCCCTATAGAAAACTACGGTGGTTTCCAGAGTTCAAGTAACCTACTGCGTCAGCAGCGTCTACCCTGACCACCCCCGTGATTCTCCTGAGTGGCCAGACAGTCATCCCGGCAGACCTTGGTGGATACCAGATTCCAAGATTACCCTGATTCATCGTCCTGAACGTGTCTTCACCCGCCTACATCAACGTCCACCATGTCTTGGTCAATGGTAAGGCATCAGCCGACAACTACTCAGCCGCCTCCCTTGGGATCAGCCTACCTCTCTTCTAACCAGACCGCCTTCAAAGAATCTCGAGGCTTTGGCCTCTCACCGCTGCTACCACCGACCGCCATCGCTGGATGTCCGCGGGGTCTTGAACCAGTCATCGTCGCCGAAGAGTTGGCCATCGACCGCCTCGTTGAATACGAGTACCTAATTCGAACCGCCTCGGGGCAAATCCTCTTCAGCGCGTCTATTGACGTGGCCTTTTGCAATTTCTGCGGGTTGGTCAACCTCTGTGGAGACGGCCCGGCGTATCGACTTGTTGTCGAAGACCTCGAGAAGAGAGAAGTCCTCACGTTGTCTCCGCCAGAAACAAGCCGTTATGGCGCCTTGACGAGCTGTTTACAATGTCTAGAAGAGTATGATGTAACTGCCGGAGGAGGATTACATATAGGTGCTGTTACTGAAGAACCCGGCTGCTTCAGTTTCCAGACAAAGATCGGCGTGCGAAGCGCAGACGGTGATGCGAAGCTCTTCATCACGGGACCGGACTGCAGTTCCGGGTGGTGCTGCTGCTCGGATGTTATCTTGCCCGTGGTTGGAGGCGATGGCCAGCGGGTAGGTTCGGTGACAAATGTTTGGAGAGGATGTGTGAAGGAGACTTGCAGTAGAGGTAAGGTGTACCGGGTGAAGTTTCCGTCGGGTCTCGATCCGATCACCAAAGCGACCTTGTTTGGGGCAGTTTTCGTGGCGGGCCACACGTTCTTTGAGAGCAACGAAGAGAATGTGTAAGATGAAACTGGATAACAGTTTGTGGTGGTGATGTGTCCCTTGTGATCAGTGTTGGGTAGTTGTGTTAAGATAAATGTGGTATACATACATACCGTGAAGACCTAAGACATTAAATGTTCACGGAATGGTTTCGCGGGTGGAGATAGTGTGAAAAGTCGACACCAAAAACAAATGTGATGCTTAGGCATGTCGTTAGACCGAGAGCTTTAACGGAACACTGCTGCTCAGCTTAGGACTCTTCAGTCTTCACTCTTCATGCACGCGAATGTGTGTTCAGTCCACGTGGCTTTACTGAAGTCTCCTCGCATGATTTTCGTTCAGAGAGCCCCGAGCATTTTATGAGTTCTACCGTTAGGTACTTATGATCGTCCCTTCTTTTTCAAACTATAAAATTAGATGCGTAAATAAAAGCAGAGGGATGTGTGATCTAGAGATGTGTCATCGCAGTATGACAATATTATCTTTGTTCTAGCCGGCAGTACGTTGCTTGAATTGTTCAACGAATGTTGGGTCTGCTGTTGCATGCACAATGCACATCTAGTGGATGTTGATGCTTGTTAAGTTGATGTGCTATAATCGATAATTATCAAAACCCTATTTACCTTTGAACATGAAATTGATGAATGAGAAAAGCACCAGTTCTTCGAGGGTGTAGGAACCCATCAGATGACTTTATGAGGGTCATGTCCATATTATATTATTAGGTACGCTCACAATTGCACTAAGTTGGATCTATCAAGCGCTGAACAAGACGCCTGCCACAATACATATCGAGCAGTACCAAATTTTAGCATAGGCATGGTCGGTAACTGAGGTCAAGCAATAAAAAAGGGTTTATATTCAATCCGATTGATCTCAGACAACCAAACACCGGATTATAAAATTGCGCCACACTTATTAGTTCCCGCAAATGGACCGATGAATGAGACGAGCATCTTCGACTATGCCAGAATACCTTGGTGGCTTCACTTTTGTTCGCCATGTGCTGACTCGCCATCACCCCTCCCGCACTCCTTTCCGTCATTCAGCACTTTCACCATGACAAGCAACTCAAGACAAACAGCCAGTGACTCGGCAAGAAGGCCAGCCGCAATCGACTCAACAGTACCTAGAGATAATACACGGATTACACAAGGACACTCTGGCAATGATAATACACAGTAGAGTAGAATTAGCTCAATAAACCGTCTTGGTGACACGGCGCTTTGGATTTGTTAAACGGTGGCTTTCTTAACCGGAGAATTATTTTCACTAAAAAAAAGTGTATCACAGCAGGACCAGAACGTTCCGTTCCCCTTGCAATGGGGAAGACGTGACTGCAAACTGCCGGAAACTTCCACTTTGTGGCTTTATCAAGCAGAGAAGCTGGATTTTTAAACCTTAATGAACGAGCTTTTTGCAGAAAATTCGTGAACAGCTCAAGTGGCCACAATAAGTGGCTGGACTTATTTTCGGAGGATTTATCGAGCGGATTCTACGGTATAATACTGAACGAGGCCGGTGTACTCAAATCATTTTTTAAGACCGAGGTCCTTACTGAATTTTCGAACAAAGCCGAAGACCGAGTCCGAAAATCAGTAAGGACTGAGGTCTGGAAAATTCATCTCCCGTCTCCGGCCGGGTTTCCGTTACATCAGTTTTCTATGTACGATGTCTGTCCGTGTGTGGAGTGCTCCCGTTCGAACGTAAAAAAGAAGCAAGCATGCTATGGTCGTCAGTCGGATATAGTTTTTACATGTTGATATTAGAAAAAAAGGCATCACCCTACGATATATATTATAGAAGCTTATTTCAGTTTATAACATAAACGCATCAGTCTCCACAACAGACTTAGCAGTGATATTGCATTTCATTTTATTCGCCTGACACCCCTTGCTAATAAAATTACGCGACATCATATCGATGCGGTGTTCAATGTCATCACGAGACTGACTGCGGACCATTCTCTTACTACCGGCTACTACTTACTGTCTACAGACTTCAATGCATGTTATGCTATCACGTGCCAGTTGCCATCTCAGTCTGTTGCGATGCGACGTCCCGCTATCACCGTTGCTCGGAGCGAAACCGTGATGCAATCGGCTGCATGACCTTGGTCTGACCCAACGGCGCCAGCGCTGCATCGGCGCCGACGATGCTCCGTCCCCAGCGACGCCATTGTGTTGCATGTTGGTCAGTTTGGGTGTGGTGTCGGGGGTAAACGGTCTTGGACGTTGGCGGACTGTGAGCAGATTGCGGTGATTCAAGATTAATTTACTACTCTACTTTACTACTCTATTACTTTCCTACGGTAGTGATTGGCAGCCGACAGAATATGGAAAGCCATACGAGTTTGGGAAATAACTGAAACAATGTGATCGTGCCTATAAACTGTGGACTCCATATACTCCATAGACATAGGACATAGAAGAAAGTCAAGCAGTCTACACACAATGCCCTATAGAAAACTACGGTGGTTTCGAGAGTTCAAGTAACCTAACCTACTGCGTCAGCAGCGTCTACCCTGACCAGTGACCACCCCTTTGATTCTCCTGGGTGGTTAGACAGTCATCCAGGCAGACCTTGGTGGATACCAGATTCCAAATTACCCTGATTCATCGTCCTGAACGTGTCTTCACCCGCCTACTTCAACGTCCACCATGTCTTGGTCAATGGTAAGGCATCAGCCGACAACTACTCAGCCGCCTCCCTTGGGATCAGCCTACCTCTCTTCTAACCAGACCGCCTTCAAAGAATCTCGAGGCTTTGGCCTCTCACCGCTGCTACCACCGACCACAATCGCCGGGTGTCCGCGAGGTCTTGAGCCGGTCATTGTCGCCGAAGAGTTGACTATCGACCGCCTCGCTGAATACGAGTACCTAATTCGAACCGCCTCGGGGCAAATCCTCTTCAGCGCGTCTATTGACGTGGCCTTTTGCAATTTCTGCGGGTTGTTCAACCTCTGTGGAGATGGCCCGGCGTATCGACTTGCCGTCGAAGACCTCGAGAAGAGAGAAGTCCTCACGTTGTCTCCGCCAGAAACAAGCCGTTATGGCGCCTTGACGAGCTGTTTACAATGTCTAGAAGAGTATGATGTAACTGCGGGGGGAGGTTTACATATAGGTGCTGTTACTGAAGAACCTGGCTGCTTCAGTTTCCAGACAAAGATCGGCGTGCGAAGCGCAGACGGTGATGCGAAGCTCTTCATCACGGGACCAGACTGCAGTTCCGGGTGGTGATGCTGCTCGGATGTTATCTTGCCCGTGGTTGGAGGCGATGGCCAGCGGGTAGGTTCGGTGACAAATGTTTGGAGAGGATGTATGAAGGAGACTTGCAGTAGGGGTAAGGTGTACCGGGTGAAGTTCCCGTCGGGTCTCGATCCGATCACCAAAGCGACCTTGTTTGGGGCAGTTTTCGTGGCGGGCCACACGTTCTTTGAGAGCAACGAAGAGAATGTGTAAGATGAAACTGGATAACAGTTTGTGGTGGTGATGTGTCCCTTGTGATCAGTGTTGGGTAGTTGTGTTAAGATAAATGTGGTATACCGTGAAGACCTAAGACATTGGGCGTTCGCGGAATGGTTTCGCCGGTGGGGATAGTGTGAAAGATCTACACCAAAAGCAAATGTGATGCTTTGGCATGTCTTAGACCGAGAGCTTTAACGGAACACTGCTGTTCAGCTTCAGACTCTTCAGTCTTCATGCACGCGCAGGTGTGTTCAGTCCACATCGCTTTACTGAAGAGTCTCCTCGCATGAGTTTCGTTCAGAGAGCCACTAGCATTTTATGAGTTCTACCGTCCCTTATGATTGTACTTTCTTTTTCGAACTATAAAATTAGATGCATAAATAAAAGCAGAGGGATGTGTGATCTAGAGATGTGTCATCGCAGTATGACAATATTATCTTTGTTCTAGCCGGCAGTACCTACGTTGCTTGAAATGTTCAACGAATGTTGGGTCTGCTGTTGCATGCACATCTAGTGGATGTTGATGCTTGTTAAGTTGATGTGCTATAATCGATAATTATCAAAACCCTAATTACCTTTGAACATGAAATTGATGAATGAGAAAACCACCAGTTCTTCGAGGGTGTAGGAACCCATCAGATGACTTTATGAGGGTCATGTCCATAGTATTAGGTACGCTCACAATTGCACTAAGTTGGGTCTATCAAGCGCTGATCAAGACGCCTGTCACAATACATATCGAATTCGAGCAGTACCAAATTTTAGCATAAGCATGGTCGGTAACTGAGGTCAAGCAATAAAAAAAGGGTTTATATTCAATCCGATTGATCTCAGACAACCAAACAACGGATTATAAAATTGCGCCACATTTATTAGTTCCCACAAATGAACCGATGAGACCTGAGCACCTTCCACTATGCCAGAAATCAGAATAGCTTGGTGGCTTCACTTTTGTTCACCATGTGCTGACTCACCATCACCCCTCCCGCACTCCTTTCCGTCATTCAGCACTTTCACCATGACAAGCAACTCAAGACAGACAGCTAGTGACTCAGTACGAAGACCAGCTACAATCGACTCAACGGTAGAGAGAATAAACAGAATACACAAGGACACCCTGACAATGGTGGGTACTAGGGGAAGTTGGGGCAATGCCGGAGTTGGGGCAAAGCCGAAATTCGAGATATTTCGAAAACCGTAAAACATGGATGCCACCTGTCAGTGATGCTCTGAAGCTTAAGTGACTACAATTATCGCATGTTTGTTAAGAGTCGTCATTCGGAATACTTCGACTGTGAGGGCGCCAAGAGCGTTTTCAAGGTACGTTTCCCTTGTACTACATGCGCCTTTGAAGCTGCATTTTTTACTCATTATGCTACCGTTTGTCTGGCCAATTCGGTCAAGTAATCTTTAGCATGTCTTTGCATAAGTGTGCTGCCTATTTGAAATTTATACAGCACGTTGAAAAGTTATGGGCCTGCAAATGAAAGTATGGCTGGCTGGGGTAATGCCGAAAACGTGCGATTACGCACGTGTTAAAAGCACGCTACGTGGACTTTACTGCTGTAGAATAGCAACGCGTATTTTTAGTCACACAAATTACACTTTCAACCGACACAACGGCCTGTTACCTATAAGGAATGATTTACCTGGCATTTTCTTATTATATCACACAATTATAACTTCCAGTGTGCACCGCGTCCTCAAGCTCTTGAAACGTGTGTCAGCTTTGATGAATTCTGGATAAAGTTTGAGATAAAATGGCAAAACATCAATGTCGGCATTCCCCGTAGATCATTTCTCCCATTTTCGGCTTTCCCCGCAGTCCGGGGCAACGCCGAAAAAGTCACTTCTTTGATATTTTTAGTTTGTGCGCTTAACGGTATGCGAATTCATCAAATGCGCCTGGTATGTTTGAAAGGCAAAAGACTGGCCTCTCGAATGATGCCAACAAGAATAGCGTATGTTGTCTACCTTGCGTGCTACGGGCGTCAGAAAAAAGTCTTCGGCGTTCCCCCAACTTCCCCTACACTGTAGAGTAGAATTCGCTCGATAAATGTACCTTGGCGACACGACGTTTTGGATTTGTTAAAGGGACTATCCCACCTTCTAAAATGTTGTTAAAACCAGTTAAATTGTGCCCGACTTTATAGATTGGATGACCAGGAACACGGTTCTGGCCTTTATCTTTCATTAAACATCTTAGGCTTCCCATATTCCAAACACAATCTTTCAAATATGTGACGTCACAGCCCAAAATTACCTCCTTCCCCAGGCCACATTACTGTCATAAAGCTGATTCTTTTTACTCTGTAGGCACGACAACAAAGTTCAGACCAAGTTTTAAGCGATTTTTCAACGAACAAACCCATTTAAATCAGAATGACTAAACGAGGTGACGTCACACTAACGGTCGCTCCATGTTGAAGATAGGGCCTTGTACAAGGCCCATTTTCAAATGAAGGGAACGAATTTCTTCAACACCAAGAGGCCGCGGGGGTTGCAACCTAGATAGATAGTGGTTTCTGAACCTCGCCGCTAACTTGGCTATCTCAACTCAAACCCCATGTTAAAGGTTAAACAACCCTTTAAACGGTTGCTTTATTTACCGGGGTCAGTTATTTTCACGAAAAAAGTGTATCACAGCAGTACCGGTACGTTCCGTTCCCCTTGCAATGGGGAAGACGTGACTGAAAACTGCCGAAAACTTTCACCTTGTGGCTTCATCAAGCAGAGTAGCTGGATTTTTAAACCTTAATGAACATAAACTTTTATGTAGAAAATCCGTGGACAGCTCAAGTGGCCACAATAAGTGGCTGGACTTATTTTCCGTGGATTTATCAAGCGGATTCTACGGTATAATACTGAACGAGGCTGGTGTACATAAATCATTTTTTAAGACCGAGGTCCTTACCGGATTTTCAAACAAAGCCGAAGACCGAGTTCGAAAATCAGAAGGACTGAGGTCTGGAAAATTCATCTCCGGCCGAGTTATAACAGTTTACATACTCTGCACGATGTCTGCCCGTGTGTGGAGTGCTCCCGTCCGAAGGCGAAAAAAGCAAGCATGTTCTAGGATTGTAAGTCTGATAGCTTTTGCATGTTAATATTAGAAGAAAAGACATCACCTTACGATATATATTGTAGAAGCTTATTTCAGTTTATAACATAAACGCGTCAGTCTCCACAACAGACTTAGCAGTGATATTGCATTTCATTTTATTCGCCTGACACCCCTTGCGAATAAAATTACGCGACATCAGATCGATGAAGTGTTCGATCTCATCACGAGGCTGACTGCGGACCATTCTCTTACTACCGGCTACTACTTACTGTCTAGACTTCAATGCATGTTATGCTATCACTTGCCAGTTGCCATCTCAGTCTGCTGCGATGCGACGCCCGCTATCTCCGTTGCTCGGAGCGAAACCGTGATGCAATCGGCTGCATGACCTTGGTCTGACCCGACGGCGCCAGCGCCTCATCGGCACCGACGATGCTCCGTCCCCAGCGACGCAATTGTGTTGCATGTTGGTCAGTTTGGGTGTGGTGTCGGGGGTAAACGGTCTTGGGCGTTGGCGGACTGTGAGCAGATTGCGGTGATTCAAGATTGCTTCACTTCTCTACTTTACTTCTCTGTTACTTTCCTACGGTAGTGATTGGCAGCCGAGAGAATATGGAAAACGAGTTTGGGAAATAACTGAAACAATGTGATCGTGCCTATAAACTGTGGACTCCATATACTCCATAGACATAGGACATAGAAGAAAGTCAAGCAGTCTACACACACAATGCCCGGCTATAGAAAACTACGGTGGTTTCCAGAGTTCAAGTAACCTACTGCGTCAGCAGCGTCTACCTGACCACAGCGTCTACCCTGACCACCCCTGGGATTCTCCTGGGTGGTTAGACAGTCATCCAGGCAGACCTTGGTGGATACCGGATTCCAAGATTACCCTGATTCATCATCCTGAACGCATCTTCACCCGCCTACATCAACGTTCACCATGTCTTGGTCAATGGTAAGGCATCAGCCAACAACTACTCAACCGCCTCCCTTGGGATCAGCCTACCTCTCTTCTAACCAGACCGCCTTCAAAGAATCTCGAGGCTTTGGGCTCTCACCGCTGCTACCACCGACCGCCATCGCTGGATGTCCGCGGGGTCTTGAACCAGTCATCGTCGCCGAAGAGTTGACCATCGACCGCCTCGCTGAATACGAGTACCTAATTCGAACCGCCTCGGGGCAAATCCTCTTCAGCGCGTCTATTGACGTGGCCTTTTGCAATTTCTGCGGGTTGGTCAACCTCTGTGGAGATGGCCCGGTGTATCGACTTGCCGTCGAAGACCTCGAGAAGAGAGAAGTCCTCGCGTTGTCTACTCCAGAAACAAGCCGTTACGGCACCCTGACGAGATGTTTATGTCTAAGAGAATATGATGTCACTGCCGGAGGATTACCGATAGGGGCAGTAACCCAAGAACGAGGCTGCTTCAGATTCGATACAAAGGTTGTTGTGCGAAGCGCAGACGGTGATACGAAGCTCTTCATCACGGGACCGGACTGCGATTGGGGTTGGTGCTGTCACTGTGGCGCGGATGTTGTCTTGCCCGTGATAGGCGGCGACGGTCAGAGGGTAGGTTCGGTTACGAAAGTTTATAGAGGCTTTAGGAACGAGGCTCGCAGTAGGACTAAGGTGTACCGCGTCCAGTTCCCGCCGGGTCTCGATCCGAGCACCAAGGTCACCTTGTTTGGGGCGGCTTTTGTGGCAGGTCATACGTTCTTTGAAAGCAGCGAGGAGAGCACATCAATTTCAAACGAAACTGGATAGAACTTCGTGGCGGTGCCGCGATGATGTGCTTTTTGTGTCAGGTGTTAGGCAGCTGTGTGATGATTAATGTGGCATACCATGAAGACCTAAAGCATTGAAAATTCACGTAATGATTCCGCCGGCGGGCATAATCTGAGAAAACTAATTTCCGAAGCAAATGTGATGCTTATGCAATATGCATGTCCGTAGGAGAGCTTTTGACGGAACATTACTGCTCAGCTTTATTCAGCTTCATGTACGAGTATCTGTTTTCAGTTTAGGTACATCGCTTTATTGAAGAGTCCACTCGTAAAATATCTCATTCGGAGAGCCTCTAGCATTTTAGGAGTCCTACATTCTCATATTGTCCTTTGTTTTCGCAGCTATAAAATAAGATGCCTAAATGGGAGCAGAGAGATATGGAGGCATTCAATCCAATCATATGTCCTCGCAGTATGACAACGATATGATCTTTTTGTAGCCGGGAGGACGCTGCTTCGAAATTCAACAGCTGTTTGCTGTCGTATACTTATTGGACATTTAGTGGATGTTGATGCCTGTAGTGTTTATGCATGTAATCGATGCCAACCAAGGATATAACAGGCTTTGAACATGAGAATGATGAATAAGACAGAACCAGAGGAAAAAGAGTCTCTGCTCTCGTCAGATCCAAATTTTCTACGATTGTTCATGTTATCATCCGATGGCTTGACGAAGGACATGTTCCCCAGCATTTTACCTACAATTGCGCATACTAAAATTGGATCACCTCCATACGAATCCACAACAAAATCCGTTGGACTGTGGACATAAGAAAATTTCGCCACCAGCTGGGTTGGTTTCTCACTAGGTCAAACAATAACAAAGTTTGCATTTGATCGAACTGACTTCTACGACAGCCAAACACCGGGTTATAAAATTGTGCCACGTTTATTAGTCCCACGAATGAACTGATGAGACCAGTACACACCATAGCTTCATGGCTGCATCATTGTTCGTCATGCGCTGACTCACTAGCTGCCATTACCCTTCTGTACCCCTTTTGCCAGTCAGCATCATCATCATGACAAGCAAGACTCAGGTAGACGGCTATTGACTCAGTACGAGGGTCAGTCACAATGGACTCAAGAAAATACACAGAATATACACAAAGACACCGTGACAATGCCAGTACAGGAAAGGAGTACGTAACAGTCAAACGCCAACGACATCAAATACCGGCAAACACTTTCTGGTCTAAGCATAGGGCGTTTCAAAGATGTGCTCAGCATCTAGCTTCATGATCATGCTATTTATTAGGACAATCTCTTTGTAAGCTGATTGACGCACCAAAAGTACAACACGTGCAGGGCTTGGTAAGTAAACGAGGCCCTCAGTACGTCCAACCCACGAGCCAAATTTTGTTCAGCCATTAGCATTCTTTCAAGCGCTAAGCTGAGCGAGACTCTCCTTGATTGCCCCGCCAAGCATGTTTGATCCCTCGGCGTTGGCGCTGTAGTAGGGCAGTTCGCTCTGCAGACGGGTCAGCCAGGCGTTGATGCGCGGCCACCGGTCATTGCCCAGAAGCCCAGCCGTTGCTAGTGTGGAAATGTGAACCAGAACCGCCAGGTCGGCCAGGGTAACTTTCTCGCCGGCGACGTTCTTCGATAGACCCAGGAAGGTTTCCAGCAGGTCCAGGCTCTCGTCCAGCTTGGGCTTGTTCTTCTTGTACTCGTCTAGGCTCTTGGTGAACAGCAACGGGAACTGTGAACAGGGGATGAGATGCTGGTTATGCCTAGAGCCAGAGTCCCAGAATTGTAATTCGGTTGGGGTGTCAGAGGGGAAAATTTCTCAACAAAAGGGGATAAGAGTGGAAATTCGCCGGTAGGATAAGGCCCAAAAAGAGTGGAAAAGGATCCAAACATAAATTTCTAAACAAGTGTGTTAAAATTTAGGGTGAAAAATGGACATTTTTGCAAATTCTTTTCTTAGTAAAATTGAGAGTAGAAGTTGTTCTTCAAAATTGGAGGTGAGAGTGAAAATTTATTTTCTCACGGATGTAGTTTCTCAGCCAAATCAACTAATTTTTGGACACGGGTAACAGCTGTTCACAAACGCTGCTATGTAGAGGATGATCATGTTGCCAATAAAAATTGCTGTAGCAGAGCTTTGTTTAGCCCATAACCATAATTTTATGTATCTTCTTATTGTACATATTACAGAAACAAAATTTTGACGTATTCCCTCTCGAAGCTGGCTAGCAGAACTCAATGATCACCATTGGCATGTACAGCAGGGCTGCGGAGTCGGAGTCGGAGTCGACAGCTATGGCCGTAGTCGGAGTCGCAGTCGGAGTAGGTTTTTGGAAGCCCAAGTCGGAGTCGAAGTCGGAGTCACTGAAAATCCATCGACTCCGCAGCCCTGGGGCCTCGTTTCATAAAGCGAGCCCGTAACTTACGCCGGTTTTTGGTGTTGTATTGCAAGTGCATGTGAAGCGATACATTTATTTCCCCTTCTCCCTTTTGTTCTTGCATGCACCATAAATAGATTCAACGATTCAAATTCACGTCATCGCTTCACATGCACTTGCAATACAAGACCAAAAACCGCCGTAAGTTACGGACTCGCTTTATGAAACGAGGCCCTGGACTGCACAGTGCACGGATTCTGTTCTCCAACTTACCGCAATGCCACGGAAGTTGACGTTGAGACCGGAGTCGAAGTGGAGCCTCTGGTCGACCTTGGCTCGCTCCGCCGGGTCCTTGGGGTACAGCTCACTATCCGGCGCGTACTTGTCCACCAAATACGTGATAATAGCCTTGCTGGAAATGGGAAGAAAATAGTGATCAGTCGCGTCTGATGTACTTTGAGAATTGAGAGGATACGGGATTTCCGTATACAAAGCCTACGCTCGCCGAAGCAAGTAATTGGCCGGGTGTGATATACGATTATTCTACGTAGCGTTGTGTAGTCAAAACAACTCAGAGGGAGGCCGTGTAATATATCGTCTTGACACGTAAGCGCCAAATCATCTCATGCTTTCGGCTTCCGTTTACGTTCCGAAACAGGCTAGTGATTTGCTAACACAGCACAGTCTAGCCATGAATCAATTTCACGCTCTAGCAAACTTAATGTAAATAACCATAGCAAACTAAGCGAGATCTGTATCACATTCGGGGCCTCCACACATACCTTTCTCCCAAATAGAGATCACCATCTTTCATGGTGGGTACCGTATGCGCCGGGTTCATCTTGAGAAACTCGGGTGTGCGAGTACCTCCAGCCTTCATGTCCACCCAATGGTAGGTATAGTCTAGTCCGATCGCCTTGGCAACCAGGAACACGGCCCGGCACGGCGGGCTGCCCTGCACACCGAAAATCTCCACACCCATGGCCTGCGGAAAGAACAGGAAATTTTATATGAGGGGTATGAGCAACGCTGTGTCATCTCACATGTTGGGTGGCTTCACATAGTTTCGGTTGACACTCCGCAAGAATGTGGGGAAACGTTTGCATTACTGAAAGGCAAAGGCATACAGTTTGTAGTGTAGTGCCCCTCCTCAAGCACCCCGCGGGATGGCGGCGGCTGCCGGAGTCGGCTGGGCCTCTGACCTTTCAATGTCACGCCTGGCCGGGGGGCTAGGGTGACCGGTCGGCCGCGCCGGGCCGGGCGTCTGGTGCCCGCCGGCGAGCCGTCGGCTGGCCGCTGGTCACCGCAATTACAAGTTAAAAAGTAAATTGTAAACTTAGTCCTGAATTTCTGCGGGCGTGGTGTTTGAGGATAAAAGTGTAATACATAGTACATACACTACACAATTATTTATGACACTTCGGTCATTTAGAGACACGTCGGTCTTCACACTTCAGACTTCAGACTTCTAACTTCTAATGTATTCGTATCAGACTTCTAATGTATTCATTTCATTTCTTGTTTACTTGTTTGACTTTTCTTGGTTGGAGCTCGGTATTACTTTCAGTCGCTGCTCGATATAATGGCCAGGACTAAGCTAACATGACAAAAACGGGTGGGGGATGGTGCCTAGTGATAGGCAGTGGGCCTTTGTGCCATCTCCCCATAACACCACTGTCGTCAACTTTGTCTCTAAATAAATGGTTGTTGTTGTTGTTGTTGTTGTTGTTGTTGTTGTTGTTGACGCAACGTGTAATATTGTTTGTTTGTTTATTGGGACTTTAGGGAGCGCCGATGGCGGCGACTACAAGGTTATTTGGCGCCCATGACGTAATATTGCATGCCATTTTATTACTCCCTTGCGAACACAGATACCTATCACAATTAAGAAGCGTTCCGTTTCATACGCTATGCCTGAACATTATTGACCACAAGTCTCTACATTTGTACATACGAGTGCATCCACTTCACACTACAGCCTGTCGCAATATATTTCTAACCGTATCGCCCCTGAGTAAACGTCGGAAGATTGCGGCGGCGTCAGTAAGACCAGTTGATCCGCCATGGTCAGCAAGGTAAAAACGCCAAGTCACCATGACTTCGCGATGGCTATTACAGGATGCGCCTCGCGAGCCCAGTGTCCTTGAGATGGCGTGCATGCCGCCCTCGACAGCGGGCTCCTTGGGATTAGCGGATGTAGATGGTGCCTCTAGGAAGCGCATTTCACGTCTTAAAAATGAAAGAATGTAATCACGAGATAACAACGAATTGCGTTAGCAGATTGGGTTTTACGTTTTTGTCGGCCGTGTGGTCATTGGCACACATAAAAATGCATACCGTAAGGTGGGGCTATTTGAGACAGTGGGGCTATTTGAGACAGTATTTAAAATTGCTATAAAATAAAAACTATTTAAAATTTATGCTTAATTTTTGCTCAGACGATTTACTGCTCGATTCCACACCTCTCTGAGCAAAAATATCACACAAAAATCAAACGATCTTCATTTTATAGCGATTTTAAATACTGTCTCAAATAGCCCCACTGTCTCAAATAGCCCCACTTTACGGTAAGCATCTTAACCCTATTCCTGGCGGGGGGCCTCAGGAGCCCCCCTGAGGTTTTTTGGTTATTTCTCCCAAACGCGTTGAGCTAGGAAGCTCAAATTTTCTGACTTTTCCTAAAAGGCTTCTACGCAACATGTCTGAAAATTTTGAGTTGATCTGACCTCAGGTCAGGTCACCAGAGGCGGTTTGGTGACCCTACCTCAGAAAAGTTTGCAATCACGCCAGAGCTAGAGTTTTTGACCGATCAATTTCTTCTCTTTAGGCTTTAGTTAGGGTACCAATATGTGCAATTTGTATATCTCGGAATTTTGATATCGGTGACCTAAGGTCAGGTCAGTTTCGCGACCTCCCCATTATAAGTCAATGGGGGAAAAATCAACTCCCTGTTTTTACCACTAAAACGGGTCGGAATGGCCCCATATACCATACATGACTTCATATACGATCAACCTTCACTACCTTGAGGTCTGTTTTGCTGTTGGGCAGCTGTGAGGTCATGTGACGTCATCAAAGGTCACCAAAGGTTTTTGGCCAATAACTCCGTACAGGAACAAGATACAGCCGCGCGGATGGTCTCATTGTGTTCAGCTCGTCAAGACGCATCGAATGATATACATAATGACCTCGAGGTCACGTGACCTGAGGTCAACCTTTGACCTTGACCTTTCGAGGTCAACATATATATCATTCGATGCGGATTGACGAGAGGATCACGATGATGCCCTTAGTTTGTTCCTATCTTGACTAATTCGAAAGTTATTCGAGAAAAACTCTCCATATCTAGCGCCGCCATTTTGACTTTTTCGACCCCTGTGACGTCATCTTTGACCTGACCTGAAAATGACCTTAGTAAAAATTGTAGATCTTGACCGTGCGTATCCGATGCCGTTTACCGTTTGTCGCTGCGATGTGTAGTTTTTGAGATCTGAAGGGGGGGCCGAATCGCCCCCCCCCCGCCAGTTTCTTGTCCCGGCGGAGCCCGCCAGGAATAGGGTTAAAACTTGATAAAACTTATTCGAACTCTTCTGAAAGCTGTAGCTTTAGCCAATTTCTTTCCTTTTATACAGGATGAGACCAATTCGTAAAAAAGATAGGAAGCATTACATTCATTGAACGACTCACGGCCTACAAGAAAATTTTATTCCAGCTCACGCGACACCCAAAACATCCACATACCTGTTTGTTGCGCGCACCGTTCAGCTCCCTCCGAAGTTCCGCCACGCAGCTCGGTGAAGCGCCGGCACTGCGCGCTGCCCCTCGTCCGTCGACCAACTCCACACTGTCTGCTGCCGGCGGTGCTAGTCATTCCGCGTCCACCGCCGCCGTCGGCCGAGTCACCGCCAAGGTCACACCTGCGATCGTTCCTCACTCCGCCCCCAGTGGGGGTGAAGCGGGCGGAGGGAAAGGATCAGAAGTACGTCAGTTCTAGAACATGCCACAACGAAAAGTGATGAATGTGCATGAGTTGCTACAATCCAACAAACAGGTAGGTACTGAATGGCAGCGTGGCACAGAGGGCAGTAGTGTCTACATTCAAATACATTACTGTATTGAAAGTGAGGTCATTTAGATGTGTTGAATACATGTGTTGAATACAGGGAAAAAATCAGAATAAAAAACACCGCACTTCGGGTAAAGGTCGAGGGAACGACAAAGCGAACCCTTTCCCCCCATACAAAAAGTACCTACCATGTTATACCATCCACTCGTTATCGGCACCTTAGAAAATACTGGAGGTAGTGGTAAAGGCGTGTGTGAAAAGGTGTGTTCAGATCAAGCTATGGTGGAGACCCGGTTTGCAGGTACCGCGTAATCGATATTCATATTTTCGATCGCTTCGAGCTGCATGATCCGACAGGTACATAAATGACCATCAGAACGATTCCAGTCACTGATTGTTGAGTTCTGTGAAACTGGTTAAAGGAGTTATGTTTACACATGACCCCTCCTGCATAAGGTACTTGCATATAATTGACGGTTTAAGCGGACTTCAATGGAATCCTCTTACTGCATTAGAAGTTTCAGATGCAGTGGCGGTTCGCCCATTAAGGCAACTCAGGCAGTGCCTAACCAGAATTTTCTGGGTTAGATTTCTGCTTTTTTGTTTTGTTTTTTAAATTAAAAATATTTTTCCCAATGATTTTAGTGGTTTGATAACATATAGTTACCCTGCTAACCCAACATTCAACTCATGCACGTATTATTCGCTATAATTTTAATGCAGCCTAGTGTGCAATAATTTAGCTGCCTCATTTGCCCGCAAGGGCACCTCCGGGTGTAGGGGAGTTGCGCCCCTTCGGCCCCAGCACCCCGAGGGGCGTCGGTTCTTTCCAACTGGCGTAACGGGTGTAGCAACCCCGTTCGTCCCAGCCCCCTTCGACATCCTTGTCTTCCCTCTGCCTATCATCCCATTATCTCGCCTTCTCACTACCTTTCCTTTCATGGTCGGAGGCCCTTCCCCTGTTTTACTGGCTTCGCCGTGCCCTCGGCCCAAAGACCGGGAAGAGGATGTCTGGGTGTTGAGGGAGCTGCCCTGCGGGTCAGTCGGGGCAGCCTTCCAACACACGTTTTTGACGCCAATCCCCGGATCTGCGGGATGCCCCGTGTCGGCCCCGCACGCGGGAAATCGGCCGGTCAGGCGTCGTCCTGTGCGGCACTGGCTCATTGAAGTCAAGGGGGCCGGGCGACGGGTATGCGGGGGGCTGCCGCTGGGTGCAGGGGCCGCCTGGTCCTTCAGCGTGGGGCTTAGCGCCGCCGAGGGGACTTGCCCGCGTGGGTCCTGGTCCGGTCTCGCGCGGCCTGGCTCTGCGGTGGTTGCGGCTCACGCGGCCTCGTACCCGGCGGCTTCGGCTCGCTGCTTTTGGCGTTCCGGTCCCCGTATAGTCCTGCGGTACTCTTGGCGGACCACCACCCTCCGGGGGAGTGTGGCCGTCCTCCAGTTGGGCTCCGAGGTGGGTGGGAGGCCGCGGGACTGAACCTATCAGCTACTTCATGGATACCTCAAACCCCCCTTTACGGACCACGGCTTCGGCCGATGCTCGCCCTCAGGCACGATCCGAGGGGCAAGGCTCACCGGATAGAGTAGACCAGACCCATGACCCGAGACCCTCGGCCGTGACTGAAACCAACCCCACTGCCTTACACGATGTTGACTTCAACCAGTCTGACGGACTCACACTGTCTGGAGGGACGAGTGTGCCCCCAGACGTGCTACCAGAGTTCCTGGTAGTTCGCTCCGCCGAGACCGACCAATCGGGCAGGCAGCGTCCCTTAACCCGCGCCCCACTGGGGTCTGCGTATAACACGCCCTACTGGGGGGGGGGGGCTATTCATAGCCCCCCCCCTCCTAACTCCGAAACTACTGGGCCGATCGTCAAAATTCAAACGGCGTCTGATAGCCCCGGAAAAACTGTCGAGCGAAACCTAATTTCATTGACCTCGAGGTCACCGATGACGTCACAGGTCAGGTCAAAGCAAAAATTATTAGCATTTTGGCTTCTTCACGTTTTGGGCTCTGGCCGCCGTCTTACAAGTCAGATCAGGCTCATTTTTGGTTCACACACTCGTGAACAGATGCTCTAGATACTCTGAGGGTACCAAACTTGTACTTTGATTTTCAGGTCAAGGTCAGGTCATCACAGGTCACGAAAATATTATATCATCCGTCGGTCACGTGACACATGTTTTATGGTCCATTTAGGCCAAACATTTCGAATTTGATGTCATCTGTGTCATTCGAGGTCATTTTGAGTCAAATTTAGCTTAGGTCAGGTCACTTTCAGGTCAAAAAAGGTCAAATTTTGAAGTTAAAATTTTTCAACAAAAAGGTGTCTATTGGATGCAGTTTGAGCTCAGGAACACGATGGTGCTATTTATATTAGCGTACGATGTCAAATTCGTGCTGAAAAATTGATTTGAAAAATTAATAATTTTTAATTTTTTGCAATAATGCGTATAACTTCGCCATTTTTGAAGATATTTAGCTAAAACTTGCTAGAGTTAGTCATAATAATGTGTTCTATCACATATATTCCGGTTTTTTCGAAAAGTCAAACTTTTTTTGAAAAAAAATGTAAAAATATAAAATTTGAATTTTATAATATAAAATTTTCGAAATTTTCAAAATTTAGAAAATCCGAGATAGCAGTTTGATAGCGCAGTCTATTCTGAGTCCTCTCATGCAAAGAAATTGGATCTAGCTTAAAAACTGAGCTCTTGGGAGCGAATGCCGTGGTTCAATGTTTTGCGTCGAAATCGGCCGAACATGACGTCACTCTGACGTCATTTCCGGCCGACCTATGGTAGGTACGAAGTTCAAATTTTGACACAAGGTGTCAAATTGATGCAGCCGAAGGTACTGAAAGTTTGGCGTCGATACGTCAAGCGGTTTGGAAGTTATTGCAGAAAAACGGGAGGGGGGGCTATAAATAGCCCCCCCCCCCCCAGTGGGGCGCGGGTTAAAGTTGAATCCCTTTCAACGCGTGCAGGCCCTCTCAAAGTATGGGAACCCAAAGCAGGTTATCTTGCGAGCGGACGGATCACTCGAACTACAGATAAGCGAGCTGGAAGCTCTGTGGTCGTTCCGTGACACGTGGAAGGAGCCGCAGGAGCTGCTGAAATACATGATCCGGATGGGACTCGCCACATCATTTCCTGAAACATACAGGCTCCTGTACCTCATCTTAACAATCAAGCCAACCACAGTGACGGAAGAACGTTCCTTCTCGGCGCTCCGGCGTCTCAAGACGTTCCTGCGCTCTACGATCGGCCAAGACCGTCTGAGTCACTTGTCCACTATCAACATCCAGTCAGAGCTGGTCGTCTCCCTGGAACGCTCTGGCGAGCTGGCCGAGCGTGTGATTGAGAAGTTCGCGCAGCTCAAGGAGAGGCGGATTGATCTGCTGTATCGCTGAGAGTAAGGTGTCCCCAGTCTGATCCTAGACCGTCTTTAATTTGATTATCTTTGAAGACAGTAGATCTCTTCGGTGTGCAACTCACGCAGCTATGATCGTATATATATATATATATATATATATATATATATATATATATATATATATATATATATATATATATATATATATATATATATATATATATATATATATATATATATATATATATATATATATATATATATATATATATATATATATATATATATATATATATATATATATATATATATATATGTGTGTGTGTTACAGGCAATGTGTGGAATCAGGCATTCTATAGAATGCCTAGGCATTCTATAGAATGCCTGACCGACCAGGCATTCTATAGAATCCCTAGGTATTCTATAGAATCCCTGACTGCTTAGGCATTCTATAGAATGCCTGGCTTAAGCTCCCAGGCATTCTATAGAATGCCTAAGTATTTTGATTGTCCGAAACACACTTCGAAAATTAGGGGTCAATGGCAGTAATGCTATTTGTTTACCTAATTTTCATTGTTGGCCTAGGCCGGTCGTCACCTCACCATTTCAGGGCAATGAGCTGAGAGGAAGCGAGGGAGGTATTGGGCTATGCCGACCACCAAATGGTGCGCCGCAAGCAGCAGCTGATCCAATTCCGTTGGCACGGGAGAGCCACGGCGCAAGGCACGCGGGAGAGTCACAGGCCAACTAGTCGCTTAAACGGTTACCCTCGGAGGATTATGCTGCTACAGATACGAAGCTGCATTAGAAGAGTGTTGGCTGGGAGGGTGGACCGTAGGCTTGAATCGAAAGTGATTGCGAATGACGATGGCTTTGTTCTGATGTTAGAAATGAAGGTGAAAAATACACCAAAGGTCACATTTTATGTCGTCATAAGCACTTCGTGTAACGACTCTCAATATACATACATGGACAGCTCAACCTACACCGTAATGTCAGGGAATAACCTGAATAAATGGTTCATTATTCCACGTCTGGGCGGTGGCCCGGCCGTAACAAGAGCCGGATTAGGTGTTGTTCGATCTCCCCTTCCAGCTTGACTTCTGGGCCATGCGGTATTCGAAAGGTCGTCAAAGACTCAAAATTATGAAATTT
Organism: Amphibalanus amphitrite; assembly: GCF_019059575.1. Classification (NCBI taxonomy): domain Eukaryota; kingdom Metazoa; phylum Arthropoda; class Thecostraca; order Balanomorpha; family Balanidae; genus Amphibalanus; species Amphibalanus amphitrite. Next base: position 155,878 of record NW_024882323.1, read on the forward strand.
TACTTCAGTTCTTCTTTGGCAATGTTCGAAAGGGTGCCATTTCTAAAACAAGTAGCTAAGCCATTTTTTAGGTCAGCCCAATTTTTGTCCATTTTTGGCTCGTAGCCGTTTTCTCCAGTTTGACCTTAAATTAATTCCTTAGAAGGCAAACACCTCCAAAAATGGACGATTTGTCAATTTTTTCTGTGTAATTTTTTTACCAAAGGCGTTTCCGATATTGACATTACCACCATCGTCTTTCTAGTGTTAAGATAAATACTCTGTACTCTCAGAATGAAATCCTGATACAATTTGACCTAATAAGGTCAGATTGAATACCTGACCGGAAAATTTGACTGAATGAACATAAATAGCTGAACGCAAGGTAGCCTGGCAGAAAATAATACTATGTTACATGTCGGTCTGTGCTCATAATCTTATACAACATACACTTATATGTTGGAAAGATTCGTGTATTTCCTAGGCATTCTATAAAATGCCTGAAAATCAGGCATTCTTTAGAATGCCTAGGGATTCTATAGAAGGTCAGGTAGGTGGGTCAGGCATTCTATAGAATACCTAGGGATTCTATAGAATGCCTGGTCAGTCAGGTATATATATATATATATATATATATATATATATATATATATATATATATATATATATATTTGTTATTTATCTAAAGTGTGCTGTCTTGAAACATTTTTTTATTCTTCGTGTTCTAGTTGAAATGAAGATGATCCTGAGTCGTTTTGAGTCAATGTACCTGAACAACAGAGAGCATGGTAGTTCCTTTTGATTGTGTGACATTTACCGGTGTTGTTGAATTGTTGTGCTCCGGAGGCCTGAGCTATGGCTGTGTTGAAATGTGCATAGGAAGCAAAGAAGAATGCCAATCGCCAATACATCTGACCGTTTCCAGTTCGTGTTAGTTGCGATCCTTTACAACTTACTTACTACTGAGTGACGATAACAAATTTAAGACATTTTTGCTTCATCTCTAAATATGTACATATTTAATGCGCAATGCAAAGGCAATGCGCAATGCGCCGCCACTGTTCAGATGGCGGAGGCAGCTCCCGATCACAGCGCGGAGATAGATGGGCTACGAAACGAGGTGGCCCAACTACAGGCGGAGCTGGCCGCGGCTAAAGCGGACTGAGCCAGTTCAAGTAACTCAGCAGCGCCGGGGCCAAGCGAGCAGCCAACAGCCGACGAGGGCGACATCCTCGAGCACCTCCTACGTCTCGAGTCGCCGCTACAAGAATGGGCAACGGGCGACGACATAGACCGCCTGCTGCAAGAGGCGACGCACGGCGCCGATGGTGCTGTCTGGAGTGGAGCAGAGGAGGCGATGCGGATGACAATCGTCCCGGGTTCCCGCTCATGGGGAGAGGGGGGGGACTCGGACGACAGACGGCGCCAGGGGCGCTGGCAGGGTCAATCGATAAGAGCGACGGCTTTGGAGCTGCCATGGTCGCCCCGGGATACCCGACCCGTGGGCGGGCGCAGATGGCGGCCGCACAAACACAGACGGACGGCCGCACAAACACAGACGGCAGGGCGGTCGATGGTAGCGACGACCCTAGCGCAGCGCCGGGTCGGGCACTGCTCGCAATTCTGGGAGACTCAATCGCCCGAGACGCACCATGGCACGGCGGAGCTCTATGCCTGGCTCGGGGCGGCAACGCTTCGCGTGGCCAGGCAGATCGGCTGGAGAGAAACATTCGAGCTGGTTTAGATCTCTACAAAAAAAAATGACAGGCAAGCGCGAAAGTAGAACAATGATCACAAACATCAACTATCGATGACATCAACTAGCGCGAAAGTAGAACAATGATCACAAACATCAACTATCGATGACAATTCATTGCGATAGTCATTATCCAAAAATCCAAAAGGCAGCATCGCAAGAGTTGGTCTTAACCACGTGGTAGGTAAAAGAAAACCATGTCAGAAAACGCCAAGAAGAAGACCACCACTGTTCTCCTAAAGGGGCGTGAGGAAATCAGAACAAAAGTCATACATCAATCACGCAAGGCGAACAATCTTGGCAAAATAAGCGATGCATCGCTCTGATGACACCGCAACCAACATGACGAGTGTTCGTGTGGTATCGAATATGACACTGGTAGTGAATGATGTTACTGCTACGCATGATTCAGACTATGACTGAATGGAGTTGCCTCAGGCAGGATCGAATGGGTCGATGATGTGATGAGCGACCAATCAGGCAGGATCAAATGGGTTGATATCATGAGCAATCAATGGGACATGCTGTAGGGGCGGACGGTGGTATAAGTGTGGGTGTGGGTAACAATGTAGTCAGTGATCATCATGGTGAGCTCGGAATAAGACAGAAGGTTCGACGTGGTCATTTGGACGTAAACGGACAGTTGATATTACTACAAGCTGCCTAATCACTGCTGCGGTCCATTACTATTCAACATTCGAGGGGCGTCTCCGTATTGTCTGCGCTTGCGTGGGGTCCGCCGGCCGAGCCAGAGCAGGCGCATACCCCGGCAGTCAACACTGTCTCACTCTCGCCACCCTGTTCGGCCACATTGTGGCGAGTCATCGCGCTCAACATCTCGTTCGGTCACGTTTGGACAATATAAAAAATGAATTATTGGACAGTTAAATAAATGTTCTTTTTACAAAGTTGTTACACTCCGCATGGAAGACAGAGGTGAACCGCCGGGTGTCGATGTGGCTCTCCGGTGCCAGAGGCTGGAGGAGTGGCCCCGAGCCCGCACGCAAGAAGCGGGTGGTGGAAGCTGCGACAGCAAGGCCGGTTGGGCCTGAATGGCCTCAAGAGGCGGTGCGCCAAAGGACAAGGAATGCCAAGACACCATCGTGCTCGACCACGACAGTATCGGCGGCTTTAAGGGCTAGTACGCTGTCAACGATGCCGCTTACTCGCAGTTAAAGGGAAGAAGTCTGGGCAGCAGCCACTGGGATCGAAGCAAGCAACCTTCGCAGCAAAACAAAGAAAGCAACCTTGTTTGTTTGTTTATTGAGGCTTTAGGGCGCGCCGACAGCAAAGGTCATTTTGCGCCCATAACGTCGCACTAATAAAACAAGTGTTTCAAAAGAAGAAACCTTCTAGATACCAAGACTAGAAAGTAAAAGACTTGGTCAAAACGACAAGGTAAGATAGAACAACGCAAGAGCGTCGTAACAGTCAACTGACTAGACAAGTAGACTAGAGAGGATTTGGGTCACCTTTATGATGGAGGCGAAGTTGTATGATGTCAGGAATACAGCGGCGAAGACACGCAGCCAACGATCGATGATAGTGAACATTTGAAAGATGTTGACGAAGGTTCGGATATCCCAGAGTCCGATGCTGCCGGCATCACCAAGTATAGAGACGGGCGCAGTGTGTGGCTCTAAGAGTCCTGTTATCGACAGGTTGTAACGGTCCCGTTCGACAAAACGCATTCATGGAATCAAAATGGATTGACATGTTGTGTTTGTCAGAAACATTTCTGACGGAAAGTATACGAACGGACTTTCTGGGCTTCCCCGACTATGCCGTCCTCTGGCCACATCGACGCAAGCCAAAGCGTGGGAGCTCAGTGATACGGGGCGGGGGAGTGGCTATCATCTACCGTGACTCAATAAAGGTTAGCTAAAAAAAAAAAATACCGATCCGGTAACCGACGCACTCTAGGTAGCACGCACCAGTCAAGGTTGGTATCTGGTGGTCGGCACCATTTACCAGCCACCAGACAGTTCCGTTGTAGTCTTCCTGGACTCACTCAGAACACAACTACAAGAAGCACTATCGAAAGGACAACCAGTGGCCCTGCCCGGGGACATGAATATCGATCTATCCACCGAAAACGGCGCCGGAGTAACAAGATAAGAGCAGCTTTTGGATGAGCTAAACCTAAATCAGCTGGTTGGAGACGACGCACATGTCCACTCGGAGACATGTGCGTCGACATGTGTCCACACTTGTGTCCACACTTGGAGACTCTCCACGTCCGTCGATTCTCGGACATTCTCGGTACTTGTTTAAATTCTTTCCCCGCATGATGGTAAAGGGGACATTGTTCGATGAAGTCTGCCACGCTAACTTCAGCACTAGAAGAATAGTGCAGCATCATGAGCATTCAAAACATGTAGTTTCATTTGACGAAATGCAAGTACAGCCGAAGTCAACCTGCCTGGCCCAAACTAGCAATCAAAGGGACAGCGGACTTCGGATGTATGACCGGTTTCACAGCAAGCTGACAGTGCACTAGTGTTCATGGCTCGTGGACCGTGGTGTTGCCATGGAAACACCATGGAAACATCCGGTGGGATACGTATTGAGTGAAGAGGTTACTCCTGCAAGTATCATAAACCCTCTTATAAAGAGGCTCGCCAGCTTCAACGACGAGACACTGACGGAGACGGGCCGGCTCGCCAACAACGGCGTCTGCCGGCACCTGCAGAGCCTGGCCCGGGTGACGGTGCTCGGCCCGTTGCCCCGGCCGTCGGGTGAGGTTCATGGAGGCCGGTGGGAAACGACGGCCGCCTACCACCTCGAGAGGCGTTTCAAACACTGCCTGCTGCCTGGCGTGCGCCTGATCCCTCTGGGCAGGCGGCTGCTGTGGCGCTCGGGAGGGCACTACTGCGTCGTGCCTGAGTGCGCGTCGTCTTATCGGCACGACGGCGTGCACCTGACGACAGCGGGGTACGCCCGGGTGGCGGACGCCCTGGAGCTCAGCCCAACTGGCTGGCCACGTCGTTTTGTTGAGATCACCATCATCGCTCCTCTTCTTCTCTTCTTAGCTCTTATATAGCTCGTCTTTCTTTTACATAGTGTAAAGGGAAGCCTCGTGATGCTAAGTTCATAGTTGAATGCATAGCGTGACACGAAAGGCAGTGCATCTGCCAAAAAGGCACGCGCTGGGCGTCAAAGAAACGGCGCCCATCACAACCCTCATCAAAACGTGCAGTCCCAATTAAACTCGATGTAGCAGAGACCAAAGAACTAGCTCCTCAGAACAAGCAACCACGTTGTGAGGATGCAGACGTGCCAGTAAGACAATTCCGTTCGCTCCACTTGTTGCAGATAACGGGGAAAATGAGCACACAGCAAAAGACTAAAGGGAGAGTGACAGCAAAGGCAGCGCAACTGCCAAAAAGGCACGCGCTAGGCGTCCAAGAAACGGCACCCCACACCGCCCTCATCAAAACGAACAGTCCCAATTAAACTCCATTGCGGGAGTAACGGGTGTTGGAGATTTGCCACTCCGCCGGGCTGGTGGACCGCCCGGTGGATGAACTGGGCGCTCATCTTGCCCGCCAACGGCGGAGATCAGCTGATCGGCCGCAGACGGCAGACGTCAGCTGTTTTGCCGTGACCTTACGGTGACCTTGTGCGCGTTTTGGCGAGCGAGATTCTGGAGCATGTTGTTTTCGGGCGTGGTGCGGGTTAGGGCCCGATTGTGTGTTGCTGTTGAGCTGTGTTGACATCTTGGTTGAGATGTGACATGACTAAGGCTCAATACAGCCGAATGATTTGAAGACCCGTGTCGTGTCAGTTGATCGTTGCGGACGGGTGCGTAACAACGGGCTCCATTGCGACCCGGGATATACGCACACAGTAGATTTTCTAATATTCACCTCATCTTTTCAGGTACATTTACAAGGGCCCCAACCGTCAGATGGCGCGGGCCGCGGACCTGGTCGGCACCGACGACGAAATCGCCGCCTACCAAGATCTCAGGTCGATCAGCACCAGCCGCTCAGCCAGCGACAGCCCAACGTCGTCGCACTTCAGGTGCATTTGGCCGATCACCAGCTCGTCTACTTTCAGCCTGGACAGGAGAGGCAGGCCGCCGAGGCCACTAAGCGCACGCACCTAACAGCATGGCTCGAGTACAACCGGGAGTCGGCCGCGGCGGACCCGGACTGCCGCCGACTGCTGTACCCGGACTTCCCGTCGACCTACACCTGGCAGACCGGCCAGGTCTGGAGGAAGTGCCGACAGCGGCAGATGATGGAAGCCATCAGCCGCGTGGTGAGCCTCTCACCGCGTCACGGGGGTGCTTCTGCACCATGTTACCGGGGCGGCATCGTTTGAAGACCTGCGGACGGTGAATGGCGTGATCTGTGCCACTTACCGTGACGCCTGCCGCCTCCGCGACCTCATGCGCGACGACCAGGAGTGGGAGGTGACGATGGAGAACGTTGCCCACACCCAGTTGCCGTGCCAGCTCCGTCGGCTCTTCACCGTCCTCCTTCTCTTCTGTATGCCGGCGGACCCGCTGCAGCTATTCCGGCGTCACGTGGAGGCGATGGCGGAAGATTCTGTTTTCCGTCACCCTGGCCTGTCATACGACCTGCGCTGGTACTCGTGCACCTGGAGCGTCAGCTGCAGCAGGCGGCAAGGAGCTGCACGACTTCGGTCTGCCAGGGTTCACGCCCAAGCAGCGCGACCACGCTGCCGAGCTGGAGCAGGCCGCCGAGCTGCGCCGGCTGCCGCGCATTATCCAGGAGGAGCTGGATCACGACGCCGGCGATCTCCAAGATCGGCTGCCAGTTCAGCTGCCGACACTCCTGCCTTCCCAGCGTGCCATCTTCGATCGGGTTCTGGCGGCCGTCGACGAGCACCGTCCGCTGGCCGTATTTGTGGACGTCGCCGGCGGCTCTGGGAAGACCTACCTCTTCAACGCGCTGCTGGCGGCGGTTCGGTCGCGCGGCATGGTGGCGCTCGCCGTCGCCTACAGCGACGTCGCTGCCACAGGCAGCTCCTGGAGGGCAGCCGCACCTATCACTCCCGTTTCAAGGCGCCCCTCTTGGTCAAAGAGACATCCACGTGCGCCACCGCCGCTCAGAGACCGCTGTCGGACCTCATCCCGCGGACGGCGCTCGTGTGTAATGGGGCGCCAATGGCGCACCGGCACCACTTTGAGGCCTTCGACAGGACGCTGCGTTGCGTCACCGGCAGCGACGTGCCGTGCGGCGGCAAAGTCTCCGTGCCCGGCGGGGACTAGAGACAAATTCTCCCCTTCATAAGGTGAGCTTTTTTGATCAACAATCGTCGGCTTGAATTTACGCTTTTAAACCTCTAATAGTGAATCTTAATGGAATCATATTCAGCAAATACAACTGTTTTCGTGTTCTATTCTCGTGTTACTACTTTCTACTATTTCTAAGTATTTTCGTGTTCTTATTTACTATTTTCGTGTTCTTTGTACTACTATATACAGAAGCCTGTGATTCACTTGGTTCATGCCTACGCAGGACCAGTGTCATGAAGATCAAGGAAAGGCCACTCGCGTTGAATACAAAGTGTTGTTTTCCACTCGTTCCATCGTTCCATCGCGTCCGGTAGGCGCCAAAAACGCAGGCCGGTGGCGCAGGCGCCAGGCGCCACCTCGGCGCACTGCAGCCCCTGCCGCTGCAGACATCAGTGCTCTCACATCGTTCTTTCTCCGTTCGTGTGTCAATTGCGGCGCACTGCGCGTTCTTGATGCTAGAGCTGCGTCCAAGTATCCACTTGGTCATTAAACAAACATGTATGCTGGCGGTCAACACCGGGTTCGTTTCACTTATGACCGGTTGTTCGGCATTTCGTGTGCTAATCTGTGACCGTAGGGTGAACTACTGGGGACCGAGTGGCCCCGCACCGCAGCCTTCAAAATGCAGCGGACCCTGTTCACGCTCGCCGACGGCGACCGGGTGAGGGTAGCCGCTCTGGGACGCCGAACGACTCGCCGCATGGGTCGTCGAGCCCAGGGAATCTGGGGAGTGGAGCGGTGGTTCGCCGACGGGGTCCACCTTTCCCCGAGTGGATACGAGAAGGCAGCGGACGCCGACACCTTCCCCTTATGACTGCGTCTGGGCTAGAGTGGTGCGTCTCGCGACGCTTGACGCGTTCCGGTGGATAGCCATACTTCATAACGCTCTCCCAGCCGATCTGCGACAGAGGAGAGACTAGCAAAACTTTATGAACGGCACTGAAACGACACATTATTTCAGGTGTATAAACTCGATTGTGATGTGTGTGTGAATGTTTTTATCCCGCTTTAGCCTTATGTTCCTCTATTTCTCATCAATTGACAAGAACATGTAGTGGCAATTATACATTGGATATTTTCGAGATGTGAAATAAATAAATACTCCGCCAGACTTTTGTTACCTGCACGGCGGACGATAAGCCGTCCACCTGAGAGGCCATGGGCGTTCAGACGGCGGGAGATGTGTTGCCGCCACCGGCGATGCAGCTTCAATCGTTACGCGTGCTAGACGCGTCTGATCATACACAGGAGCCTGAGGTTCTAACCAGTTATCATAAGCTAGCTAGCTCTATAAGTCCTGCTATAGGCAGGTTGTAACGGTTCCGTTCAACAAAACGCATTCATGGGATCAAAACCTGTTTCCACATCACTCCATTCTCGACGATGTCATTAACCAGTATATTGCGTTCAACTGTCAGCGTAATAGACGATTCTCAGTGAGCATCCGCTGGTAACGTGTTTCGTGCAACAAACGAAACTATTGCAAAATTGTATCGCATAAAATCATGCGATAGAACAAACCAGGTCATCAGTTTAAAAAACTGGATGTGCAAACGCTCTCATTCACCGTTAGCACCACGGTGCCGGAAGCAGCGTAAAGCTCTTGAAGGATACCAAATACATCTTGGACATTCTTGGCACTTGTTTTACTCCCCGCATGACGGTAAAAGGGATATTGTTCGCTATGAAGTCTGCCACGTTAACTTCTGCACTTGAAGAATTGTGCAGCATCATGAGCATTCAGCGCGCGAAACATGTAGTTTCATTTGACGAAATGCAAGTGCAGCCGAAGCAATGGACCCCGCTGACGCTGGAGCTGGCCCGGCTCCAGCACAACGAGCGATGGGGCGAGCCGGCTCCAGCAGCGGGCGACGTGGAGCTCCTCAACAAGCAGCTCCGCTTCCAAGCGTACCGCCAGTACGCCCTATGGTGGTAAGTTATTGCCGTTCATGTGGCTAATTAAACTCGTATCGCATTCAATCGTCGTTAGTGGCTTGTGTTCTGGTAACCTCGCCTTGATAAAGCATGAAATGATCTTACTTGGTTATCTCCGCCTAATAGAAAAGGAAATGCTGATGTGCTTATACAGTTGTTACATTTTGCAATTTATGTATCATAAAGAAGTGACATACGCTAAATTAATAATCGTCAAAAGTATACCGATTAACCTCTATTTTTGGTTCGTAAGGAAAAAGTTCGACATAACATGTTGGTTTTCATCCCCTCCATCTCCAGGTGGGGTACGCTTGGAAGGGCGCAGCGCCGGGTCATCCCGGCCTGCGTCGTCGGAGCTGTGCGGCGCTCCCACCCAAGCCCAAAGGGCTTCTACGTGGGGTTCAACCAGGTGCCCCTGTAGGGGCACCATAGGTCCGTCCCGCCAGTGCGATATTTTAATCAAGACGCTGTGAATATGTGACGCTGTGCTTAATCATTGCCGTGAATCAAGATGGAAAGGTCTAAATGACAGAGTCGCAGCACGTGACTGGGCCACGAGTAGTATTCATGCCCTAGATGAGCTGCTAAATGCTGATGCGTTAGATATGGACGCTATCCTGGACGCTAAGACAGAAGTGGATATGCGCCTCACTAAGCACGGCTTCAGGTTGAACAGCCGCCCAGGACCCCCTGGCGCCGGACTGGAGAGCGGAGGGCCTTCCACAGGTATGGCTGGTAGAAATGTTCAGACAACGATAGCTTCGGCTCGCTAACGATAACGGCCGCGCCGCAACCGGACCGCCCGACTCGGGCTGTGCTACCGGATCTTTCGATTTCGGTCGTGGACACGTCACCGGACCGTCCTATCCAGGTCGTACCGCCGTACGGCCGTACCATCTCATCGAGGCCTGGTCCAGTGGAATATGGACCGACTAATTACTGCGGCTGGGCAGGACATCCACCACGAGGTGCGTTGTTACGACGGCCGGAAGCAAGCGGCCATGAACGACCTCGCACTCAGGGTCTTCGGAATAGACCTAGCACAAGAGAAGCCACTACGCTACACAGGTAAATACTGGTTGGGTCAGGAGTGAGGTCGGTGGTATGGAGGCCACCAGCTTGGAATATTGAACGCAAGCAGCTGCTCGAATATGCAATAACCGGAAACGGAGCCCAGCACCTCAATCAATCAGAACAAAGCGATAACTTTTGGTTTTGTCTTCCTTTCTTTTCCGGGTTCAACGAGCAGCAGAAGGAGGCGGAGTGGAGTGCTGTGGTACAGGGCGTGCAGCTTCCGCCGACCCGGCCGGTCGCCGCTGCCGCTCTGCCCGCCCCGGCGCCGCCGCTGATGCAGGTCCAGGTGGTGCGGGTCGACTGCAGCCGACCACCTCTGCACTAGTTCACTTTGCCGCCCGACACGGTCGGGCAGGCACAGGTGCGCCGCCGCCGGTCGGAGAATACGTCTCCTGCCCCCACCACTGCCAAGAGGCCCTACAGCCGTCAGAGGCACACCAACGTATGCGGGGTCACCGCCGCGTGTATCTCGACGGTTCTGGCCGTTGTGCGCCATTGGCACGTGCGTCGCGGGGCACCGTGGATTGGACGCACCGAGAAGGATCGCCTAGCGCTGCGCGGCGCGGCCAAAATCCCGCACGCCCCTCGGGTAGCAGCGACCCCGTTCCACCCTTGACGGTTCCACTCAGAGCTAGGGCGGGCTCAAATGCACCCAGTCGACCGCGCAGCCGCCTGGGCGGCTGTCCTGCTCGGCTTCTTCGGTGCGCTGCGCGGCAGCGATTTCCTTTTTCCGACGGCTCACACTTACGACCCCCGCCGCACGTGCCAATGGCGTCACCTGACACTAAAGCGAGGCAGTCTACGACTTACTATATCAGCGTCCAAAACGGACCAGGTATACCAAGATTCGGTGGTGAGCCTCCCTGCCCTATACGGACCTGTGTGCCCCGTCACAGCCTTTCAGATATTTATAGAGTTCAGTGGGTTGTTTCTGAGGAGATGTGGGGATGTGAATTATTAATTAATCACACTTTATTAGTATATAGGGCCTTGCACTTTATCATCTGGATTAAAAAAAAACGTTTCCTGCTGAGTGCAGAAAGGTAGGTAGGTGCATCGCCTGGTTCTATCACCAGGATTGGAGCAGTTATTGCAGTTGAAAGTCAAAGTTGGCTATTCATGTTTAGGCCCTGTTCTTTATTTGGCCATCTACCCCATATTGCAGTTGTGATGACAATATCGACGCCTGTGTCCCGACTCCCGACCGCCACCCAGACACACCGGTTTTTGAGCGCGCCGACGGGCGCCACTGTACCGCGGGATGGCTGAACGGTGTGCTCAGAGACGCCGGCCTGACGCGAGACGGTCGACTGACGACCCACAGCCTGCGTATCGGCTTCGCCACGGCAGCAGTCGCGGTCAGCGTCTCTGAGAGCGTCATCCGCATATCCAGGCGGTGGCGGGGCTTCGAGGTCAGAGGCGTCGCGGCTGATATCACGCTGGCTGTCTGGCTCCCGGGATCGGCACCTGGGACCTCAGGGACCGTCTCGAAAGAGAAAACGGACGGCGCCCCCGCAGCCGGACCCCTCGGCGGACGAAACCACCGAGCGCCCGAGCGTGAGCGCCGAGGGATTGAATGACCAGGTCTCGGCCACCGTCGACATATCAGATCTGCCAGGCGCCATTCAGGTGCTGGAAGACCTGTAAGCTGCTGCGACAGATGTTGTGAACACGACCTTGACATCATGTACGTGACAAATACAGATTTATCGTTCCATGATTATCGTTCTACTGAGGGACAGCCTATAGCATGTTTACGGACAAACATGACGAGGGCGATTTACTTTGGAAAGGGCCAGGTGAGCCTTAGGTTTATTGGGGTTCTAATCCAAGCTGTCCTGGTGTGGGACGGTTTTGATTAGGCGCTGGATTTCCAAAGCGACCGCGCGGGACAGTGTGGGAAATCCCAAGCGGGATTTAACGTATTTTTAGCCACAACCGGCTTCGGACCCGCTCGGGTATTCCAGACTGGAAATGCGGGGCAAACTGGGAAATCCAGCTCTGGATCGCACGTTTGATTTGCTATTGCCGACTCCGGAAGAGTGCGGAAAATTCGGATCGGTTGTGCGGGGCAGATCCGGAAATCGCGCTTGGGATGACTCGCATATTTGTCTTAGGCGGTGCAGGAAACGTGCGGGATGCCCCAAGCCAGCATACGGGTAGAATCCGGATTTCCGGACCGTTTCATCCAGTACAAAGCTGTTTCGAAACGGCCTGATATTTCAGGCGGCTTGCAAACGGACGGAGTTTTCACACGGTCTGTAACATAAATAGTTAAGTGCCTTATGAAGTAAGTGTCGTGTAATACGTGCATAAGTGTATATTTATTCTTTGATAGCGAATATGTCCCTGAAAAGGATGCTGATATGCCACAATGATAGTGAGGCTAAATGGAGCATGACGCTATGAAGGTCCACCCAAGAGAAGGTGGGTCAAGGGTAAGAAAAAGGAACAAGATCGTATGAATGGGACGTAGACGAGGAGGAATTCTAACACAAGACCTTCTTCAAAGGTCTTCTGAAATATATCTTCAAAGATTGAAAATGCCCACGAAGTTCCGAACCTGGATGTGCTGCGCCATGCTGCCTCCGAAGCAAGGGCAGCTGATCGGTTCAGCAAGAATCCAAGCATCGATATCGACGTTACCATGAAAGCTACACGTGCTTCTGATGTAGTGTCCGAAAAACTTATGGGTATATGATATACATGTTACAGGCAATGTGTGGAATCACGAAATTCTATAGAATGTCTACGAAATATACGTTGCTTTCCATCATATGAGTGTATGAGTGTATAGTTTCTCTGGAAAGTATCGCTACCTGGAGCTGGGGGCGCCACGCTACTGGTGACCACCCCACCGGCCAGCCGGCCAGGTGACGCCACAACACGTCCGCGATGGCGGCAAATCCCCACATCCTCCATACAGCACTCGACTGGGACCTGCTCCGACGGCCTGTCCTCTCTACAGCGAGCCCCAAAGCCGCCTAGGGCAACCGTCTGCCAGAATTTCCTGGCCGGTCGCTGCCCCGCCCACCCGTGCCCGTGGCTCAGACTACACCCGGCCTGCTGCACCTGTCGACAGAACGACCACGCGACAGAGCAGCACCACACGAGAGACCGCGGCCAGCTGACCGCCCCCAGTCCGGACGTCCGACGCCACCAGCCGTACGGGTCGGCCGGCCGCGTCTCCCGACGCTGAGGAGTGAGGACACGGTCTGAGTCTCGACTCTCCTGCGGAAAAGAATACACGGGCCCAAGCAGGGCCAACAGTGATTCAGTGATTTAGAAGTTAAATAACCGAACTATTTTTATTCAGTAGATCATCATCAATACGCAAGCTTCCACCTCTACAATCTTTACACAAAAACTTGACCTTTCCGAAATCACACCTCGGTCAGACTGAGGGACACGATTCGCGCGCCGTCACAGCCCCGTGCACAGAGCACCATCCCAAGCTTCCTTCCTTCTCCGGACTCGGAAACGACTACCGGAGAGGGATGACGTCGGAGCCGCGCCGTCTACGATCCGGCGTGGTGATGGCCGAGTCGGGGGCCGGGTCGGAGCCGGACGCCGCCGCCGTCGACGTGAACCGACTGGTGGACGCCGTCGTCGCCCGGTTGACGGCGACTGGCATCGGCATGGCGGCTGCTGCTGCGGTCGTTAAGGAAGAGGAGCCGGAGGTTGTCGAAGACGTGACTACCTCTCCGTCCCGGACACAGCAGCAGCTCTGGCTGGCGGAGCTCCATCGACAGCTGGCTGTTCCCGCCGCGACATTCGGCACCCGCGAGCGGTGAGTGGTCAGCCGCGTGGCTCGGGGCTGGTCACGTGACACGCGCACCATGGCCCTGCTGCGGCACCTACTGCTCGCCGCGGCACGACAGGGTTTCTCAATCCATGTGCGTCACGTGACCACCCGGGAGAATGGCGCCGCAGACGCCCGACCCGCTGCCGGCCGGCCTACCAGCCTACCTGGCTGAGCCGAGCACCGGCCCTGAGCCACTCACGGGGTAGGACTACGGAAAAATTTGAAGAAGCAGACATGGAATGACCAGCCTCAGAATGGAGAAGGCTAAGGCCCCATCGGCTACGTGCACCAGTCGTTGAACCATTCGCTGGAATTCATTGACCCTGTAACGGGAGCGAACACACAGTGACTGGAGCGAGAGTGGGAGCGCTGAGAACTCAAGCTCGCGCGGCTCAACAATGCAATGGAAGCTCAAGTGCCTTGCTCTCCACCACCTGGCGTCCTTCTGGTGGGCTGCCCTCAACGGCCAAGCAACGTGATGCGACTGTGCCGTGACACACCGAGATATATTCGATCGGCGGAAGGTAGCGCTGGAGGGAGCTAACGAGGACACGGACTGGCTCGTCATGGACACCATTCGGCTGGCCGGAGTGGACGTCTCCAAGGGGGACATCGACCGGTCCCACCGTGTCGGCGCTGTGAAGCCAGGTAGGCCTCGCACCCTGCTGGTGAGATTCGTCTCGTACGCCAAGCGGGAGGCGTTTTACGGAGCACGTCGACAGCTGCGGCAGCCTCGGTCGTTCGAGGGATCGACGGTGACGACCGCAGTGGCCAGCAAGGTGTTCGTCACGGACAACCTCACCAGGGAGAACCAGCACATCCTGTACAGAGCTTGCCAGTTCAGGAAGGAGGGGAAGCTGTTCGCGGCGTGGTCGGGCGTCGGCCAACTGAAGGTGCGCCTCAGAGAGAACGGCCCGACGACTGTGATCTGCACCATGCCAGACCTGCAGAAGCTCGTCGACAGCGCGGCTGAACGTCGCAGACCTCAGGCGCCGACGGAGACCGACGGGGACGGCTTCCGACGAGTCATTCGGGCCAACAGGAGTTCGGCTAAGTAAAGTATAGGGTAACTCTCGTTGTACCGGCCCCTGCCCCGACGCGCGTCGACTCGGCGTCTGTGAGAGCGTCCTTTGGTCCTGTGCTGATCCCTGCCCCGATGTGCCCTGACCGTTTAGACGGTTTAGAAAAAGGCGATTTAGACGTAAAACACGCATGAAGTTACATTACTCTTTGTGTTTAGCAAAAAGACTTGTGCTACGCGATTAGCTTCGGCGAAAACGTAAGCGAATAAACAAGGCATCGACCCCGTCGTATCACCATGGCTTCCTCTGGTCGCACCACCCCAAATGACGCAAGTGAGCCCTACTATGAGGCCCCAAACAGACAACAGCGCAAAAGGGATGACTATCGAAGCAAGAAGAATGATGCTACGACATCGCAGCGAAGCAACCGTCAACCTCAAGACATCCCACGCCGTGAAAACCGACGTGACCGCGGATCTTTCAAAGACAAACTCACAGCGGCGAAGAGCAAGAAAACTGCCACTGCGGCAAGCGCAGAGAAGGTAGGCAAGCTCACTGAACTGCTGAAGAGCTCTACGTTCTGGGACTCCATCACTGGAACAGCCGCCGTCACCCATGAACTGTCAGCGATCTACGGTCTTGACACGTTCTCACTCCACAAGCAAGGAGAAAAAGTCGCTACACGGGACGACGACACAGGACCAGTCCGACTCGTCGACATGGGTATCTTCAATACGCGCCGCGAGGAACAAGAGCGATTCTGGCTGAACAGACGCAACATCCCGCAACAGGACCAAGGGGCATTCAACACCACGCTCCCCATGTCTCTGACAGCGCGACACAAGTTGCTAGGAGCTGCTGGCACACTAACAACGGACACAACGAAGGTTGTTGAAGTTCAGGCCGACTACACGACGCAAGACGTGCGGAATTCCATCTTTTTCCGCAAAAACAACGCACTACACGCGCACCTCGGAGCATACCTCACCATCATCCCAGATACCATTCTGCTGGGTTTCATTACAACTGTTACACGCATGAAGAGCCGTTTGCTTGATTTCCTCTTGCCAGGGGACTAACTGCTAGCAGATCGACGGTTCACAGTCCAAGCAACTGCTGCAAGAACGTACGTAACAATGCCACTGGATGCGATGAGTGTGAGATGTGGAAGCACAGCATGGAGATGTGCAGTGGCTTTACACTGGACAATGGACATGCTTAAGGTAATACAGTACAAAGTAAGGTACAATGGAGCTGGCATCAAATATGTGTAATTGTATATGGAATGTCGTCAAGACTGCACAACACGGAGAGGCCGCTCATCGATTAGCAGTAGGCGTAGTCTCACTTTGCGGAGCTCATCCATCATTTATCTCAACAAATCAAGGGATCTGCAACTAATTAAATATGGTGATGAAATTGACCAATAACATGGCAGTGAGATGTATTTTTACATAACAAAATAGGCCGAAAATATAGAACGAGCTTTCGTCTTACGACATCATCGGGTTCTGAGAACCCGATGATGTCGTAAGACGAAAGCTCGTTCTATATTTTCGGCCTATTTTGTTATGTAAAAATACATCTCACTGCCATGTTATTGGTCAATTTCATCACCATATTTAATTATTTCATCATGGCAAAACCGACCATTCAATACATCAAGGATCTGCAACTAGGTCCAGGAACTAAAAGACGACATTAAAAGCATAAACTCCCAGCCCAATCTGGGACTGAGCCCACACGCCGACCCGCTGATATACCCGCTGCTGTTCCCCCACGACGAGATGGGCTGGCGCGCGGGACTCGAGTACGTGGCCGAGAACGCGGCCCGCATTCGGCACCAGGTGACTCACATGCAGCACTATGCCTACCGCCTGGCTGTTAGCCGGGATTCAGCGCGCTCCACTCAGCCGGCAAGCTGCTTCAGCAGTTTACAGTGGATGCCTACACGCCGGTGGTGGCCAATCGGTTGCAGTTTCTGCGCCAACGTCAGGCGCCGTTCCGCGCCGAGGTCCTACCGGGACTGGCGGACCACCTGCACGGCAACGAGGCGGTGGGTACGGTGGGCCGGCAGGTCGTCCTGCCCGCTTCGTTCACGAGCAGCCCACGGGGCATGCAACAGCCGTTCCAGGACGCCATGGCTGTGGTCGCCAAGCACGGTCCACCAGCCTTTTTGTCACATTCACGCGTAACCCGCGTTGGGAGGAGCTGACCAACAGCCTGGGACCCAAGCAGCGAGTGGAGCACCGACCGGACCTGACGGTGCGTGTGTTTCGCCTGAAGCTTCGCGCTCTGCTCATCGACCTGAATACCGGCCAGCCGCTGGGAGTCGTGACTCGTGAGACATCACGACCTTGTGAACTTTGATGTCGTAGCGAGAGACAATATAACGCAAGCAAGAGTGCATGCGGATGGCGGGGCAGAGTGTGAAATGCGCCGCGTGTTTATCCTGCCGGATGATGACAGCGTCACCAACCTGTCAAATAACGAGCTGGCGCAGCGCATGATGACTGCTATCTCGTCCCTAGAACAGGAGAAAAACGTGCGTATGGCCCAGATGAAGCGACGAAAAACAAGGGCAGGACTGATAGCTCTTCTCCGGGAATGTTCTGAGGATGCCGATGTGTAGTCGAAAGGTGACCGTTTTCGGTGGTACGGTGGAATTTATATGATGTTCCAAAGAGATCTGCTTTGGATGTGGACCAATGTGGCACAACCTGACAGGACTGATGTTTAAGGTAGCCGTGCTAATCGCAGACCTCATGTTGAGTGTATCTATACAGGGGGCATATGGGCGTGAGAACGACGCCAGCATCTTCGCCCAACCGTCGTTTGAGCAGCGCCTGGAGGACGGCACCCTGCAACTTCCCGTCACTGAACCGGGAGAGCTACCGTATGTTTTTGTGGGGGACGAGGCGTTCCAACTACGCACGGATGTTATGCGCCCGTAATCTGGGAGCAGGCTGGGAGAACTCGATGATTTATATTATAATCGAAGCGTCATTTATTACTACCTTAGCAGAGCGCGAAGGGTAGTCGAAAATTCCTAAGGAATTTTAGTAACTAACCAAATGGCGCATCCTGCGGTAGCCAATCGTGGCTAAGATCGAGACAGTGGACGCCGTTGTGAAAGCAACATGTGTTTTGCACAACTTCCTACGTCGCCGAGATGGCGTTTCAAACGACAGGCGCTACATCGCAAAGGAAGATGTGGATGGGGACGTCGACGGGCGAGTGGTGCGGGGTGTTTGGCGCCAGGAGTCCGCCGGCAACGGGCTGTAAGAGGTCGGGCGCCTCGGTGCCAACTGCCAACTACCCAGCCAGGGCTGTAGATCTGCGAAATGGAGTCATCAAATGGAGCCAAGACCATCTACAAGCTGCACAAAGGGACGCAAGGAATGTCGCCCAAAGGAAGACGCTACACTGATGAGGAAATGACTCATGCACTGGCGCTCTACTTTCAAGGTGCTCGTGCATGCCGCTTTATGCAGAAAAAGTTTGTGCTTCCAAGTACCAGGGTGAAAGCGTTCTGAAAGAGAAGCTCAGCAGTGCCCGTAATGCATAGAAGATGTGTGTTGTGAGCTCTGATGAAATGAGCGTGAAGTCCAAACTCACATACCTGCATGGGATGGACATTGTGGAAGGCTTCCAAGACCATGGCCATTTAGAGAGGTGAGGTGAAGTTGCCACTCATTCCCTTGTATTCATGGTGCGTGGCGTCGCGAACAGGCGAAAGCAGGCCATTGGCTACCTTCTGCCGAGTGGAACAACCAAGGCCAGTGTCATCAGAGAAGGCTGGCCTGACTGTCGTGGCGACGGTGTGCGGTGACATGGGCACCACAAACCAGTAAGCTTACAGGCTTCTTAATATCTACAAAACAGGCATGTTTGAATGTGGTGATGATAAAGTGGTCATGCTCCATGATGTCCCGCACTTGTTTACGTGCATCCGCAACGCAATGATGAATTACGACGTTCGCGTTAATGGAAAAGTTGTCAGGTGGTCCTACTTCGTGCACCTCCACAGCGCAGACAACGGACGATACCTGCGAGCTGTACCAAAGCTGAAGGTCATCCATCTTCGGCCAAGAGCCTTCAAGAAGATGACAGTGCGGCTGGCAACTCAGGTTGAATTGCTCGGTGGCTGCAGGAGGTTCACGAATTGCCCAGCGAGGTTCACGTAGGGTACGTTAGGATGTGTGTGCGCCCTTACGTCCCTGCTCCCATGCGCTGTTTCCGCTGTCAACGTTTCGGCCACACGAAGGACCACTGCCGAGGTAGACCCACATGCTCCAAGTGTGCTTCTCAGGACCACACTGACGATACGTGCAACTCGGAGGCCCCTCGATGCGTCAACTGACAGGTTAGCCCAGTATATGCCCAAACTACAGGGTGCGGCATAAGTTCTGGTACACTTTTTCTTTTATTAATTACAAGTATCAGATCCAGCGAAGTTCTCCTGGCCGCCGTCTGGTCCAAAGTGTTTTGATTCCATAATCCTTACTGAGGCTCAGATCCATGATCCATGTACTCCGAATTCGACGAAGAAGCACTAACGTGTCATAGTAATCAATGCCAATGTTGATGCTCGGAGCAGATGACGCGACATGTGTGTCTGTCAATGTCCTGTGAAGTAATGCGGAAATTTATGTTTGTGTTCCACTGTCTGTGACATTTGTTTCCTTTGTTGTCAGACGTGTGGCTTCTGTTCGGTACCGCGGGTCGTGCGACGATGGTGGTCATCACCTCGCCAGGGACAGCACTGCAAACTCGACGTCGTGTTTGCGGAAGCTGTTGTCATGTCAGGTTAGATACTGCTGTTTGATTTTTCCTTTTTTGCTCACTTCAGGAAACACTATTGGTTACCTTCAATAGTGAAGTATGAACTATACATGCTATATACACTGAGAAAAAAATTATTCCCCTGGAACACCTTTAAGGGTGTGTACCAAACTGCACCTCGCTGGGGTGTCAAACGGGTGTCATTTTTGACACCAATACAGGTGTCATTGGGAATGAAACACCGGGTGTCTGACACCCTTTTGGGTGACACCTCCAGGCTCCAATGGTGTCTCACACTGGTAAAACGCCCCTGGGGAATATTTTTTCTCAGTGTAGCTTAAAATGTTAAATCAAAGATGAGGAGGGGGTTAATTGCTAGTGTGCATTGGGGTGCTTGCTGTTGGCCGATACCTGAACTCGTGTTTGTGCATTGACGAGTCGAAAACTTACCGAGTTAAAAGTATGTATACTAACTACTGTTGTTCCATACATTAACCATGTCAATTTGTGTTTACCCGCTTTAGGCAACACGTATGAGAAGGTGCGGAGACTCTTTGCATTCTGCAACATAGCGATGATAAGCGAGTCGGCCTTCTATCGGCTATCGTATCATGTCACTGGGCCGGCAATCAACGCTGCCTTCAGCGAAGCCTGCGAGCAAAACATCAGCAGCAGCATCGCAAAGTCACCTCAAGGCCTTTTGATCGCAGGTATGTTATTAAGAAACCGTATAACTAAACACTTCGGCCACTATAACTGCTCCGCGTTGTCATGCTACTATCATTGTTCCGACTCGAATGGCGCATATTTGTTGATGGTGAGTAGATACTCTGTCGTCATGACGACGCAGTATCTTTCACAGCAATAATGGCTAACGCTCGGACATTATTTTGCAACGTTCTTCGGATTCAAAGGTCATAAGATGTAGATGATTTAACATAGAACAATTTTTTGTCCTTTTACAACATAATGGCTTTGATGGTCGGATATCGCCTCCCCTGCCGCGGGTCGGAAGCTGGCTTAGACTCCCGCCGGTGTGATGGTTTAGAACCAGAAACACTTGATTCCCATAATTCTGAATTTGCATTATTCTTGAATATAATTGCAATGCAAATCGCTACTCCAGCATCGTTTAAAATGTTTCTTTTTCATTTCCAACAGGTGACTGTCAGAACGACTCTCCGGGCCACTCAGCCGCGTAGGGCACATACACCATGATTGATTTGAAGACCGAGAAGATTATCGCGCAGGTAGCTCATCTATATATTTTTTTAAGAAGCCCACATATACTATCTGCCGAGGCTCCTGCAACAATTATTAAAACTAGAGGTACAGGTTAACTGACCGCCCGACAGCTAAATGCACACCATGCCGCCAACAAAGAAAGTTCGCGGGGCCATCGTCTGCATGAAGATGGCGGATATCTCGGTAGCAAAGATATGTCGCACGCTTCGCTGCACGCGGAATCTTGTGTATCGGACGTGGACCCGGTACCAGGCGACCCAGAGTACCGGAGACCGATTCCGTTCCGGCTGCCCCCGGTCCGCCCACACGCCTCAGCTGAAAGCCGCGGTTCGCAGCCGGATTGTCCGCAACCCCGAGCGTTCCATGCGCCAAATGGCCCAGGACCTTAATGTGTCCGAGCGTTCCATGCGCAGACTCATTTCTAAGGATATGCGCCTGAAAAGCCTCCGCAAGAAGCACGTTCACTCCCTCAACGCTGCACAGCGCCACAAACGGAAGGAAACGCTCTCAAGCTCCTCCGGACCGGGGGCGGCCGGAACGGAATCGGTCTCCAAACTAATTTTACCTGTAGGTAGAGTAAGCCCCAGGGACCCGACTCACCTCTCAACAAACACACAACACGATACCGAGCACTTTAAAGATTAAAATGTAAAGCTTCTTAATTAAAGTAAATGAGCACTTGCAATATCAAAATTATAGCACTTTAATATTTTTCTAGTTAACAGTCAGATTCTTTACAGGCAGCCGAATGTATTAGGGACGCCTTACAACCTCATTTTCATTCACTCACTCTTTTGTTAATACACTCTCCTACTCATCGGCGCAAGACTTTGGAGGAACGAGGAAGACCAGGAAGCGAGGGCGACATGAAGAGCCCTGGTAGCTGAGGAGTGCTCGGAACGGAACACGCTTCCCGACCACACGATCGGATGACGTAAACTGGGACGACCGTCTCCCTCAGTTTACACTGGTGACCTTACCGTGCGGGCGTTCAGCGGACCTGCACAGGTGCACGGTCTTCAGCACCATTGACTTGGTAAAGGCGTACCACCAGATTCCGGTGGAACCTGCCCACGTCGCCAAGACAGCCATAACGACACCATTCGGCCTCTACGAATGCGTTCGGATGCCGTCCGGACTCAGAAACGCCGGGCAGACCTTCCAGCGTTTCATGGATGAGGTCCTCCGCGGCGTACCGGGCTGCTTCGTCTACCTGGACGGCATCTTGCTGGCCAACCTGACCGCCGAAGAACACCTACACCTACAGCTCCTGGACCGACTGCTCCAGCGCCTTGACACCTACGGCGTCGTCATCCACAAGAGCAAGTGCGTCCTGGGGCAGGAGCAAGTGGTCTTCCTCGGCCACTCGGTGGACGCCGACGGCGTCCGCCCGCTACCGGAGCGAGTCAATGCCATCAAAGACTTCCCGGAACCGTCCACTCAGTCACAGCTACGGAGGTTCCTGGGGATGGTAGCCTACTACCACCGCTTCATCCCCCAGGCAGCTGAGCTCCTGCAGCCCTTGCACGCCTTAATCACACACAAAGCCAAGCGCTCCAAAGCACCTGTCGCGTGGACGGACTCGACGCGGCACCGCTTCAAGGACGTCAAGGACGCCCTGGCCACGGCGACACATCTCGCGCACCAAGTTTCGGACGCGCCGCTCGCCCTCTCCGTTGACGCATCGGACAGCGGAGTGGGCGCCGTCCTCCAGCAGCACGTCGCCGGCGAGTGGCAGCCCCTCGCGTTCTTCTCGAAGACGCCCCAACCTGCGGAGAAGAAATACAGCACGTTCGGGCGCGAGCTGCTCGCCATCTACCTGGCCGTCCGGCATTTCAAACACTCCATCGAAGGCCGGTTAGCAATTATCTTCACAGACCACCGCCCGCTGGTAACGGCCATCGGCTCCTCGTCCGACCGCTACTCGCCACGAGAGGTCCGCCAACTGGACTACATCGGCCAATTCGTGTCCGACATCCGCCATGTGCCTGGCAAGGACAACGTGGTCGCCGACGCACTATCACGCAGCACCGTCGCGATGGTGCGCAACCGGGAGGAATATCTTCCACTGAGCGCCAGACAAGGTGTTGTCCAATAAAAAGGAGCATGTCAAAACACTACAGCGACTTACTAAGGCGGCGGGGGCACCAGCGTCGGACTAGCGCTACATCCTCGGGGATGTGAAACTAACCGACATCATCAGGAGGCACGCGCGGAGTGAGCTCCAGCAGCGACACCCCACGGACAAGGCCATCGCCCACGCTGTGCTTACGTTTCTTATGTATGTGGGCGGCCGCCTAAGCCTGGTCGATGACGACCTGCTAACGGAGTGGGACGCACAATTAACATCCTTGCAGTCATGATCCGGGTCGAGGTGAGAGATGCCTCCTCATCCAGCGTGTCGTATGACGCGGAACGCCAGGCGGCGCGGCGGCGCGACAGGAGATGAACATGGACGTGTTCAAGGAAGTTAGAGAGCGATCCTCTAATATAGGGCGCCCAACACTGGATCCATCGGTTCATGTCCGATCCATTGCTGGACGAGGACAGCGCGATAACCTCTCGGCAAGTCATCTACGAGATCCTCTGTCTCAAGTCAGGACAGGTGTCCTGACCTGACGGTGTTACGTTCCGTAATAGGCTCCGCAAGATGATGCTGGACCTGAAAGTGGCTCACGAGTCGGCCACGGACTACAGGAGATTATCAATCCTAGCCACTGTCGCCTTATACGCTGAAAAAATTGCAAGCTTCTTTGGGACCAGTCAGTATATGGCCAGAAAAGCTCGCCAGCTGAGAGAAAGTGGTGCAGTCCTGCCCGAACTTCACAAATCCAACAAGGGTGACGACGACAAGGAAAAGGTGATAGGTTTCCTTGAGTCTGATGATGTGAGCAGAATGCTTCCTGGCAAGAAAGATGTCATAGTGCATGATAAATATGGAGGGAATGTTAAGATTCAAAAGCGACTGGTGATGGGTCGTCTAAAGGAAATTTATAATTTATACAAGAAAAAATGAGGACAATCAAAATAAAAGATTTTCTAGGTTTGCGTCACTGCGACCAAAACACTGTGTTTAGCGGGTAGTTCTGGGACTCATGCTGTGTGCGTGTGCACGTACCATCAAAATCCCATTCTATTGATCGATGCGTTGGTACTCGTGACCTGACAGAAGACGACTTTTTGGACCACGTTGTGTGGGATACTGCCAATCGTGACTGCATGATACAGGCATGTGTTCACTGTCCGGGCGGGGAGTGTGTACGAGTTTCTGAGTTTTGCGTCGAGCGATGGTGAAGGCAAAGACGATGTTAAGGACGACGAAGAACGATATAAGTAGTGGGTGAGTACAGACAGTTATTTACTGAAAGATATCACTGAAACCCTTGACGTGTGTCTAAGGTCCCTGAGCCGTCAAATCGAAAGCCTACCTCTGCACCATTACCACGCGCGGGCTCAGTCCGGGCATTTCTCACGCCTGAAGGACACTGTAGTAGACTTCACAGTGCATTGTACAATTACATCCGTAGTCCGTACGTCGCCTACTGGCGCGTTCAGGGGGAACTGCATCATCAAAGCTTCTGCGTGTTTCGGATGCCACTAAGCATGACACAGCCATAGTTCATGCATTCAATAACGAGATCATTTCCGAAATTCGAAGGAACGTTCCCGGCTTGAAAAAGTGCGCTTCTTTATGGATGGCTGTGCAGCTCAATACAAAAATAGGAAAAACTTTGTGAACATCTGGCACCACGAGCAGGACTTCGATGTTCCTTGCCAATGGAACTCCTTCGCAACCGCCCACGGCAAGGATGCCTGCGTCGGCATTGGTGGCACCGTCAAGCGAGCAGTCTACCGAGAAAGTCTGTAACGTCCCATGCGTGAACAAATCCTGGGTGCCGAGACAATGTTTCGCTACCTCACCAAGCAGTTTGAGACGATAAGATTCATTTTTGTTTCAAAGGAAAAGGTCCAACAAACCGCACTGAAGCTTCATCATCGTTTTGCAAAGGCCCTGCTTATATAAGGGACAAAGGGCTTCCGTCGGTTCACACCTGAAAGCCAATGCTCAATCATAGTTCGTTTCGTGAGATGATGGAGGTGTAATGTCCGCGCAGGCGAAAATATCTGGTTCGCCTCATTCGTGCCTCCCCGACACCCGAAACCATCCATGCCGATGGGCTGTCTTATTGACAAATAGCTCGCGTTTGTCAGTTGTCAGCGTCCAGTTCCGGACGGCCCGCTAACTCGGCAACAAAAAAGCTACGCGTCTATCATTCCTGCGCTCCCATCTCCTCCCACCGTCGCACGGTATGTGCCAATCTACAATGGTAGGTATCTAGCATTTACAACGTGGTGGTCGTCCCCACCGGTAGGTATTTCCCTGAAAACCAATACAGGGCAATTGAAAGGGGATAGACCAATGGGGCAGTACAGATCGGACCAAGCCCAACGTAGCGTATATTATTTGTGTAGCAACAATCATTATTAACGTAATATCCCGGAGGCTACCGATGAACGCCTCATCAATCATCCCTGGGGTGCCCACTGTCTGCTCATGCGTTTTGTATATATTGTTTAGCCTAGGGCGCTAGCCCACAATATATCGTCTAGCAACACAGGGCTCTAGCCCACAACTCTTATCCGTATTCCATCCGTGTGTCCTGAGAAGCGTTGTTGTGTCAAAACAAACAACTAAAAGTGTGCTCATCATTGCGTGTATGCATTACATGTGTGTCTTGCAGGTACGAACGAATGTGTGGCGAAGTATTTGTCTAGCCGGCAGATTTACCGGGGTTACATGAGCGATCCGTTCCAAATGCGCACTACGCTAATGCGCATTAGCTCCCCACAAACGGATCTACGGCACCGGTTACATGAGACTAATTCGTTTTATCTACGTCAAACGGATCTTGTTTGGCTCACCCGGGCTGACTCCTCGACGGCCGGTAATTCGCATCACAAACGGAATAGGATTAGCGTACAGTCATGGCGCAGTTGCGGCATTTACCGGGACGACTGAGCTAAATTTTAAATGCTTATATCATTTGATAGGCTCAAAAACATTTAAAATTAACATGAAATCAAAAAATGAAAACAAAGTTTTCTTGTTTTAACCCTCGCCCGTAAACGGCGATCTGCCACCTTCGCCCATGCAGGGGGGGGGGGTTGGTGCGACCCCCCCCCCCTTGGCGTTTGAAAACGGAGCGTCGTAGAGCTTAGCGGAAAAAACCAACGGATTGCTCTCAACGAGATCTCGCGATTGGTGGTATATTTTTTGGTCCTAGGTCAACATTTGACCTACTTTTGACCGGTCAAAGGTCAAATTTTCGGAAAAATAGACTTTTTCAAATTTTCCGCGGCGATTGCGGCAAAACGGTGGGAGATATCGACTTAAAACCTTCACTATCATGTTTCTTGATCAATTCTCTATCGTTTGGTATGTATTTCGTTTCCCTAGCTCTAAAAATGGCGCGTTGGGAGCGCCGGAAGTCGGCAAGGTCACAGTCGGCGGCAGAAATTCGAAAAATCAAAATTTAAATTTTTGAAATCTGATTGTATTTTTGGATTTGGGATGTCCATTTGCTTCCTATAGAAGCTAATATTGCTGCATATTCCCATTGAGGTGACAAGAATTAGCAAAATAGTGGTTCGGGCGCTTTTCAAAAATAGTACCGGACGCTGTTCCTCTTGTGACGTCATAGCTCCGTGACCTGACCTGACCCGGTCAAGTTTCTTATACCATATGATAGCCAATACTTGCCCCAACATGCATGGGAAGTTTCATCACGATCCATCAACCGATGTCCGTACCACCGGCAGGAAACCTCGGGCGTTGGCACTCAGTTTGTGAAAATCCGGCCGGAGGCTGTTCCCTTTGTGACGTCATAACTCCGTGACCTGACATGACCCGGTCAATTTTTTTTATCAAAAGATGCGCAAGGTTTGCCCCATAAGGTACCCAAAATTTGGCGGCGCTGCGCGCCGCCGTTTTTGCACTATTTCCGAAAAACCTCAGGGGGGGGGTTGCACCAACCCCCCCCCCCCCTACATGGGCGAGGGTTAAGTCAGTGGGCACTGATTCGCCATGCAGCGACAGCAGGGTGGTCAGAAAAAATTATCTATCAAAATATTTCATTCATTTTATTTCACATGCAAAGACTAAACCAAAATACCAACATTTTTTTGCTATTTTCTACGAGGCAGCCAATAAAAAAATTGTTAAGTATTTTGCATTTTGACGCTTCCAGTCAGCAAAGAATAGTTCTTGTGAAATACGGCCCGAATCGTGTGCCTCGGACGTTTCGGTTACATGAGCGATCCGTTCCAAATACGCACTACGCTAATTCGCATCAGCTCCCCAAGAACGCATTCAGTGCACCGACTACATGAGCAAATTCGTATCAGTGACGTCAAACGGATCTAGTTTGGCTCTCGGCCCGATGCGCATTACAAACGGAATAGCATACAAATGTGGCGCACTTCCGTAGCAATAGAGGTGACTAAATTAAAAATTTATTATCTTATGTCTTTTTTGCATTTAATCTGCTCAAAACATTCTCAATTAACTTAACAAAAAAAAAGTTGAACATAAAGTTGTCTTGCTTTGACTCATTGGGCAATTGCCTCTCTTGATTCGTCTGTAGTGCTGTCAGAAAAATGTTTCAACTGAAATTATGTGGATATTTACTATTTGGTTTTCACTATATTTATTGTTGAAAACTTGGCAAAATACCGACATATTTTTTTAAATATTATTTCAAAAGAAGAAAATGAAAAAATACCTATTATTTTGCATTTTAATGTTTCTTTTTGCGAAGAAATAGTTCCTGTAATACGTATCTTGGTCCTATTCGCTTCTAAGCCTCTTTCTCAGCGGATTTTGTTCGGACCGCCGATTCGTATTAGCAGGTGGATACATGAGTCGGTAGTACGCTCCTGATTCGCATTAGCGGTGAATCCGATCTTGATACGTGTTTGCTTTGCTCATGTAACCGCGGATCGGATCGCCGATTCGTACTAGCAGGTGGCTACATGAGTCGGTAATGCGTTCCTAATTCGAATTAGCGGCTAAATACGTATTTACTGTGCTCATGTAACCCCGATAATTGAGAGCAGGGATACCTCACTGCGAGCCAGCAGGGAGTTCATTCTGCTGCACCGGCCGCTCCTGGGGAGAGGCGGTTCTTGCTGGGCCCCGCAGCGGCCGACGCTGATTGGTCAGCCGCCGCTGCCGACTGCACTCTGCGCCCCGCCCAGCCGCCTACGCCGATCGGCTCAGCTGCGCGTGCAACCGCACGCCCCAGGTCGGTTCTGCATACGGGCGGCCAAAGCGCACCACCGCGGTGCTATTAGCGCCACCCCTCGGTGCGGGTCGTCCGAAGACCCGTGAGACACGAGAGGAACGACGGTACGTCAATCGTCATGCGCCGTTCGAGACAGATGGAGGCGCCATCTGGGTCGCCGACAGCGCGGCCTGCCGGATTGATGTGTATGCGACTAACCGTAGTTGATAGATGGCGGCGCCCTCTATGGGGTTTTCAGGGAGCTGCCGCGGAGTGTGTGTCGTCTTGGCCGCGTGGCGGAGCTTGGCTTGGCCAGAGAATACAAGAATATTGCGATGACTTGATTGTGATTCATCAAATGGCGACGAGGATGAGATTTGATTAAATTCGCTGCGAAAACGCCGCTGGAAGTGGGCTTGAGCATGATTTAGATGACGCAAGGCCTGGAGCACCAGAGGGCGGTGGCGCATTCGTCGACGCCGGAAGATAAGGCCTGTAACAATGGCGTTTAACCAGGGTTTGCCGTCTTTGAAGCCGTTTGAGCGAGGTGGAGATTTTGACAGGTGGGCCAATGGTTTGAACTGTGATTTTGGTGCCTGTCAAATCACGGATTGCGAGCAAAAGAAGTGCACACTGCTACATCTGATGGGTCTGGATGTGCAGGACATTTTCCATGCTTTGCCAGAGGTCAGAGATGAGGAAAACCCAGGTCAAGATGTATATAAAGAAGCCTGTGCAAGGCTGCAGAAACACTTTAAGCCCAAAACAAACAGTGTATGAGGGGTATAGATTTCACGAAATGTGTCAAGTTCAGGGTGAGTCAATAGAAGAGTTCATTTGTCGTTTGAGGATTCAAGCAGGAAAGTGTGGATTTGAGCCAAGGGAGATGGAAATGCACGTGTGTGACAGGGCAGTCAGTGGGTGTCACCACTTGGAACTGCGGCAGAAGCTCCTCAGCCAGCAGGACCTGTCTGTGGAGAGGATCATGGAAATGGCTTTTACATATGAACTGAGTCGTCAGCAAGCTCAGGCCATGAGTATGACCACTGGCGGAGCGTCGGTGAACTTCAGCCAGCGAAGAGGTCAGCACCAGCCTGCAGGAGGTCAGCACCAGTCGGCAGGAGGTCAGCACCAGTCGGCAGGAGGTCAGCACCAGCCGGCAGGGCACCGGGTGCCCCAAGGACAACAAGGGCAAAGGCAGGGGTCATGTGACAGGAGCGTGTCTGTGGGTGATGAGGTTTTTGTACAGGATGTGATGGTCGGGCAGCGATGGACCGCCGGGGTCGTCACAGGTGTGTCCGATCACATGTGTGATGTGAAGTTGTGCGACGGGCGTGAGTACCGCAGACATATAGATCATGTACGGCGGAGATTTGCGAGTGTAGGAGAATGTCCGACTCCGCCAAGTGTGACGCTGTCGCCGTCTGCGTTTTCGGATCCGTCCGATCTGCAGAATCGCGGTGTCAAGGAGGCATCACGTTCCTCTGATGTGTCGCGCGCAACTGCCGATGTGCCGCGCGCAACTGCTGATGTGCCGTCGGCTGTGGTACTGACGGAGCCGCCTGTTGAGGTCGCTGTTCCGCCCAGCTCCCCAGCTCCTCAGCTACGCCGATCGAGCCGCGTGTCTCGACCGCCGGAGCGGCTCGACCTATAGGGTCAGGTGTAGCGGTGTATGTATGTGTTAGTTAAGAACTGGGGGAGGAGTTGATGTGTATGCGACTAACCGTAGTTGATAGATGGCGGCGCCCTCTATGGGGTTTTCAGGGAGCTGCCGCGGAGTGTGTGTCGTCTTGGCCGCGTGGCGGAGCTTGACTTGGCCAGAGAATACAAGAACATTGCGATGACTTGATTGTGATTCATCACGGATGATGCGCGGAAGGTTCCGCGTGAGCGCGGCCAAAGCGCACCACTGTGGCGCTACTAGCGCCACCTCTCGGCTCTCGATGCTGACCAGTGACCGTCCGACGCTCGTGAGAGACAAGAGGAACGACGGTCCGTCATGCGACGCCGCTGACAGAGCCGCTGAAAGCTGACGCGCCACCGCCGCAGCTCGGCCTGCTCGGTACAAGTCCAGCTCGGTCTGCTCAGTACAGGTCAGCGTCACGCCATCGCTGCAGCTCCAATACAGACGGTTCGCCATGCGCCGCCGGACAGAGCCGCTGGTCCCCTGCGAGCTGCCGCCGCCATGCTGCAGCTGCAGCAACGCCGCTCGGCTGTAACCGATCGATTGTTGTGCACTGCACTGGGTGGCAGACGGTGCGGCACACACTGTCATTAGAGTTGCAGGCGTGTCCTAGACATGAGCCTCGTTTAGCAACAACGTAGTTTAGTAGGAACCCACATTTCGTGTTATTACAGAGGGAAAATAGTCATGTTCCCGACAGTAGGAGAATACACGCCCTCCACGGTCCGCGGTCGTTGCTATGAGCTCCATCATTACCATGTACCTAGTAACATCTCCTGAAATGCTGCTATGTGTTTGAGCATAGGTACGTCAACCCAGGAACATGGCTGTAAAATCAAGCCAATGGTCAGAGTGGTCTGAACTGGAAATGGCCAAAAGAAACTGATGAAATGTTCTACATTTCAGCTGACATCAATCAGAAAATTACGCCATCTCAGGAACTGAAGATCATGGTTCAGGAGCTGAAAGCCAAGTGGTACACTCGGATGCAGATTGATGTTCCACCACTCCCTACCCATCGGGCTCCCATGACTCAGCACTGGCTGCTGCCAGTGTTGCCTGCCCTCAGCGCTGCTCAGCACTGCCTGCCAGTGCCAGTGCTGCCAGTGCTGCCACTGACAGCAGCCAGCGCTGAGCCATGGGAGCCCGATGGGTAGGGAGTGGTGGAACATCAATCTGCCCCCGAGTGTACCTATAGTTTATTGGTCCTAGCTGCTGTAAAACGGCAAGCTGATACCTACGACTTTTAAAGAATTACATAACAGGACGGAAAACAGGATGGCTTCCGTCGGCGCCAGGCCCACCTCCGGCTGCCACTCCAGCCAGCAAGTCGCCGCCTGGGTCCGCCACAGTGTTCCATTTTTGGGAATTTTGGGTGGAAAATCACACCTAATGGGTAAAATATTTTCATCCCCAAAACCAGGTAAATTGGAATTCTTTCATCTTTGAAAAATGCTCAACTCATGCTCAACAATTAACAGCCAGATTACCAGATATACCTAGCAGCGCCATATAGACAGTTAGAATAGAACTTATAGGTTTGCTACATAATACATAATTTCCATGAAAAAAATCGAAATCAAGGCACAAACCCAACAACTCACCCTGACTGACAACGAAAGAAAATAACCTTGCACACTTCCAGCTGTTAATAACAAATATGCGTTGAATGACCTTGATCACCTCAACTGTTTGTAAAAACCAGGCTTGTGTTCTGAATAAATGCTTTTGGATATTCATAACGACTATGATTAGTGGTTTGCTGCCAACGCAAAACGGATGAGCCGCTGCTTGCGCAAATTAAACACTACCTCTGCATTTCGCTTTTGACTAAGTTGCGCAGGATACGCCTACAAAATTTTCATCTTTGGACCCGCAGTCAGCTGGGCACACCCTGGCACACCCTAGGGATGAATTTAAAACTTGCTTTGCTCTAACTTCTTTCATATACAAAGTAGGGGTATGAGACAGGTACCAACTTATTCTACATTCATTTCTGATCCTATTGTATCAATTTCACCACAAATTATGTCCGTCAATGGCTTCTAGAGGACTTTAAAGCTCGATGCGTCGGGCCTGGCAGAGGTCCAAGATGAGAAAAGCCACCCTGCGCACACCCTAGGGATGAATTTAAAACTCCGCGGGCTCTGGCTGGTTTCATAGGTAAAATAATGTTTTGAGACCGATGCCAATATATTCTGCGTTTATTTCTGATCCTATCGCATTAATTTCGCCACAAATTATGTCCGTCAATGGCTTCTAGAGGACTTTAAAGCTCGAGGCGTCGCGCCTGGTAGAGGTCCAAGATGAGAAAAGCCACCCTGGGCACACCCTAGGGATGAATTTAAAACTCCGCGGGCTCTGGCTGGTTTCATAGGCAAAATAATGTTTTGAGACCGATACTAATTTATTCTGCGTTCTTTTCTGATCACATTATATCAATTTCACCACAAACTATTTACGTTATTAGTTTTTAGATGTCTTTAAAACTCGAGGCGTCGGGTCGGGCAGGGGTTCGAGATGACTGACACGCCACCCTGGCACACCCTAGGGATGAATATGAAACTCTGTGGACTCTGGCAGGTTTCATACGCGAAATGAGGTTATAAGACCGGTAATGATGTATTTTACGTTAATTTCTCATGCCTTTGCAATTATCTTACCGCCAATTATTCATTTCAATTTGTTTCTAAAGGTTTTTAAACACGAAGCGTTCGGCCGAGGGAAAGCCAAGATGAATGAAAGGATACCTTGGCACACCTCTAGGGATAAATTTAAGATACGGTATTCCCAGATCTGCCCAATACATGTTCTGAAGCTGGTAGATGGGATTAAGAAGGCCCTAGCTTTTTAATAAATTATCCTTCGCCCGTATAGGGGGGGGGTCGAACGAACCACCCCCTCGTTTTTTCGAGAATAACTCGCGTAAAAAGCGGCCGATCGCGACGAAACTTTCAGGACTCTCGAGTCAATTAATTTGACACCTACTCTGAAAATCTCATATTCCTGACCCAAATGACCTTTGACCTGTGACCTATTTCTTGAGGCCATGTTTGGCCGGAATCGCGATTCGGCGAGCTGCTAATGCGTTCCGTTCACTCCCGTTCCGTTTTGGTTTCGGGTGTTCTGGTCAGTTGTGCTCTCGCTTTCCCTTCTGCTTTGGGTGTCCTGATCAGCGATCCTCCGTTCCGTTGCAGTTGCTCTGATCAGTGATCACTGATGCCCTCCGTTCTGTTGCGGGTACTCTGATCACTGATCACTGATCATTGACGCTCTCACTCAGCACTTATCACGTGACATGATACGAAGCTACCGCTCCGTTTCGGTGGCCGGCCATGAGGTCGGTGGCATCCTTTTATCATTTTTTTTTTTTTGCATCCCGTTCCGTTCCTATATGGATGCCCTGGTTACTGGTTAGTTGCACGCTTTTTATTGCGATATTGCGTATTATGCTGCGCAGTGCACATCGTTCCGTTTGGGGTGCCCTAATCAGTGACCCTTTGTCTAGTCTCATGTACGAGTAGTGCACCGTTCCTTTCGAAGAGTTGCGCTGATACCGTTTCCATTTTCACTATGCGTAATGAGTACCGACTATCGCTGGCCGTTCCGGCGTTCGGGCCGGGAGATTTCCGGCGTATGTCATGCTGCATAGTGCGACTGCAATTGCATACTTAATACTGCGTCCCGTTCCGTGTGCCCAGAGCAAAGGCACCATTTCCAGTATAATCCGGCCATTGTCATATCTGTTGAAAATGGAAAGCTCAAAGCTATACTGCGTACACTGTACGAATATTACCAGATCAGATGCGAACGAAAAGTGAAAACTACATACTTATATTGCCGCATATTATCTCAAATATACAGTAATCTTGGAAGCGGTGCTGCCATATTGTAGGCGCAAAACGTCCCAGAGGCCAGAACACATGAGTTATACGGTGTCCGGTTTCATAGCGATCAGTTACGTCAACAAACTGCCCATCAGGGTATCATGATTACCTAAAATTTAATGTCTGACAGTGTCACAGTGATGACCACGCCTCACGCATTACACAGTCTGAGTCAACTGCACTAAATCAATAATACAGGACGACAGAATGATACCCTTTGCAACGGCAAAGACAGGTTCCTTCCCACTTCCTTTGCTTAAAAAAGAAAGAAAACTTCTCCACATGGCACTAGTACCAAAGCCCGCATATAGAGAGAGCTCCCTCACCCGCCCCTCCCCCACCCTCCTTAAGATATGACAACAGATTTCAACAGAATCATTGCATCTTCTGCTTCTTAAAGACCTAGTTCGCTCGCATGATGGCGACTGGCGTCGCGAGGATGGAGGTCCGCGGATGATTTTCTTTAGGAGAAATATACAGGCAGAAGGACCGTCCTGGATCCGTGCCAGTAAGCATGAGTAGGAACTTAGCAGATGCTGACGGTAATATCTGCTGTCTGCATCTGAAACGGAAAGGAAGGCATTGATTTAAGGCTAGGAGAAGGATGGCCACTGGACAGTCATTCAATTGTGACAATGCATTTTGACTTGTGAGGAAAATGAAATCTCACTGGTTGAAGTAGGTATTCATTCTTAGCTGTATAAGAGACAAGGGTGATTCTTAACTTCATTAGTCTCAATCAAACACAAAGGTTGGGATAAAATGGGACGGATTTCGAAACACTTGGCGATCAGATGCTAAAGTTATAATTCTGCCGTATATCACCCTTACCTATTTGCATCGTCTTTTTCGGTTAGTTTTGGTGGTCAGGAATGGTATGTTCTTTTATTATCAGCCAGCGTAGCGTTACGCCTTTATTGCGAAAGTGATATAGGTTTTCACTTGTTTTTTTTCATCCTAGATTTTTTGATCATCATCGTCACACCCAACCAAAATCCAATTTTAGAACACTGGTCCGCCATCAGCGAGCCCACACACCCCGAGGCCGTCGCGGCCCCCGCCGCCGGCTACGAGGCTGGGGCCGCACCACGGAGCCCGTCTTGCGATCCTGAGTCTTCGAACAAGTCATCGCCACCTCCCCGTAGGAGCCATCGACCCCGACGCCCGCCTCGATACCTGGAGGCCTATCAGTGTGATCATTGAGTTTTTTCGCTTGTTCTCTCAAACTGGGGGGATGTAGGGATGTGTCCACCGTGTCTGAAGGGTTACCATGCCTAATTCTTGTCTCCCTTCCAGATCCATTTATGCGAGGGCATTCGTTGCACTGAATAAACGTCACCTACGAATGCCTCTTTGGTCACAACTTACTAAATATCTCACAGTCAACATGGCGACACCAAGAGCATAACAATAGCAGATAAGCATACAAAGGGTATCAAGTAGGTTGTAAGTTGGACTGTGCGCCAGTCAGTGTGGCTAGAAGATAGTGTCTCTGGTGTTTGTGGATGGTGTTCTGTTGCCCTGTGCAGCTCACTTAACAACTTTCTGTTTTGTTCCAGATTGTGGACACCAACATTGTGTTTGTGTTGGAGAAATACAATAACAAAGAGTGCCCCCTCATTTATGTTGGTGTCCACAACTCACAGTTCACAAGATGCCATCCGTGGCATGTCCAATTGATGGATGTCCATACGTGACGCCCGACTATGACCCGGTCATCGTTGCCGCGCTTCTGACAAGCCACAGCAGCACACACCAAGCGGCCCCTAGGCCAGCAGTGCCACACAAGCTTCAGAGGCCCACGATAGCTCCAGGCAGCAGCAGCACCGACTGGGAGTACTTCCTCATTCGCTGGGAGGAGTGCAGCAAAGCGGCCAGACTCATGCCAGACAACATCTCCATCAACCAGATACAAGAACAAACACTAATGGTACTGTGCATGCTGGATCCACACAACCTCAATCAACTATATATACTATTGTTGAACGTTCATTGTGACAATTATGACTAGATAAGTGAAACTTTTTTAAATATAAAGGTACTGTATTATAGAAAGCCTTCGCAAACGCGTTTCGATTATATCATCTTCAGTGCTAGCTTCCCATAATACAAAAACGTCTAACTCAATTACGTTATTGTCTAATTACGTAATTGTCTAACTCAATTACGTTACATGCCGAAACAGAGGGTCACCTACCTAAGTGGGATAAAGCCAGTGCGGTGAAATCAGGTCTGAAGAGATCGCACAGAAAAATTCTTGAGTCGGCATTAATTCAAAGTGTGCCATGTACGAACCATAAGGGGGGCTTTTACACCTTAGGAGGGGCGTTTTGCGGTCTTGCATTCCAGAAGTATATAAAAACATTCTACCCGTGATATTGTGAGAAAAAATTGCAGCGTGTGTATTTGCGATGTGTTGTGAACTTTTGTACCATTTTCTTTTTGTATTATGGGAAGCTAGCACTGAAGATGATATAATCGAAACGCGTTTGCGAAGGCTTTCTATAATACAGTACCTTTATATTTAAAAAAGTTTCACTTATCTAGTCATATATATACTATACTGGTACAAGCAAATGTTCAGCAAAATAAAAAATGGATAAAAGGTGAAACACTCAAAAAATGTCCCTATTCACCCCAGTTTACACTACCAATTGTAGATATTATTCTTCCAAAACCAAAGGGCTTCTATAAAAGGAAGATTGTACTGAAGCTTCCCCCGCTGACTCACCGAATGAGTGTTTCATCAGACATCCTCCTGAATTGATACCTGTTCACTCTGTCAGTCAGTCTTCAAAAGGCCAGTAATGATATTAATCTTGTCTCCAAAACCTGCAAACAAAGAAAAACTCAGCAATCAGGATTTCAAAGCAAACAATTTAATGTTTCATTAGGTATCACAAACATCAACAAAACAAAAATGCCCTATGGAGCACAGGGCTTTGCAGTGCATTTACAGGTTGGAATCTGAAAACAGGGCGCTGGAGGGCATTTTAGTCACATGATTATTGGGATACCTATTCTCCCACTCTTCATGCCTTCAACTGGCTTATTGTCAAGTGATAACGTTGAGCGAATTTCAAGATCCTTGATTAAATCGCCCCAGGAGCCCTGCTTCAGATTCCACCATTTGGGTACCATGGCAATATCCACTTAGTGCAGTGGAACAAAAACAATTATTGTTTTTTAGTACCGACACTTCAATCGCAATTCCAGCAGTGATGGAGCATGTTCCAGTTGCGTCGCTGCAAGACGCATGGCAGATTGAGGCGAGACGCACCTATTCAGTGTTGGATGTGCCATGGCCACGCGATGCAGTCTCACTGCACAAGTCACAGTTCTCATTGGCAGCCCCTAAAGGTCACCTCTAAGGCCCTATACACTGTCACTACTCTTAATTTTTCTTCACATCTACTTTACTTTGGGCTCCATGTTTTTTGGAGTGGCCTCAACTTTCGTTTTTCGCCTCGCGAGGAGGTGACCCCTACACCCTGCTCATGAAGTGAGACCGGTAGCCACTTTATCGATGGCAAAATAGGAAAACCCATGCATATCTAACATATAATTGTAGAGAGGTGCCAATTTGCAAAATAACTTAACAAGGGCAAGCGCTTTGGATTACAGTCGCACTGAAACGCCATGTGCTCGAACGCTGTTCGGCGGCCGGCTGGTGCGGTAGCCCCGCGCTCGCATGCATGCTCGTTGCCACGGCAACGGTTTATTGACCAATGAGAAGCGTGTAAAGTGAAACGTCACTTAGGATTTTCATAAACAAGTCCACCCGAAGCACGCTTCTCATTGGTCAATGTCCCGTTGCCAGGGCAACGAGCACATGCGAGCGTGGGCTAGCGCGCTAGCCGGCCGCCGAACAGCGCCGTCAAAGAACTGTCTAGGGTGCGCCAAATTGAAATACAGCTCAGTTGGTTCGAAAGAATACGGCACTAATTTGTTAGACGTGGCTGGGACTAGTGACACCTAATGATTTTAATCAATTCATAGAATGCAAATATTCAAACTTGAGGGAAACTGCGAAAGATTTTGCAGAACCTAAGATCATCAAAATATTGCTGATACTGGTATTACTGTAACTAATTTATTTGTAATTATTTCTTTGTAACAAGCCCCATAGCACCAAACCATCATCATCAATGTAAGTGTAACGTTACATTCATCATCACCTCTGTACTGTAACAAAAAGTTATTTTTCGTAAGCAGGGTAGCCGGTAGGTAATTACTGGCCTGCTGGCCTGCTTACAATGCATGGCCAATATTCACGTCAAAAGCCCGTGCCCAGTTTGTATATAGAGCGCCGCGCCGGAGGTGGAGACTCTCGGCACGCATAGGCGGCGGAACGGGAGGGGGGGGCACCGTGCCCCCTTTTATTTTGGCATTTTAACATTAGCCCTACGGGCGTTGCATGGACGGACCAAAAGTCGGCGGTGCCCTCCCTCTTAATTGAAGGTGTTCCGCCGCCACTGTGGGCATGAGTGGGTGGGGGCAGCTGCAGCCACCTGAATTCAGTTCAGTCATGAGTGAGACAAGCCGTGTCCGATTCGGACATTCGGCATCAAAATTTTTCAGTTAGTATATTAACCGATCGAACGTTAGAGGTCAGGGCCTAACGTACCAAGCTCTGCATAGGTAGCGTGGGCTCCGAGTCCGTCCATTCAAACATTCGAGCTAAATTAATAAAAAGTAGTAGGTACCAACTATTAATGTAGGCATACAAATTTATACTTTACTTTTATGTGGCAGGCTGTTCGTCATTTTGTGTCTAATGGTCGGTGACCAAGTTGGGAAAAGTGACTACCCCTGATCGTCTACATTCTGCAGCAAGTCTGCTGAACCGGGGCGGTCGACGCTCGGGTGACGTGCCTCGCGTGCGGTTTCTGCGGCCAGCATCATAAAGGTGGTCCGGGTCCATTGTCCACACTGCATTTACACGGTGAAGACACGTCCGCGCCGCACGTGACACCAGGTCCAGCACAACACTGGCGCGCGCACACGGCGCCCGACCCAACGCCGGGTCGGGGCCGCCCCGAGGCGGCCAATCAGCGGCCGACAACGCGCACTGCCTCGGGCGGCCCACGACCCGGACCACAGCAGAGCTGCAGCGCGGCGGCGGACGGCCGCAGCGCTCAGCCGCGACACACAGGCGACACAGCAGCGGCGCCCAGCAGCGGCAGCGGCGCCCAGCAGCAGCCGCGGCCGAGTCAATAAGGCGGCCGCGGAGGGGGCACTCTTGCCCCCTTACATTAATGAGTAATTACCTATGTGACCTGACCCATGACTGCCTCGGGCACCGCACTCTACCGTTCGACCCAAGATTACTTGTTTGGGGACCGGCCAATCAGCTGATGATCGGCAGGTCAGCCTCGGCCGTTGCCGCTACCAGCCGGGCCGTAACTTAACCCATCGGCGCTTGTTTCCATGGCCCCGTTTCAGCGCATCGACGCTTTCAGTATTGGCGCTCGGTTTATATGGAAACGTAGGCAAAAATGGAAAATTTGGCTTACGTTTCCATGGAAACTGTGCGCCAGTACCGGTAGGGTCAGGTAGCATCAATGCGCTAAACCAGGACCCATAGACACCAACCTAAGCGCCAATGCCTGGTAGCGTCGGGCTTCCTTTGAGAGTCCGAGTGTTGCTGACTACTAAAAATAAGTGATTATAGCCACTAGCCAGTGGCTGTAATACTTCATATGCTGTCACTTTGGTGCCCGTGCAGATACACACTATCACAGGCTACGGTGTTATTATGTAGTCCATAACCCTGCAAACAAATTTCGAAAAGCGATCCTTCTTCATGACATGCTCCACTAGAAACACTATTTACGATATCGAACTGTTCCAAAATAAAGCGGCATACATTGTACGGCCTGAAGACCTGTGAATCATCAATCAATGAAAACGATGACGCACGTCTTTTATGCAGAGTTCCATTTTACGCCCTCGCAAGTCCCAGTTTTCACAGCCGGTTGTCATGCACACCTTATGGTACCTACTCCAAGACAATGAAGGAATTGAAAGACATTGAGCTCCAGCCTCCAATGTTTGCGTGAACACGTTATGGTATTGGCAAATAACACCACTGAATGTAAACAGCAGCAGCAGTTAGGCACTGGATATCCTCAGAATGCCTAAATTGTTCTATTCCGAATGTGGGTCTGTTTTTTTTTTCTTTTCTTTTTGCACAGGGCGCAGCGTGTTCTCAGCTATGACGTCACCAATCGGATAACATAACCCCCGCCCCGTAGGGGGGGGGGGGCGAAACGGCTCCCTGTCCTTTTCCGACGATATCTCCTAAACGGCTGGAGATATCGCCACCAAACTTTCAGGACCCCTCCGGGTATCAATTTTACACATTGTGACCAAAACATTTTTCAGAGGCTATGATAGGTTGGCCAAAAATGACGTCAGAATGACGTCGTGCTCTGCCATTTTCGACCCAAAAAAGACCTTCGCGAGAAGAGCTGTCAGCCCTACAGCTTTAAAGATACAAAAATTTGATCAGACATAAAAGGTGAAGAATTGACAGGGCTATAAAACTGCCATCTCGGATTTTTGAAATTTTTGAGTTTTGGATCCCAAAAATCAAAAATGCAATTTCTAAGATATATTAGCAAAAAATCCAAAAAGTTTTTTGAGTTTCGAAAAACCCGGAATATATGTGATAGTACTTACCACCTTCTATCTACATACCAAAATTCAGATCAATATCTCCTTTTTTGGCCAAGTTATAGCGAAAAAACTGTTCCAAAATGATGACGTCAAATTTTCAAACTCAATTTTAGGCAATTCTAGACCACGTAGGGCAAAACAAAGACCACCATTGGACTCCCCGTGACGAGCTGCATCGAATGGATACCCATTTTATGCAAAAATATCAACTTTGAAATTTGACATAATTTGACCTGACCTTGACCTGACCTTGATCTGACCTTCACCGGAACATAATTTAAACTGACCCCAAAGGCTGCCTGACCCACATAATCGCATTTGTCATGTAAAATGGACCATAAAACATGTATCACACGATACTTTCATTTTGTGACCCCCAGTGACGTGACCTCTGAGACCTGACCTGCTATCAGTGACCTCATATAGCGAAGTATGTGTTTGACGAACAATGTACCATCGATGGTTTTCAATAACTTACCAATTTACTCGATTTCACAACACATTTCTTGAAATGCCTGTGAACGGTGAAAACCTGACCTTTGACCTGACCTGTGACGTCATCGGTTTGACCTAGGTCAATGAAATTTGGTCACAAGGTAGTTCCTCGGTGGGGCTATCGAACGCCGTTTGAATTTTGAAAATCGGCCGGTAAATTTCCGAGATCTCAGGGGGGGGGCCGAACCCCCCCCCCCCCCCTACGGGTGGTAGGGTCCGCCGGTAGCCCTACGGGGCGCGGGATAAGAGCGAAGCCGCGTGTGTGTTGTGTGACGTCAGGGCTCAGGAAGGTAGAATTTAGGCTAAATACCTAAATGTGCGTTTTTTATAATAAAAAAATATGAATGCTATTTTATTTATGTAATATTGTTTATAAATTGTCATCATTAATAGGTATTTATGGGATTTGAAAATATCACGCATTTCAATGACACTACCAAAGAATAAAAAAGCAGTGCAGTGCACAAACCGTCACCGGTAACACATAATGTGAGATCGATTGCATGAAAGCTTGTTTATCAACATATCAACAAGTTTAAAAACGCAGGATGTTGCTGCTGGTGTATTCGAAGCACAGATACACGAAGAAACTTCTATTATCCAAGACATCAATCACAGTACTAGGTACTCTTCGATTCTCTTCTGCTGATTAAACACAAAGGAACAAGCGCTTGGCGCCACAACACTATAGGACGTAAGCTGAAAAACATAGACGCATTCCGATCTCCTAATACATTAAGGACGACATAAATAGTATAAATATTTTCCTAACGAAGTTATTCAGCAAATCGACTCTGCTCGACGCACACACAGTTCACACATGGTCAATTTGCAGGGATAAGTTGGCTTGTATCAAAAGTCATATCATTGGAGGCGGGATTCCATTGACAATTGGTGATTCGTTGGTTCATTGATTCAACTGATTCACTGATAACTAGAAGACCCATATGTGGAGGAGGTCGGCGGATGGTGGGCGACGCCGTAGTACTTCACATCGGCGTTGTAGCCTGAATCGCCATCCACCCAGTAGTTAACCACCTGGGTTCGGCCGTCCGGGAGCACGGTGGAGTAGGAGCCATCAGTACGGTCGCCGAGGCGGCTCTCCGATTTGGTGTTGTCTACACCAGAGTACGGGTCCTGGACACCGTAGGCATAGCTGTAGTCGGGAATGGAGTAGTAGCTTCCCGATCCACCGTACGAGCTTCCACCACCTCCTAGGATACTTCCGGAGCTGCCATAACCGAGAGATCCTCCATATCCACCCAGGGATCCGCTAAAACCACCCAGGGACCCTCCAAAGCCACCCAAGGATCCTCTAAAGCCACCCAGGGACCTTCCATATCCACCCAGGGACCTTCCATATCCACCCAGGGACCTACCATATCCACCCAGGGACCTACCATATCCACCCAGGGAGCTACTGAAGCCTCCAAGAGACCCACCGAGTCCAAAGGCCCCGCGAAAGCCCCCGAGGGATGAACCGTATCCAAGGGATCCGTACCTGCCAAAGGAGCTTCCGTAACCACCCAGGCTACGGCGGCCAAATCCACCTCGGATCCCACCACCCAAGGATCCACGTCCGTACCCTCCAAGGCGTCCGAATCCGGCTGATCCGAACCTAGACCCACGCCTGAATCCACCGCGTCGTCCCAAGCCGCCTAGCCCACGAAAAAGTCCGTAACCACTCAGGGACCTACCAAATCCGCCCAGGGAGCTACCAATTCCACCAAGGGAACTACCAATTCCACCAAAGGAGCTTCCATATCCTCCGAAAGATCCGCGGTGACCGCGAAGAGAGCTACCGTACCCCCCAAAGGAGCTGTGGTACAGGTTGCTGGTTGGGTAGCTGTACCGATAGTTGTACGTCGGGTAAGAGTAGTAGCTGTAATCAGGATAGTAGTGGTTGAAGTTGTTGATCTGCCGATGGTAGATGTTACTGTAGTAGGGTCTGCGGTTGTATCCTCGGAAGATGTTGTAGGTAGGATATTGGTAAGAATAATGGTGATAAGATGGGTTGTAGGAGTGGTAGTAGCTGGGGTAGGAGTAGTAGTGATGGTACGGATAGTAGCAAGAGCTGTGTCCGTATACGCTTCCGAAGCCCGATCCAAACCTGCAGGCACCGCTGAAGAACCTGCCGGCACCGAATCCAGCACCGCGTCCACGCAGGCCAGCACCTCCAGTGAAGAAGGAGCTTCCTCCGGCAAAACTAGCCCCGCCGAAGGGCCGCGGTCCAGCGATACTAACTGGCCTAGAGAGGAAGCTGTCCAGTGCGCCCCTGCCGGCGAAGTTCGGGGTAGGACCTCTTGCTATGAAGTTGCCTCCTCCGAAGCCGGCCCCTCCGAAGGCGCCGCCGCTGACGAAGTTAGCTCCTCCAAAACTGGTTGCTCCGAAGCCTGCGCCGCCGCCACCGCCCACGAAAGTAGGTCCAGCGCCTCCGGAGAAACTGGAGACAGCTCCAGCTCCTGCGAACGCTCCCGCAGAGACTCCGCCGCCTCCAACTGCCAGCGACGCGCCTGGTCCGGACGACACAGCACCTCCGCCAAAGTCAAATCCACCTCCTGAGAAGCCGGTGTCCGCAAAGCCGGCGCCTCCAGAGAAGGACGAAAAGTCTCCTCCGCCGACCGATCCGCCGGAGAAGCCGGAGTCGAAGCCTCCTCCCAAGTCGAAGGAGCCTCCAGTGGCACCTATGTCGCCGAAGTCACCTCCGACCACGTCGAAACCGCCACTGAAGTCGAAGCCGCCGCCTCCGCCTCCCCCGCCGCTGCAGTCGTCATCATCGCAGTCGTCGGCGCGAACAGTCGCTGCCAGAGCGACGAGCAGCAGCAGCAGCAGCGACAGCTGAAATAGAACAGGAAGGGGAGTTATGTATCTGTGAATTTCAGCAGTCAGACAGCGATTTTTATATATCCGGATATAGGCGTAGAACACAAAACTCCTAATTGGAGCCACAAA
Organism: Amphibalanus amphitrite; assembly: GCF_019059575.1. Lineage (NCBI taxonomy): Eukaryota > Metazoa > Arthropoda > Thecostraca > Balanomorpha > Balanidae > Amphibalanus > Amphibalanus amphitrite. The sequence continues at coordinate 199,730 of NW_024882323.1, forward strand.
TTTGAGTTTTCTATTTCAAATAATAAAAATGAAGTACTTGAAAAGTCCCTTTGATCAAAAGAAGGTTCTCTAAACTATGTGAATGACTGATGAAGAGCTCGATTCGTGGCCCAATTGCTGCAAGTGAAACGCTATCAATGAGACCGGTGGACGTCAGAGTCCCCGGCTCCGCACTGAATCAACCGAGAAGTAATGCTTGATCTCGCTGCTGAACTCTCAACTGTCTGTCTTACCTTCATGTCTGCTGTGCAGTGGAGCTCCTGTTGAGGTCTGCTGGCTGCAGCTGAGAGTTCGTCGACTTTATATCTATCCCCGTCATGAGACGGTTGTTTGCCCCAATTTTTCCGCTAGACTCTGCGCCTGACAGTGGCCGAACGTCAAAATGCGCGTGTCAGGGCACCGCGAAATTTCCGGCACTTTGCGAAAAATGGGTCGAGTTGGGACCAGCTAAAGCGGCGGACAACGCGCTGTCTCGGACACACGTGTGGGTCATTCTCCCCGAGGAAAATTGGTCGCTACCTCCGAGTGGATACCGGGTTCAGAGGAGATACTCAACATTCCTGTGAGCTCCTAAGAAACGGGTGCGCGTGTCTCTGTAGCGGTATTTGTTATTGTGTACTGGAGAGTTGGACTGCAGTGCAGAAAGTATGCGACACATCTTTCAATGGTGATTGATTGGCCTACTTTCTTCCTTGGGGCAACTCTCATTGCGCACCAAGACACAGAAATGACTTGTGATTACATAGAATTTGCAATGCAGAATACCGACCAATTAAAGAAGTACGATTACTCTACTTGTCAGTGCTTATGGATTTGTAACAAAGTGCTGTGATTGGTTCTATTTTGCATCTTCTCTTCGTCGTGACACAAAGACAATTGAATGCGCCTTTATCACATTTCACGATTCAAACCAATGTTTTTATTGATACAAGCACTGAAAGAGGCACATTATCAATATAAATAACAATTCATTGTAAATAACTATCAAAAATGTATGTACTTATCTTACCTAAAGGGATAACAACAACCAATCAACCAGTCTCTAAAATGCCGTTCAATTCTGGCTTATGGCCCGCGCCAACATTTACGACGTCCCGAAACACGCATTTTGCGATGTCAGATGGCCAATGCCCAATAATCAATACCCCATCAAAAATGAGCAGCAGTTCGAGGCTTCGAGCATTGCGCCATTCTGCATAGCCTGCCAGTTGTTCAATACTACGCGTTTGGCTGTCGCCAAAATAGAACAAGAACATCATTCGGTCATTCTGCATAACACATTGACAGAGGACAAATGTTCGTCACTCGCCGTATATATAGAGCGCCATGAGGTTCGTCAATAGACGATGGACTGAACGCTTTGTCATATTGCCACAATGGTCAGTTGTTGGCAGAACGGTTTCCCAATTGGCGAAACCGATCGATGCAAATGCAACGCAACAGTGACTTCAAACGACGTTTATTTGAACTTGTTATTTTATGAAAGATAAATAGATAAAAAGATAAACCGCTGGTAAACAACGTCTGTTGAAGAAACATATGACATGTCACTTGTCAGTTATCAAGGAACTTATGAAGAACATATGATACTCAAAGATACGCACAAAAAGATGGTAATAATCTTAATTGTCAAAATACCTTGAACCGCAGCGCGAGCTGAAAAATGTCTGTTTAACACGCCGTGTTGAATTGTCAATATATCACATATTGCAACAAATCACAAACGCTTGTCAGGTGTCACTTGTTAGCTCAGCTCACTGCCCAAATGTCCAATTTCCTCACTGTTGACGCACTCACTGGGTCAGATAACCACTCTGCCTTGTTACCAAACAAAGAGAACACAGTATCTGGCGTAATTGCCACCATTGATAGTGATACCCACACCTGGTCGCCGGGTATAAGGTCCGGCACAACACCTGTCTGTTTCGACCTTCTCATTCTTCCTGGGTCATGACTATACCGTCCACTTCCTTTACTAGATGTGTGCTCAGTACTTCACTGCTTCATGGTGATTTTGAATCACAGGTTTCTGAAGCAGTAATCTAAGCATCGTTTCGGAATGATTGAGAAGTCGTGTGTATTGTTTATTACGAGTGTTAGTTCGCTATTGCCACTCCTTTTTTCTTTTTTCTTTATTAAGATTGAGGTTTGTCAATAGTGAAGAAAATTTAATTCCACTGCGAAAGAAGAAGGAAATTGAGAAAAAGCAAGATAGAAAGAAAAGAAAAAGCAGAGCGGAGGAGTTTCATGTGAAACTTTCAAGGCCCCTCAGTTAAATCTTCCTGCGTTTCATCCACCTGCCGAAGACTGCTGTAGCAACTTTATCCACCATTTCCACTAGAGTGAACAGCGAAAAACCCGTCACCATTCCAACAAACCCAGCACAATTGGCCAGGAGAGTACTCAAAGAAAATGGCAGAGACTCCTCCACGGCTTCGGTCGCCAAATAAAAAGTGAGTATAAAATTGGTTCGATTCGCCTGTTCGGTTGGCTTTGATTCTTGGACTTGCGTGATATAACTAGTTTCACTGCAACTTTTCAGGCAGCCACACCCCTTCACGATTTTCATAAGACCCGGAGGGACGACAAGATTTCCAGCTGGAACCGTTTCAGAGTGGTTTCCGACACGGGTCATTTGTTCTGACAAACTTAACATTCCTTCACCGTTTGAGGAAAACAACAGCTGCTCGCATACGGGAAGGTGACGAAGCGCAGCTGGCGGCTGTTCGCCGTCTTTTCCCACCATGTGTGGCAGTCGGCAGCCGGTGTGCGATGTCAGTCTCTGCCACAGACACTCCTTGAGGCAGCCGGCCTTGGAGTAGCCGACCTTGCTGATGCAGGGACGTCGACGGAGGTTCACCCTCTGACGCACCTTGGCCGTCACTGTAAATTGCGCAGAGTGCCCCGCGAAGAGACGCACGCTTGGAGTGACCAGCGAGCCATCGTTAGCTGTGACAGCACTAAGATCACCCACATTAGGCTCATCGGATCCATGGAAGAAGAGTTGGAAGGCAACGCCTCTGTCAGTGGTAAACATAGGCGAAGTCTGCAGCTTGAACACCATCTTAAGAACGCTGAGCTTTTCCGGATTGAGAAGCTCATGACTTGGTTCGAACGTAATGCACCGATTTGGCCAGATACCGGATCTTAAGGAAAGGTAGAAGCGTTGTTTCCAAGACCCAAGTGCACTATCGGTGCTGCCAATTATAGACTTTGTGAATCGATAGTGCTTGCTGGGCATTTCCATCGTGTTCGCAGACGATCGGATCTCCATGGTGATCAACTGGTAGAACTCCTCCACTGAGAGCGAGCCGTTGTTGGTGCGTCGCACAGCATCAGCAACAAAGGTGTCGTTCCTCAGGTACGTGCCAGGACAAAGAGTTAGCCTCGGGAAGGCGACCAGGCGGGGTTCGATGCTTGTGCTCACAGGCTGTGCCCGGTACTGAATGATCTGAAGCCAGAGTAACGCTGCCATCAGTAGAAGAAGTGCCCCGCGTGCTGCGCTGCGTAACACCACACGCAGTGGACATAGCTGGGAACTGTCACCTCCTGATCTCTTACCTGACCTCCTCCTGCCGCCTCCTGAGCTCTCACTTTGCTTCTGGAAGTTTTGGCGGAAAGCTTGCGTCCATTTGGAGCAGAAGATTCGGCGTCTGATCTTGGTGTGTCTGGTAGCTGTAGGACGTCGGTCTTTCTGTGTGAGGGAGGCTTTTCGTCCATCAGCTGAAAGTGCAGTGCTAATATTCGTCGGAAAAAGCGTCCCCGTGCGGTGTGCACCTGTAGCGTCCATTCCAAACTTTTAGGGGCGACTGGCTGACTTCCTTGGAGCGATTATCCATATATAGTCGGGGCGCATGCGTGGGCAAATTTCCGAAGCCTTCATCGTCAACACAGTATCCGATCATTGATATTTGACAGCCGTGCATGGCAGTTGTGTGTGTATACACACGGTATTTGCACGCAGAATAGTGGTGGAACGTCGAAAATGTGCACACCAACACATGGCTTTGACCATTCTGGGAAGGGCATTACTGAAAGCAAACTTCCGTTTTAATATGGCGCCGACGATGATAGATGAACTGACGCAAAACAAGACATTGTTACTGCTAGCTGCTTTTGCGACACTTATCGGGATTGCTTGGTACCTTTCATAAAAATCAATTTTACCAAACATACGGTGAAACATGCAGGTAGCTTGTTAGGAAATATTGATTATTTCTTTCGAAAGACGTTGCACTTGTCTAATTAGTCATCCGTGTATCCAAGCTTGTCGCTTTTGGTAGGGAGGCTGGGAATAGGGATAGGTATTGATATTTTTTTTTTTGCAAATGACGTAAATGACCTGGACAGAATCGAAAGGGTGCAACAACGTTTCTTATATTGGCTATATTGTTATACTCGATGTCAAGACTCACCATCAGCTATTGATTACAGACTACAGTGACTTGCTTTGCTGCGATTATTTGGCGTCGCATGTCTAGAGAATAGGCGTCGACAATATTACATTATGTTTGTTGCCAAATTGTATAAAAATCATACTGATTGTGCAGCCCTTTTAGCCCATTTCCCTCTATTTATCGCGCCAAGGGCAACGAGAAACACCGAACAAGCACGTGGTGTCTTTCATGTTCCATTTGCGAGAGTAGACGCGGTACAAAGGTCACTTTTTGTTAGAGCACCATCGTTTGTTAATAAGTTTTTGTTTCAGTGTACTGATGCTGATGTATTCCATGACTCTTTAAGGGAACTTAGGGCCAATGTGTCAACATATGTAAAAGAATTGTAAAATTGTATCGTAGTCGCAATGTTTTTGTCCCAGTGTTTGTGTGTAACATTTGACTGATTTTGAGTACTTGGACATTAAATGGGCCTACGTATGCCTGTTGTCCTTGACCCCAAATAAATAAATAAATAAATAAATAAAGCACCATCATCATCCGCCTGCCTTTGAGAGTGACCACCAAAGTATCTGGCAAATGATTTCATACAATGGTTTATACTGATACTGGTTGGTGGCCGTGGCTGAGTGTTTCCATTTAAAAGCCGCGGTAAGGTAACTAATGCTGAATGTTTAAAATGACCTGTTTACGGAACAATTGTTAACCCGCGCACCGACGGGGGTCTGCGCCAACTTCGTACCGACGGGGGGGGGGGGCGGATGACCGCCCCCCCCCTGAGATCTCGAGAACGAAGCAAGATAGCGACAAGCGGTAAACGGCATCGGATACGCACGGCCAAGATATACAATTTTTACTAAGGTCATTTTCAGGTCAGGTCAAAGATGACGTCACAGGGGTCGAAAAAGTCAAAATGGCGGCGCTAGATATGGAGAGAGTTTTTCTCGAATAACTTTCGAATTAGTCAAGATAGGAACAAACTAAGGGCATCATCGTGATCCTCTCGTCAATCCGCATCGAATGATATATATGTTGACCTCGAAAGGTCAAGGTCAAAGGTTGACCTCAGGTCACGTGACCTCGAGGTCATCATGTATATCATTCGATGCGTCTTGACGAGCTGAACACAATGAGACCATCCACGCGTCTGTATCTTGTTCCTGTACGGAGTTATTGGCCAAAAACCTTTGGTGACCTTTGATGACGTCACATGACCTCAGAGCTGCCCAACAGCAAAACAGACCTCAAGGTAGTGAAGGTTGATCGTATATGAAGTCATGTATGGTATATGGGGCCATTCCGACCCGTTTTAGTGGTAAAAACAGGGAGTTGATTTTTCCCCCATTGACTTATAATGGGGAGGTCGCGAAATTGACCTGACCTTAGGTCACCGATATCAAAATTCCGAGATATACAAACTGTAGCTACTAATGACCTAATAATATCCTGCGAGTTTCAAAGACCTCCGACATCTACTGTAGCTCTGGCACGGTGACAAAGTTGCAAAAAAGTGACTTGAGGTTGGGTCATTCAAAGTGACCTGGTGACCTGACCTTAAAAGGTAGGAGGTTCAAACTTGCACACCATGTGTAAAATTGATGAGGTTATAGTCATACCAAATTTCGCGGCGCTACGCGCCGCGGTTTTCCCGCTATTCACGAAAAACCTCAGGGGGGGGCGGATATCCGCCCCCCCGTCGGTGCGCGGGTTAATTGTCACTTCGACCTAGCGAGGCGCTCTGGTTTAAACGTTTTCTAAACTAAGGTTCACTGAGAGGGTATCCACTATCCAGTATTTCCATTCAAGTTTCAAAGTCATATAAAGGTAGGTGCTAATAAAATGCAATAGGTACTATATATAGCACAGACTTCTCTATACAGAATAGAGAAGTCTGTGTATATAGGTAAGGAAATATATTTTTTTTTGGGGGGGGGGCAAGTTATTAAAGGACAAAGCTGGTATTCACAAGTTAAGTAGTAATTGATCATCAAAAGTATTGGATAAGATATTACTGACCCTCTACGTTCGTATCCAGATGACGTGATAGACTCATGCCATTGCCAAACGGTTTACTTTCATATTGGCCGCGCTCTTGTATTCTTGACGAAGACGATGTCACGAAATTGAGGCATTTTCAATGACATGTTTGCGCGATATGCACATGTTTGACGCTTCATTTGTTACGATGCTTGTGTGGCGAGGCCAAATAAAAAAGTGCTGCCGACTCCGTCCCGTTTCAAAAAGGACAGTGGATGTTGACACGATGGTAGACGTCATTGACGATTGACTTGCATTGCGTGTGTTTGCATGCACCTTAATCCATTTTAGCGAATATGACGCACCGTAGAAAAGCACATCAATGAAGCATTGACACCAGTATGTCGAGTGACGCCAATGCTGGCGATATTTGTTTTCTCAAAAGGTGAACCGATCAGTTGGTTTTCCACTGGCGCTAGTCAGCTATATCTATTGATTTCCTTGATACTGTGCAGAGTTTGGTAGCCTGAGGACGGAAAACCGTGAGCCCTTGTCAGTCGTGAGAAAGCGGTCGAATCCATTTCGCTCGATACTGGTACGAGCGCTAATTCGCAACATATGTTTTTTATTTGTTTGTCAGGTTAAAGTATGAAAACAAAACACGTTTCATTATTATAGTTTTCACTGCGATGGTAATAACTGAGAAATGTTTGCTCTACCAGCGATTTTGCTCTCGAAACAACCTTTTTGTGTTTCACATCACGAGCAATCATTATGTTCGTAAATAGTCCGGCTTTAAATGGTCTTTAAACCGTCTATGAGGATATAATTCTAGATGCTGCAATACTTTTTGAATTATTCAATTACCATCATTGCTGACCAGCAAGATCAGTTCACCTTTGCGTGATTGTTATCACACTGTAATCTGATGCCAATTAGTGTGAAATAATTGATTGAGTTAACGAATCAATGGAGCTTCGGAGTCCTTTACAAAACTGTTCGTACGTTTCACCTTTTTACCTTGTATGGCTCGCACTATTCGTACTCACTGGTTTACGTAGTGCAGAAATATTTATCGCTCACATCTCCAAACATTTGCTCTCAATTGCTGATGTATTTCAAATACAGCCCTTAAAGCCATTTACCGGGAAGTTCATTGCTACCACTGTATCGGTCGCATTCATCGACATAAGACAAAGGACAACAAATTATTTACGAGACAGGACTGGACGAGACAACAAGAAACATCAACTTCTGTCATAGACAGGGTAGGACGCCACACTTCTACAACGACACACATTCCAAGCATACAACAGAAACACACATAATATAACTCCTAATAATACCTACAGGGTAGAATTGATCACATCGATGATGGGGCGAGAATCAACGGCGAATATTCAGCTAGTCATGACAGGGTGCATCACTTTCCGTACTGGGTCTGAGCAGCGTACGATGGCATCTGAGGTCCAGCCCGCCTTTGGCCCGTGCTGGAGGCATAGCTGTTGACCGTGTTGGAGCTAGCGCCGTAGTATCCAGTGCCGTAGTATCCACTGTTCGAGCTTCCGTAGTAGCCCCCAGTGGAGCCGGAGCTTAGACCGGAGCCAACCCGGCTGTAGTAAGGCCTGGCGTAGCCGTAGCCCTGGCCGTAGCCAGTGTAGCCAAGGCTGGTTCCCAGGCTACCCCTGGATGTTCCGAAAGAACTGCCGATACCTCGGGAGGCGCCTCCGATGCCACGGAAGGAGCGACCTGAAGAGCGGAACCTGCCTCCTGAAAGCCTTCTGGCGATGGTGATGCCATCCTGAACGCCCGCGGTGTAGTACCGCGCGAAGCCCTTGGAGTAGGCGTCCGAGTAGCCGCGCAGGTAGCCCTTGTAGAAGTAGCTCTGGTCTGGCACAGAGACGTAGATGTAGCGAGTCTGAGGCACGCTATAGTAGGAAAGACCACCGCGAGACGGGCGCCGGAATCCAGCAGAGCCGCCGCCCAGAAGGCTGCCGCCTCCGAGGAGGCCGAAGGAGTACGGCAGCAGGTACGGGTTGAAGCAGTTGCTGCCGCCGTGGATACTGAGAAGGCCAGAGCCGAAGGCACAGGCGCCGCTGAAGAAACGCTGACCTCCGCCAATAAGTCCCCTGCTTCCGCCCAGGAATGTTCTGCTTCCGCCAAGGAATCCTCTGCTTCCGCTCAAGAATCCTCTACCTCCGCTCAAGAATCCTCTGCTGCCTCCGAAGAGCCGCCTTCCGCCGCCAAACAGCCGCCTTCCGCCGCCAAACAGGCTGCTTCCACCACCGATCAAGCTAGTTCCGAGGCCAATACTTGATCCGCCGAAGCTTCCTCCACGAACAACAGATGACCCGATGATGGCAGGCGCGGGTGCTACAGCAGGGCCTGCGAGACTGACTCCGCCTCCTCCGATTCCCACGCTGCTGCCGAAGGCAACACCGCCACCGCCGCCGCCTGCAGCCAGGACTCCAACGCCTCCGCCACCTCCTCCTCCTCCAAGGAAGCTGACGCCGCCTCCGCCTCCGCCGCCAGCGCCGATGAGGCCTATACCTCCGCCGCCTCCACTGCCGCCTCCGAGGAAGCTTACGCCCCCACCTCCGCCGCCGCCAGCTCCAATGAAACTTGCGCCGCCTCCGCCCAAGCTGCCACCGCTAATGCCAAGACCTAAGTCGGCGCCGCCTCCGAAACTGCCGAGGCCGACGTCGAAGTCTCCTCCGACCGTGCTGAAGTCCCCGCCGAAGTCGAAGCCGCCCCCGCAGTCATCGTCATCGTCGCAGTCATCGGCAGCGACCAGCGCCGCCAGAAAGAGCGCCCACAGCAGCTGAGAAACAAATTATGGTCAGAGGTGAGGCCCACAACAGCTTTTCAGAGAGTTAGTAAGTGGAGGGATATTGGTCAAATGTGTCTTACAGCGGCTTTTCAGAGAGTTCATATGATGAAGAGCGCCCACAGCAGCTGAGGAGAGGAGCATGGTCAGAGCCGTCAGAGGTGAGTGAGACCCAAAGCAGCATTGGAGAAGGCGGGAAGTCAGCGCTTGCGAAGGAGAAGCATCCACAGTTATGGGAATTAAGTAAGAGAAAGACCCACAGCGCCCACATTAATTGCGTCGGGTGTCATGAGGACTGATGGACGTGACTGGCGGAACCAGACTGGCTAGTGTTAGCTGCGGATAGGAAGGAATCAGGAGTGTCACCGACAGGGGCGAAACATATAACAGCTGTAGGGGCAGGACTAGGAGTATGTCAGGAGCAGCACCTAAGACGATATCAGACCAAAGTTTAGGCGTGTTTGAGGCCGTGTTGATGTTGTAGCAACCGCTATAAAACTTCTATCAGACCGTATTGTTGGAGTCTATCTGCGAGAGCGGAAATAATAAATTTAGTAATACCGCTACAATAAACTTTTTGATGTAATTCCAGTTTGATATAAGAGCATGCCAATTTTACCTATAACTAGATATAATATAACGCAACAAATTTTCACAAATTTACGTTCGTTGAACATATAGTATCTTTTGATCTAATGCAAGGAGCGCAATGCGTTCAAACGAACCACTCGAAACATTTCATAGAGCAACCAATGCTGCATTTCTCGGAGAACAAAGACTCACAAGAAGTGTCTTAAACGGCAGTTGACCCAATAACCCTTTGATCTTTGAGCCATTGTATGTCGCTTACCTTCATGTCTATCCCGTGGGCTGACCGCCGAACAAGTGGTATCTCCTGACAACATTGCTCCCAATTTATACTTACATGCTCTGAGCACGCTTTTCCGCCTGCGTCGTCTCAGCTCGGCTAAAAGGTGCTCCGTTTTCCCCGGTCCCCCGATCTGTCCACAGATTGTTGAGGAAGCTGCACTGGTCTCTGTCAGCAGCTGCTGCCGTACCTACCTCCCACGCGCACTGAGACAAAACCTCAACGTCAGCAGGAGCCGGAGAGCATACTTTCCCGGTTACTGGAGGTTGATTGAAATCGCTGCGGTAGGCAGCACCAATGCAAAGAACTCCAAGCGCGGCATTTGGTAGATACCGGAGCGGAAAGCTTGACTGTTTGTGCACACCATGAGGTGACCCAATTCAGAAGAAAAAATAGGGCGGTTCAAGGTATACGCTGCGATTTGAGCAGGGACAGCCATTTGTTAGACAAAACGCCTATTCTTACATCTTCCGCTATGCATATGGAATAGTTAAAAACTTTGCAATGATTGATTAATATTGGCAATGCATTGCACGTTGAGAAGATGACGCAATAGGAATAAAACCGGAATTAAATATCGATGCATAATCGATAATCGATGCATGGATAGTGCGTGCGTAATAATTTGCCTAACTATTGTGCCTTTGAGGATGCAGGACACAACGAAATGTAACCAAACTGCTCATCAAATCAAGGCCGTGCAAACATGTGTAACAACCATATAGTCTACCCCATGTCTGCGTGAAGCTAGTGTAGATGGCACGGCAGTTCCCCAGCCTGCGGCATTCATTTCATCGTTACAAATATAAACAAACGCCGAGCGTTCAGCGTCCGGTGGCCTCCATCTGACGACCAGCTGTGCGGCGGCGAGGGAAGACACGGAACATGTGCCTCGTCCCGTGGTCGCCAGTCTGTTTCCCCGCTCTGTGGCTGAGAGTGGCTTCGTATAGCACAGCTCAGCGGTACAGGGACAGATAACAGCACAACACTTGATCAGTGCCAGTCGGTTTAGGTTATCGTGCTGTTGTCCCAAGTCTGAGCCCTAAAGTGGTCATCAGTGAGCTTGATCCTACGTTACAAAGCTCCGTTACGCGGAGAACGCTAGTGTCACGGAATTAACCCGCGCACCGACGGGGGTCTGCGCCAACTTAGTACCGACGGGGGGGGGGGGCGGATGACCGCCCCCCCCCCTGAGATCTCGAGAACGAAGCAAGATAGCGACAAGCGGTAAACGGCATCGGATACGCACGGACAAGGTCTACAATTTTTACTAAGGTCATTTTCAGGTCAGGTCAAAGATGACGTCACAGGGGTCGAAAAAGTCAAAATGGCGGCGCTAGATATGGATAGGGTTTTTCTCGAATAACTTTCGAAGTAGTCAATATAGGAACAAACTAAGGGCATCATCGTGATCCTCTCGTCAATCCGCATCGAATGATATATATGTTGACCTCGAAAGGTCAAGGTCAAAGGTTGACCTCAGGTCACGTGACCTCGAGGTCATCATGTATATCATTCGATGCGTCTTGACGAGCTGAACACAATGAGACCATCCGCGCGGCTGTATCTTATTCCCGTAAGGAGTTATTGGCAAAAAACCTTTGGTGACCTTTGATGACGTCACATGACCTTACAGCTGCCCAACAGCAAAACAGACCTCAAGGTAGTGAAGGTTGATCGTATGTGAAGTCATGTATGGTATATGGGGCCATTCCGACCCGTTTTAGTGGTAAAAACAGGGAGTTGATTTTCCCCCCCATTGACTTATAATGGGGAGGTCGCGAAATTGACCTGACCTTAGGTCACCGACATCAAAATTCCGAGATATACAAATTGTAGCTACTAATGACCTTATAACATCCTGCGACTTTCAAAGGCCTCCGACATCTACTGTAGCTCTGGCACGGTGACAAAGTTGCAAAAAAGTGACTTGAGGTTGGGTCATTCAAAGTGACCTAGTGACCTGACCTTAAAAGTTAGGAGGTTCAAACTTGCACACCATGTGTAAAATTGATGAGGTTATAATCATACCAAATTTCGCGGCGCTACGCGCCGCGGTTTTCCCGCTATCCGCGAAAAACCTCAGGGGGGGGGGCGGATATCCGCCCCCCCCGTCGGTGCGCGGGTTAACGACAACGCGTAACGCTGTTGTGACGCAACAACAAGACACGCGGCGGTTATCGTTACGCAGATACCAGTTAGATTAGTCATTCGCCATACTTTGGCAGGCATTCGCCATACTTTGCAATTCAAACAATTTGGCTGCGATAACCAAGGCAATGACCACCGTGACTGAAAACCCACCGACACCGAGGCGTATTACGGACCTGCTAGCTGTGAGGGAGATGCTGCGACCGCTGGGCACAGGAGCCGCCAGGGTAAGTTTGATGGCGGCGGTGGTAAAGATTAGTTGGCAGAGAGTTAGTTACAGTTAGTTAGTAGTTCTTAGTTAGTAGAGAGTTAGTTAGTTGGCAGAGAGCGCTCGCATTGACTTGACCTCAATGCCATACTATAGTGTAATTGTCACCCACTAGCAATGTATGTACGCAAAGCGATGGACCTTGAAATTCAACATGCTTCGCCAATATGTGTAATGAATTCACGAATTATGTAAGTGCTATTTGATGAAAAGTGTCATTCGCTCGTTTGGCCGATAATCACTCGATTATTCTCTATTTCAGATGCGGTGCTTGGTTGAGCTGATGATCCTTGGCATCAACGACTGTGGGTACACAATCTTCACAGAAGAGGGAATGGCTGATGGTTCACCGATAATCCTGACAATTCAGGTGGGAATGGCTCTGGGTGGGAAAAAGGTAGGCCAAGCGTGCACTGAAAATATGGTTCTCAGATCAAAACTAATTTGACTTAAAACGGCTATCAACTAAAATTCCTCAGCTCTGCCTCGCTTGCTCGGCTCTTCTGGAAAATAAATTTACTTCGCTTCCATTCCAACCGTCTTCAAGGGTTAAGGATGCAGGCTACTAATTAATGGAGCGATTTTGACCGATCTTCCTCTTGTTGTGTCTTCCTCAGAGGCCGCCAACTCCATCAAACGTCGTCGAACTGTTTATCACCGAGGCGAATATGCCTCAACTGGAACAGTTCCTCAAATCTTCAGAGGTAGCCAGTGAGCTCTGGACCGTGAGTTTTATGATGGCCGCTGCTCCGCTCTTCGCCGCCACTGTGGTAACTTCAGTGGCCAAGGCGATGGGATGCACTGTAGAAAATGAGGTGCATCGTCAGATATTTCTGACCCCCGAACAGCTGCCAGCATCACCCGCGTGAGTAAGACGCTAATCTGCACCAGCGGATGGGGGAAATAGAATAGACCTTAGGGGCTGGCCCATTCAGTCTCCGGGAAAATCGATGCTTCGATGAATCTGGTTCGACGAATCTGGAGAGCTGAGGAATCTAGTCGTCACGGATTTTGCGGTTTAGGTCGTAACAAGTACCTATATTTTAGCTACGAAGCAAGCTTGACAACAAACTGGCTGCAACTAGAATGCTGATCCTCTGTAGAGGGATAATGCACTCATTGACTTTAAACAACTCAGTTTTACCACCTTATTATCAACAGGTCATAGAATTGGTATGAAGCATATCTGAAACTTTTGACAGAAACGTTTCTGGCCAAAACATTACCCCTCGCCGGCACAGGCCATTTTGCGTCCTTCGACGGCACGGGGGGGGGGGGGGGGGTACGATCCCCCCTCGCGTTTGGCCCCTGATTGAGCTAGAGTTTCGCGGTAAAAACGAGCGTACTGCCCGTCACGAGAGGAGGCCGATGATATCCAATTTTAAGGTCCTAGGTCATCGGGTGACCTTCCAGGTCAGGTCAATGACCCGAAAATCGGGAAAATCGGAACCTGTTAGAAAGTCGTAAAGTGTGGCTGCTGTGGGGTTTTCCGGGGTGCTGATCACGAATATCGTGTTAGTTTTGCTCAGAGATGATGTCTTTAAGTATTTAGACCAGGTCGGGTCAGGTCAGGTCAGGTCAGGTCAACCGGTAGGGGTTGAGACGGGTATTCGTAATACGTGTCAACCGCCTCTGACAGCTTCGTAACATGTTACGAAGGCACCAAAACTTCTTCGTAAATGTTCAAATGGTTGCTAAATTCGAAATCAGCTCCAAAAACTAGCCTCGAAACATGTAAAACTCGAAAAAGTGAACCGAGGTCACCAAAGGTCAATGACCTGACCTGACCTTCAGGTGACCTTGACACCCACCCTTATGCATGGGAGCAACATCAAATCACATGTTTTAGCGTTTGAAATCACGAAAGCTTGCAAACGCGCGGCTAATGCGAGCCGACATACGCCGAATCGCGATTCCGGCCAAACATGGTCTCGGAAAAGAGGTCACAGGTCAAAGGTCATTTGGGTCAGGGTCATGAAATTTTCAGGGTAGGTGTAAAATTGATCAATGCGAGGGTACTAAAGTTTCGTCGCGATCGGCCGCTCTTTACGCGAGTTATTCGCGAAAAACCTTAGGGGGGGGGGGGGCTGCATCAACCCCCCCGTGCCGGCGAGGGTTACAGATCAAAGATGTTAAAATAAACCATTGTCAAACGTCCGTGCTGTCGTTGAATAAAAGGACTTTCGTTTTATACCAAATAACAACGAATTGTCGTAAAAATCACTTATTGCATAGCTGTAACACCCAGTGACGCCCTTTGACACCATTTGACGACCAATGTGCCTCCTTTTTCCACAGACTGACCGGAGTGACCATGCAGCCCCTAGACGAGACGCACATCCCCAAGCTGCTCAGTCGATGGCCCTACAGCTCTGTGGTGACAGACGCCGCCAGACTGGTGTTGGGACCCGTGCGGGCTGGGTTATCCATGGGAGTGTTCGCTAAGACACACGAACACACACAGCAGGCGGGGCGAGAGCAACGCGGCGTAGAGCGTAAACAGCAGCTTCATGGTGAGCAGGAACAGCAGCATCGCAATGAACAGAATGAACAGCACAGTCAGCAAGATGAGCATCAAAAACACTGCGATCAACAGGACCTACAAAAACATAACCAGCAAGAAAGACATGATCACGATCAGCATGACAGACTTCATAGTGAACACGATCAAGATCACAATCAGGAAGATCGTTCTCGCGATCAACAGGATGGTAGCAGCTCTTCTACATGCCCAGGAAAGCCGGACGAATGTCTCCAAAGTGATGCAAATCTACCTACTAAGCCAGCTAGTTTCAGTGAGAATGATGATAAGGACACACCACCACCACCGCCGGACAAACTTCTGGCCTGGATGGTGCTGAAGAGGTCAGGCGACGCGGGGTTCCTTTGGACCGAGGAACAGTTCAGAGGTCGAGGCTACGGTTCGGCAGTGCTAGTCGAACTTTGTCGTCTCTGTATCAAGCGAGGTCTCCAGCCTTGTGTTGGTACAAATGTGGACAATAAGACCACTCAGTGTATGTTGAAGAAACATGGCTTTAGGTATCTCTATACAGGTAGCTTTTTCGATGTGAGCCCGAAAGACGGGTCAGGATAGGTATCGTGCTATACATACTTGGTACGGAGTTTGCTGGAGTGGAGTAGCAAAGTGGTGTTCTTATGTCAGTCATACTTTTTCATTAACCGATCTGCAATAAATGTATATTTCCTCAGCAAAGCTCTCCTCAACGGACATTATAGGTATAAACGGCCAGCATATGGCGTTGAATTCGGCGGTATCCTTTCTTTATGACTACAGGGCATTTCCTTTACGTAGCGCAAACATTCTTGGCGAGTCAGGCATTCTTTATTTCACTTTCCTTCGATGGTCTTAACACAGAGAATTTCCTCAGCAACCGTTATACCATATTTCATGCTGCAATACAAGTCATTGTCAATGTGTAGGTGCACAATAGATTTAATTGAAGATAATTTAATGTGTTTTGCCATGTGCAGTTAAACGATTTAGTACACCAAAGGTCTTTGATATTTACTACTCTCTGCGCCTTCAAACTGTGTTGGACCGTAGTGTTCTTATATGTAGCTGAACTATTTGAAACCCATAAAACAGCTAGTTACTTCGGTGTTTGGATTTTTTCGTGTTCATCGCCTGTCCTTGGACCTCGAGGTTTTCTTCACCCGCTCTCAATTCATACTTCTTCTTCTTCTTCAGTCTGCTCCATCCAATAGATGCAATGTATTTTGACAGCCTTTCGCCTACATGCATAGCCTATGCGATCATGAGACGCCTGATAAACGTGCCTCTATCTTTTTCAAGTCTCAATTTTGCATTTCCAGCCATAGTTTGGTCTCCCTTATCATTTTTAATTTGTAGCAAAGCTCATTGAAGTTTAATTTTTAGTGTGCTTTTGTAGGTAGGTTCTTTCTTATTTGTCCTGGCAGTATGGACATTTACATTTACAGCCGAAATGATGAGCAATGTTTCATAAAACAGATGATGCCTTCACTACTTTAGGAAATGACTTAAGACGTAGGAAATGACGTAAATAATTAGGAAGCTATCATCAATATTACCAGTAAAACGCCTTTTGGGCGACCAACGGAGCGAGCGAGAGGACGGCCCTTGCACGTGCGAAATTGCGAGGGAGTACCTCCAACTAACTTGTGCACTGCACCCTACTAACCGGTCTTTAGCGATGTGCCAAATTTCAGCGCAATCGGCCGAGCCGTTCTCGAGATCTGGAAGCGGCACACTGCACGTGCGCACGTGCAAGCGGGGTCCAAACTGACTTTTGCACGGCACCCTACTAACTGGTCCCCAACCGTGTACCAAATTTGAGCGCAATCGGCCCAGCCGTTCTCGAGATCTGGGAGCGCCCCCTGCACGTGCGCACGTGCTGTAGCACCCCAACCTGAACACATGCAGATGAATTATCTGATGGAGACCTAACTGTGTACCGAGTTTCAATTCAATCGGCCCAACCGTTGTGCCGTTATTGAGGTTGCAATTTTGGAGGTTCTTAAAAAATGTCCAACTTTACCACGCGCCACGTGCGGTGGTTGGCAAGAACGCATGGTGGCCATCACACCACAGAACTTTTACGTCCAAGTGACATTCAGTAAAGAAGACCGCTTGTCAATCGGATGTCCCGTTCCTAAAATATTAGCTTTTGAAGAGCGTCCCCACGGCCGGCCGGCCGGCCGGCCGCTCATACTCAGGATTTTCCCTTAATTCAGTATGAGACTCCGCTCGCTTCGCTCGCTCCGTAATAACGCCTTTTGGGGCGACTAACGGAGCGAGCGAGAGGGTGAGCCTTGCACGTGCGAAATTTCGAGGGGGTACCTCCAGCTGACTTGTGCACGGCACCCTACTAACCGGACTCTAGCGATGTGCCAAATTTGAGCACAATCGGCCCAGCCGTTCTCGAGATCTGGAAGCGGCACCCTGCACGTGCGCACGTGCAAAATGGGTCCCAACTGACTTTTGCACGGCACCCTACTAATCGGTCCCTAACCATGTACCAAATTTGAGCGCCATCGGTTCAGCCGTTCTCGAGATCTGGAATCGACCCCTGCACGTGCGCACGTGCAGCAGCACCCCAACACTGGCTCATGGATATGCATTGCCTAGTGGGTGCCTACCTACATGCCAACTTTCAGCGCAATCGGCCAAGTAGTTACCGAGATATTGCAACAATTACAAAAGTGACACCTCTTCGTTTTGCACGTGGCACGTGCATAAGCGGTCACCCATATGCATCGGGAATAGTCCAATACTTGGTAGAAGGAATGAAGCTACCCTACAAAAATTACCGCATGTAAATCGGTCAAGTGGTTGCTGAGATATAAGCGTCGCAAAACCGTGACCACGGCCGGCCGGCCGGCCGGCCGCTCATACTCAGAAATTTCCGTTATTCTACGTAAGACTCCGCTCGCTTCGCTCGCTCCGTAATTACGGAGCGAGCGAAGCGAGCGTAGTCTTTCCTTAGATTAACGGAAATTTCTGAGTATGAGCGGCCGGCCGGCCGGCCGGCCGGCCGTGGTCACGCTTTTGCGAGGCTTATATCTCAGCAACCACTTGACCGATTTACACGGGGTAATTTTTGTAGGGTAGCTTCATTCCTTCTACCAAGTATTGGACTATTCCCGATGCATGTGGGTGACCCCTTATGCACGTGCCACGTGCAAAACGAAGAGGTGTCAGTTTTGTAATTGTTGCAATATCTCGGTAACTACTTGGCCGATTGCGCTGAAAGTTGGCATGTAGGTAGGCACCCACTAGGCACTGCATATACATGTGCCAGAAATGGGGTGCTGCTGCACGTGCGCACGTGCAGGGGTCGTTTCCAGATCTCGGGAACGGCTGGACCGATTGCGCTCAAATTTGGTACACGGTTAGGGACCGGTTAGTAGGGTGCCGTGCACAAGTCAGTTGGGACCCATTTTGCACGTGCGCACGTGCAGGGTGCCGCTTCCAGATCTCGAGAACGGCTGGGCCGATTGTGCCCAAATTTGGCACATCGCTAGAGACCGGTTAGTAGAGTGCCGTGCACAAGTCAGTTGGAGGTACCCCCTCGAAATTTCGCACGTGCAAGGCCCACCCTCTCGCTCGCTCCGTTAGTCGCCCCATAAGGCGTTATACTGGTTATTTTCATTACAACTTACTCTTACGCTGGCTAGCAAAGCTATAAAATAACTTTCAATAGCGCAGATCTCCAACGAACTTTGATCACGATAGCTTTATGCAACCGTTCGTCTACCTAGCCCGGTTTGATCATACCGCCGCCAAACGTTATCAGTTTTCCGTGTGCTACTGCCAACGGGCTACTAGCGCACTAGCAGTGATAAAATCAGAGGGAACATTGAACTACAAACTCTTTGGCTTGGATGGATAAAATCGCAGCGCGGCATTGACTGCGTGCCAATGCGTGGCCGAGGTCACGGATTTTACACCTCTTTGACTTATATCAGTAGCA
Source organism: Amphibalanus amphitrite (assembly GCF_019059575.1). Lineage (NCBI taxonomy): Eukaryota > Metazoa > Arthropoda > Thecostraca > Balanomorpha > Balanidae > Amphibalanus > Amphibalanus amphitrite. The sequence goes on from NW_024882323.1 coordinate 218,691, forward strand.
GTTTTGATGAGATCACGATAAACAGAACTGCGCTCTTGTGTAAGTAGCTCTTAGTTAAATCAGCTGACGATGAAACACTCATTTGACTAGAGGATATTAACCCTCGCCGGCCGAGGGGGGGGTGCCGCCCCCCATAGGGTTTTTTAGCGATAGCTCCGAGCACGCTGGAGATAGAGAGCTGAAACTTGGCATACCTGACCTTTGATTCAAGCCGGATCTTTTGACACCAACCGCATTTTCGGGCCAGGTCGGGTCACTGACTTATGACGTCATAAGTGAACCTCTGCACGGTCTTCAGATGTCGCAACTTCGCAACGCCCTCACTGCCAGAGAAGATGTCACAGGGAAATGAAACTTGCAGGATCTAGTATCCATTATGAGTCTCACAACTTTTATATCTCGGATTTTTCGTAAAGGTCATATGAGGTCAGGTCATTTTGGTGACCTCACCATTATAAGTCAATGGGGAAAAATGAAAACTGCTATTCTGGCGCCGGGAACGATCTCCAACTATCTCAAGCACACAGAATCGTGATTTGATGCACTCCTTGCAAGGTAAGATGCGTCACTTTTGCAATGTTGACCTTGCGTGACGTCATTTATGACGTCATCAAGGTCATATTAGTTTTTCGTCAATAACTCTTGATCAAATTGAGCTAGCAAGTCGGGAAAGTCACCAATGGACTCAGGAAGACCTGCCGAATCGAATGATATGCGACATGACCTCTTTCGACTAACTTCGTGACCTGGGGGTGCTGACCTGACTTTGACCTGAGGTCAACACCCCAAGTTGACCTGACCCCAGACAAAAAGTATATCATTCGACGCGCCTGAGCGAGGCGAGCACGATGCTGCCAAAATCGCGGCGCTGCGGCCGTTTTTTTGCGAAGGTATTCACCAAAAACTGAACCGTACCTTGGGGCACTTGACCTGACCTCAGAGGTCACCGGTTGACCTAGGACCTTAAAATCGGGTACCAATCTCCGCGTCTCGTAACGGCGCACACGCTCGTTTTTTCCGCGACGCGCTAGCTCCACCAGGGGCGAAACGGCGAGGGGGGTCGTACCCGCCCCCCCCCCCTCGGCCGGCGCGTATGTAGAAAACCAATAGGTCCGGCGAGGGTTAAGCTTCTGAGAAAACGGTTCCAAGAAAACAAGTAGGTTACCAAATAAGACCGGACTGACCCAGATATATACAAGAGCGAGCACATTTTACAAATAGTATGCTGATACGCAATTCTGACATAGTCGCGTACGCCCATTGACGGGAAACATGATGCCTCTTGATGTTCAAGTTCGTTGACCCGGTGCTTTTTACGTCCCAATCTATTCTGCGCCCATGTACGTTATTTTTGGTGGCATATTGCCATGACTCTCTAAACTCCAAACGCTTTCGTTACAATTCTGCCAGCTATGTTGTCAACCGAATTCTTTGCGACTCTGGTATTTGGGTCAATAGTAGCAAGACGGGAGGAATGTAACTGTGCGCAGGGTCCATGTTGACTCCAGATGGGTTATGTCTGCGGTCCTGGCCTTTCCCTGTCACGCACATGAGCACGCGATGGTTAGTTGGCTGGAATGAATTAGAATAGACATTATGAGTGAGCGTGAATAACTGTGAGTGGGTGTATAAAGCGCTTATGCATTGCGATCTTTGTTTATATCTTATCTGTCCCACACCAAGTCCATTGGCCATGCAAGCAAAACGTCAGCGAAGATCACATCCATGTCCGGGTGTGCGTTGCATATTATGATCATATCTCTAAAATTCTAGTTCATGACGTAACAGGACCTGTTAAAAAAAAACTTTCTGTAAGACGAGCCAGCCTGGCTCAATGGCATTACGGTTGCCAAAATCCGAGCATAACCTTCAATATACGAAAAACAACTTTGATGCTCTTCAACTCAGCAAAGCACTGTGAGTTCGGAATGGTTTTATGAATTGAAAATATACTGCGCCACCCACAATGGTGGGAAGGCAGATCTCGTAAAATGATACGAACATGCTCGTTTTCCTCATTCGGCAGCTGCATTTTCGTTACGGTTTTGTGGGAAACTATCCTCAGGGTCCGTGTTCGAAGGACAAACAACCCTCCGCGCATGCGCAGACCGCGTCGGATGTTCACTCAAAGCAAAGAAGGAGAAAAAACTAGTTCGTCGCAGGTGCAATTGCCTTGTGCACTGTAATTCGCTTCTGCAAGGCGTCGAGGCCAAGCGATGCGAGGTTTGTCACTGCGCAGTTTTCTGCGCAGCTATGTGACGTCCTGTGTGGTGTTGTTGCCATTTTTACATAGATGATACATATAACCAAGTGGTTGGATGCTCCCGTACGCCATTGAAGTGTTGAAATTAGAGGACGACGCCGGGGAATCATGAAGGTGAGGGGACTTGTAACTACAAAGCTATCTTCTTGTGAAAAAAAAAAGACGAGTGGCTTATATATTGTGAGATGATATAAGCAGTGAGATTCAGATTAAACTGTTCAAGGCCTATTGTACAAACCTTTATGGCTGTGAACTTTGGGATTCCTCAGGTGCTAAAGTGGCTTATCGTGCATTGTGTGTGGCTTACCACTCGTGTGTGAAAAAACTGGTCGGTGTTCCTAAATCCCATAGAAATCATCCTCTCTGTTACTCATTGAATATTCTTACATGTCCAATGCTTATAGCTAATAGGAAGATTATGTTCTATAAAAGACTGCTGTGCAGCAACAATGCTATAATTAAAGCGGTCCTGTCAAGTGAGATTGGCTGTGGAGGCATCCTGATCAAAGACTACCAGTGTCTACTCCGGCAGTATGGTCTCATGGGCCTCGAGATCAGTTCTGTGAGTCGCTCTGATCTTGTAAATGTGTTTGCGTCACAGTTAAAGCGCATTGTTGAGCGCTGACGTTCCATGTATGGGACTGCTGTGGTGTGGTGTGTGTTCCATGTGTGCTCACATATGTTTCAAGGATGGAACGAAATAAAGGGCATTATTATTATTATTATTATTGTTTATCTGAAACATACCATACCCATCAATCCGTCAATCCGATTTGTAAATCGAAATACTTTTGGAAAATAATGGATTTCAACTTACGCTATTTATTCTATAAACAAGGCTCGTTGATTCTCGCTGTCGAATCATCACAGGTTGCACAACATTTCATTTCATTTCATTTATCGCTTGAAGTTCTAAAAACATAATGCCTATAATAATATGCTTTGGAGACAAACACGTTTGTTGTTCATCGAGGGACAGTTTAAATGAAGTCAGTATCTGGTAAAACGAAACTATTCCGCTACTCGTCCCACCCTACTCTATATTTTAAGCCGGAGTGTGCATAAAGTCATTTGATACATTTGTGCTCTCTACAATGAAAAGGGGATTGATAGATATATCAAAACAAGCAAAAATGACCGTGCAAATAAGTGGTTTTACTGTGGTAAATATTTCATAGTTTTGTTAGTGTAGTAGGTACTCGTCTCGTGGTTAACCTATCTTCATAATAAAAAGGTATTAGATCCGAAACTAAAATAAAAGAATATTTAAACAAAACTTCGACTCACCCTATAAATCACAGGCTTGTTTTAATGTTATCTCATCTGTAGGAAACGGGACAGCCTTCCTCAAGCTAAAAAAAACAGTTTTGTGTCATGTCGTGCAGCAAATGCCATATCTGTGCCCATCAATCATTTGATCCGTCAATGTTTCCCCGTCATCATATTGCCCTTGAACAACTACAACCAAATCGACACAGATTTTCCGCCGAAAGAAGTAACTTTCAAGATCAAACAGAACTTATCCATTCAGATATGACAGGTTCCGTGATAAAATGTTGACCGATTGTTATCAACTTGCAAAGAATGTACCAAATATGCGAGCGTTTTACCCGTTTAACTGTACGATGTTATCAGTTGTCATCGGAGCAGCAAAACTGCTACTGTGAGCTACGTTTTACCGTTGGCATTGAGTCAGTCTATAGTGACTATGCACAATATGCGAGCAGTTTCCTTGTTACTCACTGACACATTTATGAATGGGTGAATGGTGCATGCAGCATGAGTTTAATAGAAGGGCCCGTTAGGCTTAGAGCTCATTCGCTCAAATCACAGTGCATCTGGTAAATCAATAGCCCATGCAATGATATAATGCCTTAACCCTATTCCTGGCGGGGGGGGGGGCCTCAGGAGCCCCCCCCCTGAGGTTTTTTGGTTATTTCTCCCAAACGCGTTGAGGTAGGAAGCTCAAATTTTCTGACTTTTCCTAAAAGGCTTCTACGCAACATGTCTGAAAATTTTGAGTTGATCTGACCTCAGGTCAGGTCACCAGAGGCGGTTTGGTGACCCTACCTCAGAAAAGTTTGCAATCACGCCAGAGCTAGAGTTTTTGACCGATCAATTTCTTCTCTTCAGGCTTTAGTTAGGGTACCAGTATGTGCAATTTGTATATCTCGGAATTTTGATATCGGTGACCTAAGGTCAGGTCAGTTTCGCGACCTCCCCATTATAAGTCAATGGGGGAAAAATCAACTCCCTGTTTTTACCACTAAAACGGGTCGGAATGGCCCCATATACCATACATGACTTCATATACGATCAACCTTCACTACCTTGAGGTCTGTTTTGCTGTTGGGCAGCTGTGAGGTCATGTGACGTCATCAAAGGTCACCAAAGGTTTTTGGCCAATAACTCCGTACAGGAACAAGATACAGACGCGTGGATGGTCTCATTGTGTTCAGCTCGTCAAGACGCATCGAATGATATACATGATGACCTCGAGGTCACGTGACCTGAGGTCAACCTTTGACCTTGACCTTGCGAGGTCAACATATATATCATTCCATGCGGATTGACAAGAGGATCACGATGATGCCCTTAGTTTGTTCCTATCTTGACTAATTCGAAAGTTATTTGAGAAAAACTCTCTCCATATCTAGCGCCGCCATTTTGACTTTTTCGACCCCTGTGACGTCATCTTTGACCTGACCTGAAAATGACCTTAGTAAAAATTGTAGATCTTGACCGTGCGTATCCGATGCCGTTTACCGTTTGTCGCTATCTTGCTTCGTTCTCGAGATCTCAGGGGGAGCCGAATCGGCCCCCCCCCCCCGCCAGTTTCTTGTCCCGGCGGAGCCCGCCAGGAATAGGGTTAAGGATTCTTTACAACACAAAAAGCAATGAACTCTAACCATGCAAGAAATCGCATGCACCCGTACAATCCAGCGTTAGAACGTCATTATCATTGAATCGTCATATCGACAGCATTAGTATTAAGTATAACGGCATAACGATATATTTACTTTACAAGTAATACAAACATTGTATATTGATAGAGACAAGTAGAAAAACACGGATGACGGAACAAGTAGTGCATGGACGCGTTTCGATTATTAAATCTTCATCAGCATGACATAATCACAGAGAAAACAAGATATAGCTAGCATAGCATAGATGTAGCAAGATATAGCACTATTTGTTCCGTGTTTTTCAATACAAACATTATAAAAGAAGGCTGATGTTCATTTAACAATGTAGTAGGTATGCACGTAATAACTAATTAAACAAATTTAATTAATAGATAAAACATAAGACAAATTTTACTAACAGACATCAATAAAATACTTTTTAAAAATCGTTAAAGCCAAGCCGTACCTAACGACATGTCTCTTCCGCAGGTGGTGTTACTGGCAGCGATGCTGGCCGTCGTTGCCAGCCAGTACACCCCCAACGTCGGTCCATTCTACCGAGGACCGGGTGGTGGTGGATCCGGTGGAGGAAGTGCTACCAATTCTGGAGGCGGTGGCCGTTCGAGCTCCAGCGGAAGAAGAGGAGGGTACGGGAGCGGTGGGCAGGGTTACGGATATTCATCGGGTGGGGGTGGGGGAGGGAGAGGCGGAGGGGGAAGAAGAGGAGGCGGAGAAGGAAGAGGAGAGGGCGGAGGGGGAGGAGGATACTCCAACGGAGGAAGCCACCAAGGATCTATCGGGCGCAGAGCGGGCTATGCAAGCCACGGCGGAGGGCGTTCATTCCAAAACAGCCGAGCATCCTTCACCGGAAACCGCAACTCCTTCGTCGGTGGCGGAGGAAGGGCTTCATCGACATTCTTCAAGGGAATTCGTGACATTCCCTTTCAAGGAGGACCCGGGCCAGTGCATTCACCCTCCAATGCTATCTTCCATAGCGGAGGTAGCGCACGAGGGGCTACTGGCGGTAGAAGTGTCACAGTTTCTAGGCCACATGCAGGGCCGGGGTATGGGCGAGGAGGCGGCGGACGTGGAGGAGGACATTCGTTCGGCGGAGGCGGTGGAGGAGGAAGCGTTGGAGGTGGTGGTGGAAGTGGAAACGCCTTAGGAAGTGGCGGTAGCCATTCTTTCGGCGGCAGCGGCGGCGGCGGGAACTCTTTCAGTGGAGGTGGCGGAGGCGGTGGACAGTCTTTCGGTGGAGGTGGCGGAGGACCTTCCTTCAACAACGGCGGCGGCGGAGGAAGCGGCGGTGGACATTCCTTCAATGGAGGAGGGGGTGGCGGCGGCGGTGGCGGAAGCGGACAATCCTTCGGCGGCGGCGGCGGTGGAAGCGGCGGCGGTGGAAGCGGCGGTGCACACTCTTTTGGCGGCGGAAGCAGCGGTGGTGGAAGCACTGGCTTCAGCGCCGGGCCCAGTTTCGACTTCTCTGCCGGCGGACACCGGGCGGCGGCCGGTCCCAGTTCACGGAGAACCTACGGCAGTGCCGAGTTTGGAGGCTCTGGAGGAAGTGGAGGAGGAACGGTGTACCACTATTACAGGGAGGAGGATGACTAGTGGCGGAGCATCTGCTGCGGGGAGGATGATCGGTTACGATCCGTGTCTGCTGTAGCGAGGATGATTCGTGATATGTAATATCTTCTACAGACCGTATACGATTAGCTGATCATTCATTTTGCCCCAGGAGGGAAAAAGTTTTGATGTACGATCGCAACTGCCGTGTGTATTATGACATTGTAGCTAAAATGAATGAATATAAAATATTTAATGGCATGACACTACATAAGCAACGCTGCATTTCTGGGTCTACGAGTATTATTGCATGTAAGCGCTTTACGATGCTAGGCATATCCTTTGCTTTGAATGTCAACAACTGGATGCGATCAGCAAATCTAACATCACTATTCATTATGCAACCGAGTGGGGAGGCGTTATTGTATGAATACCATGATTACGTGGACAATGTAATGTATGTGTCTTCATAATGGCTGCGTTTTGCGGAAGCCAAAAGTTACGGTCGTTTGTACATAGTATGAGCTCTTGGAAATGTTACTTGATTGTTTGAAATATATAAGTCGTATAACTATGTAACAAGTACCTATCCTAACCCATTGAGGTCAAGCGGCAGAAGGACGGGGGTGACTGAGCTTGCTCGACTACGAGCGACTAGTGCGTTGCAATATCTTTGGGATGGCATTGCTTCGATAGTATCTACCATCCAGCTACTCAAGGGATCATCACAGCGGGGTGTGGACTATCGAGCCTGCCCTCTACCGTCGTGTAGATGGATTGACCGTCACTCAGCTTATAGGGTAGCTGTTGGGATTGTGGATGGACTGGTTCTGAGAGCAAAGAGAACCAATGGGGGCAGCTTTTAGGACGGCATAAAATATACACTGCACTGAATCGGGTTCTGAACTCTGGTAGTGCTGGCGATCGGTTTCATTATGTTTATTCGACCCACCTACTAAGATGGTATTTTGCGGAGAAGTTGTGGACGTGCACGATACCCATACCACACAGCCCCTATTTGGCCACTCTGCCACCAATCACTAAATAGTTACTCTTGCTTCAAGATAAAATAGACAAATTCGTAGGCAGCTTGTGTGGAAAACACGTTCAGTTTGCGTGATTATTCGCTTTTATGTACTTTGCATTCTACAATCTCTCGGAGCAGACTTTACTTGCCTTTCATTGCAATGGTTCGCCACAGGTGGCGCTACAAACACTGACCTCGGTAGGTGACGCTACTGCCAGCCGAAATGTTACATAGAACTAGGACCGACCACGATATCTTGGATGACCACGGACGTCTGAGCTCATAGATTACACTTTAAAAGGCTTCGGAATAGAGACTGTGGGTGATGGATCATTTAGTACAACCATAAGTACAGCTCTGAGCAATACGAAAAGCAATTCAGCCGATTTTTTTTTATTTCTAGCTAAAGCTTCTGCGTCAAGTAACTAGCCAGAGGTCGGACATCTAAGCAAATGATGCTATCCACCTTAAAGTTTTGCTGCGGTAACTAGTAGTATACAATGAGGCTAAGCTTGAAGAGCAATATATTATAAGATTAAAAATAAAAGACAGCCAGTGCCTACGTGACGTTGGAAGTAGGCCTGCGTGATACCTAACGTCAATCATGAGTGTTGGGTTCATGTTTCGCAGAACAACTACATGCTGCATTCTAAATCAATGCGTTTACCCCTTTCCCACGCCTCGTTTAGTAACCAACAGTTCATATTTCTCTTTGTTATGTGATTTCGTGATTCATAATCCATAAAGGAGTTCGAGGATTTGAGATCTCCCAACCAGCCGCTGTTAAATTAGGTATCACGGAAGTTCTGGAAAAAATAGGCAACCCTCACTATTTGTTTGGCAATCGCTGCAAGATGGCGTAGAGTTCTAGAAAACATGAATATAATGTGCAGAGTGCTTTCATTCGCAGAAGCTTGACCCGAAAATCTTGAACACATGCTGGTTTCTGGACTTTGGTTATATGTTTTCACGGGAAGGAGCAAAATTTGTGAAGTCACTTATGCATAGCTCAGATACTTCATCCAATACTTCTGACATTTATTTCTATGTAAACCTGCTTCAAGTGATCTATTTAAGCTTGTTAGTGTAGAATAAATTATAATATAGATCACTCCTAGCATTTTTTTTTCACGAAGGGATTAGAGCTATGAAAATATTTATAGCGAACATGCATTACCAAAGCATGTTCTGCTGATTGACAACAAGATATGTGTTCTATCTTGGAACGAAGGAGGATAAACCCCGTTTTCCATGCTGATATCAATGAGGTAATTTCAGGAAACATTCGTGACCTAGGCTGCCAAGTTTCCGGGGGAGGACTTGGAATCGAATCTCGGCGCCGCCACATATCCTTCGAGCCTTTTAATCAGGTGAGAAGAGGTCATAAGAGAAGAGGTCACATGTTTGCTGGAATATTGAAGAAAAAGAGGAAGCTCTCTTGCATTCAAACAATATATGACCGATAACGGGAAGGAAATAATATCAAAAATGAAAGCATCAGCATCATGAATACTTTCAATTGCAGGAGAAACCCGTTCATAAATCGCAAGAATGCTTGTTCTAGGTCTTTTAAAACCCCACCTTATCTCAGGCACTGGGATATAAGTGGGAGTCAGCCTCGGCCCTCCACCAACTCTCCCTGACCAGCGTCCAGCCACTCCCCACCCTCCCTCCTCCGCTGTGCGCGCCTCTGCCGGCCGGCTAGTGCCGTCTCGGCATTTCGCCCCAGGCACTGAACGGCGGCCATTTTGCGTCGCTCACCTGCCGCGCACCTGTTGCTGCCAGGCTCCTCGCCGGCGCCGCTGCCAGTCTGAGACCTACCCCGCCGCCGAGCGGAGCTGCTGCCGCTGCCGACGACGCTACCGGCACCTGAGTGACCGCTTGTCGGTCAGTGACTGTTTGACCCCTCATCAAGGTCAAGATGCCTTGCTCGGCAGTGACCCTTTCGCTGGCGACTGTCGCCGGTGTGGTGGCTGTGGCTCTCCTCGGTATTGCTTTTGGCACCGACAACTGGGTATACATCCGAGTGGACCGCGATGCTATACAGGTGAGCCTACTGCGCATGCGCACCTGCTGAGGAATGCGCCGAGGGGAGTTTGGGGAGGGAGGGAGGGAGGGGCGCGAAGGGCAGAGGGGACGTTGGGGAGAGTGCAGGGGAGGGTGGGACGTGATGTGTGGGCCCGTCGCGGCGAGCACGGATAGTGGAGGGAGGGAGAGAGAGAGCACGGACACGGGTAGGGGAGAGGAGGGGGAAGGAGGGGGAGACGTGAGGGGTGCCGGTAGGGTGTTTGACCATTGTATGCAAATCTGTACGGCGCGGCTAGTCCTGCTGGCTATGGATAACACCTGCCAAAGATAAGTTACGAACAGAAACGTTGACCGTGGGCTGGTGAACTTCAATGGCATCATTCAATTCAATGGCCATTTAAGACGACTAACGAAATACGCCTATTTTATCAGTTATTAGGCATAAGAAGAGCTATAGCTCTTCTTATGCAAGCTATAGCATAAGAAGGCTATAGCTTGGTTTTGTATTCGAAGCTGAAAAAAGTATTATAAATGGAAAACACTCCCAAGTGTTCAGCAATCACCGTTCCGAAACACCTAGCTTGCTGCCTGAACAAAAGTATCTTTGCTAATTTAAGAGTTGAGATCCTGCTAACTGAGAGCTGATATAAGCAGTTCGTTTTTAGGTCATAGTGAACCGTACCATAGTGGCTTTATAATGCTTCAACTTTTCATAAAAGCCCCGAAGTTCGACGTAAAACACCACCACACGCTCAGCTTTCTACCTGGCGGCATCAGACAGCGTCCTCAAAACCTGCCCGTCCGCACCCCTCCCGCCCGCCGGGGCAGACGTGTGTTTTTCCTGCCGTTCCGAGAAGGGTCGTCCCTCCCCTCCCCTCCCCCTCCTACCCCCAGGGTCACGACTGTTTGTAACTCCAGTCAGCCGAGAAATTGGTAGGGAAACCCTCGAGGGTAGAGATGGCCGTCCGCGCGGGCTGGTGTTAGCGGCCTATGCGCTGACGCAGTCTCTGGTGTTAGTGGCCTAAGCGCTCATCCTTGCGTTGCAGTCTCCATTGACAGAAGGTCGCATCTGCTGCAAAAGCAGCATGATGGCATTGTTTAGAAGAAATATTTGACGAACAACAGTATTCATATTCCACAGAGATATATATTGAATGAATCGGGTTTTTCTTCTTTTCCTTTCGAAGACGGCTAATAAAACACCCAGAGTGAAAGACAATCAAGTCCAAGTAGCGCTGTACCCGCTTCAAGTGGGCACCCAGCCAGGCCTTGCCGCTTCGCTGGGCTGCCCATTCTCATGCTCCGTTTTCCGTCTATGGAGACCGCACGAGCTTATGGGAATGGGCACGGTTGGCCATCATATCAACACGACCGCCACCAACCACGACCGAAAAACAGGGCGGCAGCTCCCGCAGGTGATTTGGCGTGTTGCCAAGTATTGTCACAGTTGAATGAGGGTCGGGAGACGGGTTGATAGGTAAAAGTAGGAAACGGGGTGTTGCAAGGAAATGGTGGGGTGGAGGAAGAGAGAAAGAGAGAGCGAGAGAGAGAGAGTGTGAGAGAGAGAGAGAGAGAGAGAGAGAGAGAGAGAGAGAGAGAGAGAGAGAGAGAGAGAGAGAGAGAGAGAGAAGAGAGAGAGATGCATGAACTTAACGTTTCGCTTATCTTTATAAAAACATCTCGAGTATCATACTTTGAAAGAGTTATGCACAACTTCCATCATGATAAATACCCCTTCAGTCTTGATAAAAATCATGGCGTGCCTGTCCGCACAATGGCTTCTGCTCGGCTGAGGTCAGTCCCATTAGCCCCTTCATACCCGGACGCTCCCCATGACAAAGCCTATTGTCTTGAGTCACCCGACTCTATGCAAAAAGACCCGGAGTCGCCCGTGGCCGGTCGATGTGCGCGCAGTTTTCTCTGGTGACGCTCCGAAAGCGGAACAGATTGCCTGTAATAAGCGGTGGAGGCGCTGGCTCTACTCCCACCATTGCCGCCACCGCCGCCGCCGCCGCCGCCATCATCCTTGAAGCCTCCCACGGCTATACCGAATCCAGCACAAGGTGCCATCATAGTCAAACCGGCACCCCATACTAGCTACACGAGTCTGCGATAAGTATTCACCCCGAGGCTGAGAACATAAACCGGCCGTCCAGCAAACCTGCTGCCCTAGTATTACTTGAGTCGCGGCCGCGGCGGCGGCGGCGGCGGCGGCGGCTGAGGTAGTGGTAACGTGTCCTATTTCCCTCCCCACCTCCCCTCCCCTGCCCCGGTGGGGGCAGGTAGCGTCGCGTGGCGGTGGGAGGGGAGGGGAGGGGGTCGGTCAGTGACTTGAGGAGCGAGTGGTCAGCCGGGCACGCAGCGACTGAGACTGGTCATACACCGAAACGATGCAGATAGATGGGAGGTCGGTCACGGGAACTGGTATGCTGGTGGAGTGATGAACGTGTGATGGATCTTATCACATGAGAGTGATAACTCGGTTCGGAATTTCGTGAACTGATTGAAGTTGAGCTATTTTGAGAATCTTATCTAGATTTTCACGGATGGAGAAGCAGAAAATTAATGCTTCAAACACCTACCCAAAAAGACAAATGAACAATTTTTCATCGATAACTGCTGGAATTTCACTTATCAAAATTTAAAATCATTCAATTTGTGAATAGATACAATAAAGAATAATCAGGCCCAATAGACAACGTGATAGATCACTGTCTCACTACTTAGGTCTAGCATTTGCTTACCTATGTGTCATTCCTATCCCATCTCATCACAACGCCAAGAATCTCAACCTAATTAGCCCCTAACTTCCAGCCTAGCCATCACGCGCAACAAAAGCTCGTGATTTCTGCTTCACCACCCCCTCGTGCGCCTCAGTTCAGTAGCTTTCTACGCCCTGACTCTGAACTCACGCGTCCCCGGCTCACGACACTCCGAGAGCACGCCACCATTAGGTTTAACCACGGAAGGATCGTTCAGCTATGACCATTGCGGTACGCCGAGAGCCGAGGGAAAGTGTCCCGCGGGACCGACCGATCACGGCTGCTCTGATCTGGCTCGCTTTCACCTCCCGCTCTCTTGGCGCTACGCTGATATGAGAGCTGATGGTACTGGAATCCAGTCTGTGAGAGAATTTGAAGCTAGAAACATGTTACGTGATGGTAGTTTACTTGCCCTGGTTGAAAATTGGAGGGGTCGCGATAGCCATGTTTGTAGAATGCAGAATATTTTGAACCTGCTGACTCAACGAAATACGTAGAGCCTACATATTTCGTAGAACCAGCAAACATCACCAAGATGATTGGGCATAGTTCCGCGATGGAATTCGCTGATATTCGCACGCAGCGCTAACAATGCACTCAGTTGAACACAATTTCTTCCTTACATCATCACTTTTGGTTCAGTAGGTACAGGTTAGGCTTCACTGCACAATGTTTGGTATTTGGTCACGTATGACCTTGTTTTTAATGCGTATGCTGATCACAGTTGATAAGCAGACTTATTCTGTGTCACCGTGATTAGACACACAACTTTTGAAAACACTCAAACATCGCACAATGTCAAATGTGAGTGCCTCGTTAGAGATTTTTCGGCTTTCAACGTCTCATTCTCAGCTAACTAGCCTCTAATTACGCCTAACCCCCATGCACGCGTGACCTCACGTCTGCCCATCACCCTCCACTGAGTATGTCTGAAGAATAGGGCGCAGTTCACGGCCAATGGCGGCCGTTCAGGCGGGCCAGAGGTCACGACCCCTCCCCCGCCCCAATGGGGAGGCGCCCGCATCCAGCTCGGCGGGGAGGGGGAGGGTGGGGGTGGGGGTGGGGGTGGGGGGCTTGCAGACGTCGAATGTAGCAGAGAACCGTGATAATACGAACAGCGGAGATCGTGACAGGGGTCATGGCAAGAGGTCGGTATGAGGTTAACGTGAGAGGTCACAGGGGGGAGGGGGTGAAGAGACCTAGCGTAGTCACAAGGAGTTTTAGCGATGAGAGATTGTTACCTGAGATAAGTAAGTATAGTGTGACTTCGTCACTCATGATTAATGATCATACTACATCCTCGTAGAAAACAAAGTTGCACGCTGGCTCAAGAAGCTATGCAGCAGAAGCCATGTGGACGTAATGTAAGCACAGATGATGCTTCTAGCTGAGGAAGAGCAAAATAAAAATCCAGCCTGCAATGTATGGAAAATCGAGTTCAAAGCCAAAACAGGGCGGAGGTGGGTGGTTTATGAATCTGAGAAGCATTTTCCTTTCATTGATTGTTTGGAAAACAGAATACAGTCTATTCCACGGTAACTCAGCTCTAACATCATAAAACGTCCGCTCACACGTCCCACCCATTCCGTGTCTGTCGCTCATCTCAGCCGCTCATCCCTCGACACACCCGAGCGGGTTAGTTCCTCAGCCCAGACCATTCCTCCTCCATCCCGTGGGAGCAGTCGCCACAAAAAGGCCATCAATTCTATCCCAGCGATCGGACGAATGCGTCTCCGGAACGCCAGCGCAGCGCGTCGGATGGCCACTCGCCGCGCGGTCCCTCTGCCTCAGGCGAGGTCATCGACTTTAGCCAGGTATCAGCTGACTGCCCTCAGGGCGGGTGACGTCACAGCTCAGGCTCGCGCTCGACCAACCATGCGGGCCGGCCGGACGAGAGTCGAGAGAAGCTTGAGGTTTCCCTCGTGTAGGGATGGTAGGGAATGAATCTAAAGATGAAAGAATGCTTGAGTGGTGACTGGGCTGCGTAAGTAATTAGAACAATGGTGCCTTTGGCCTTGATTTCCGGTTGGGTGGCGAAGTTCAATGATGGATCGGCCTTGTAATGCTCTAGTTATTCAAAGCCGCTGCGGTGGGTAGAATTGTCGTGACCTGTAACATCTCTGTAGTATTTAACCTCAGTTGAAGGTTGTTCCTGCTCTCAAGTAGAGCTAACCACGCTCTAAAGTGGCATATCCGCACGACCATGCATTCAAGTACCAACCATAAAACCATTGAATGAATTTTCATTGCACCACATGCCTATACCGGGCGTCCGAAATCCTTTCCCTCATACCCCAGCAGCCCACAGCCGGCAGACTCTCCTCCTCTTTCTTCTCTCTCTCTCTCTCTCTCTCTCTCTCTCTCTCTCTCTCTCTCTCTCTCTCTCTCTCTCTCTCTCTCTCTCTCTCTCTCTCTCTCTCTCTCTCTCTCTCTCTCTCTCTCTCTCTCTCTATCCCCCTCTCGTCTTTCCCTTCTCTCCCTCTGTCTCCCTCTCTCTCTCTCTCATCTCTCTCTCTCTCTCTCTCTCTCTCTCTCTCTCTGTCCCTCTCTCTCTCTCGGCAGCATCCGTCAGTTCTGTCGACTGCAGCTCAGTATGGTAATGAACCATTACCAACCGTTCGCCACCCCTCTCTCTAGGCAGAGTAACGGTGTAGGCCAGCGCGTGCCGACCTCGGCTGGACGTAGGCTAGGCACGTCCTGACCCGACTTTTGGTTAGGGGTTGGTGCCTGGTGGGATTGGCCCGGCCAGGGTAGGGTGTGAAGGGTGAGACACGTTTGAGACATAAGCCTTACTGTGGTCCTTACTGTGGTCCTGCATAACTGCATCATAGCTAACTACATACTTACTAAGCTACTAAGCGCACGTGCGCAGTCGCCTGCCTGTGATAGTCGACGCCGCGTTGGAGAGCGCCTGTGGTAGTCACTGCGCGCTGGTCACGGTGAATGGCGCCATGAATGAGCACCGGAAGGGACGGACGTGCTATTTGGTGGCCCAACGGACCCGGGCCAGCACGGGGAATGATGCGTGACCGCGAACCAGCGGTTCCCAGCAGAGGAGTCATGATCGTGACCGAACGCTTACGAGCAGCTGACACTCTGCTATTAAACCTGAAGAATACACTGCTTAGAGGTGTCATCACTACAAGCTACAAGCTTCAAATGATACAAGCTTGGCGAACTACATGTTCGCTAGTGCATGTTTTACACCGATCGTAGACATTAACTAGGTGCTGCGGGACCCGGGATTGGTTGAAGGCGAACATCGGTAGTTGTTGTTACTTGGTGGAATTCCCTGCAATTAAAATGCCTGGGAATTATAAACATAAGCTGTTGTAAAGTGTTCGTCAAGGAGATTTGGATTATGTGCGGGGCTTACGTGTAAGGTGTGCTATGATAATGAACTCGAGAACAATTAAAAATAAGCAGTAGTTTTAGGCAAGGAATCCTCAGGGACAGTGTCATACAGCCCATAATTGTCAGCGAAAAAAAATCAACCCAACCAGCGACGAAGCGACTCGATCAAATTTCAGGCTTCGGTTTTCCCCGTTTTGAAAATATATCAGCTGACCTGCCCCTGACCTGCCTGACCTGACGTGACCTGACCTCTGTTCCAGGCGGACATGGCCAGTGGCGTCGGCTCGCTGTCTCCGGCCGACCAGGAGCGGTTCGAGACAGAGGCTATCTACCGGTCCCGGACACAGGGACTGTTCCGCACCTGTTTCCCCGAGGGACGACCCAAAGGAGGTGAGTTTGACTTTGTCTGCTGGAGTCTGGGGTAATCAAGAGTTTTCGTGGTAATTTATGTGTCCGTTTTTGGCAGCATTAGATACAAAGTAAGACAACTTCATTAAAAAAGACTGACGTCCCAGTCTCGGCTCCATTTAGGGCAATAACACACCAGTGACCACATGTAGGAAAATGATGGACACATACAAGCTTGGAGCGCTATTAGAAAGTATTTTGGTCGGAAAGCTATCTGTATCAAGAGAGAATCTGCGCGAATTAAATTAAAGTTGATTTATCTCAATTCACATTCACAATCTCTTAAAACGTTCAGCAGATGGCAGTGCATTAAATCTGGAAATCTCAAGGTTCGAGACGATAGGAATAGCTACATTCAGCAGCTGTTACGAGGTGGAGAAAGTCACAAACCTGCACTAAAGGCCATGAATGATATGGAACTGAGATGCCAGGCTACCGTGTGCTGGAGACCGGAGATTACGCGAGATACCTGGGCATTGTTCGGGTCTGAATAGCTGATAGAACAGGTGCGTGATAGATGGCTCAAGATCATCAGAAACCTTCAGAGGCCATGTTTTGTCTGCGGGGAATGTCCAAACTCTTCAAACCCACTTCAGGTAGTTGATGGATATGGTTGACGCAATCAAATGTATTTCATGCGCTTCAGTAGTTTTAGAAGGTGAGCTATGTTTCGCAACATAGCTCTACATATGTGAATGATTAGGATAAACTGAGAGATAAAGTAAGCAGTTTCCACTGCTCTATGCTGCACTCCTTGCTATATGCTTAGCTTACAGGTGGTTGTAACCCTTGACGCCTATAACTGCTCTGCTTTCGGAAGTTCATTACCAAGTCCCAACAGTGATAACTCCTTCTTGACTGTGTTTTTACATCTCACTTGAGCCGCCCAATCAGCATTGGGCCGCCTAGCCAGTGGTAAACAAACTCATCACATTGATTGGTTGGTTACTGTTAACCGCAATACGTCAGACTTGTGATTAGCTTTCAGGCGGAACACCCGCGCGCAGGGACACTGGACAGACCAATTACTTCTCTCTCTCTCTCTCTCTCTCTCTCTCTCTCTCTCTCTCTCTCTCTCTCTCTCTCTCTCTCTCTCTCTCTCTCTCCCTCTCTCTCCCTCTCTCTCTCCCTCTCTTTCAATCAGTTTATCTTTTGAGACAGGCTGCTGATTTTTTAGACGAGCTTCTTTGACGTGATAAAGAAAATTTTGTCAAATTCCTGAACATTTTTATTACAATTTCCGGGCATAAGCAATCAAACCCTGAGACGAAGAACTTAAAATGATGCATGTTTACTTTCTTCGTGTCATTGTATGACAACAGTGCCACAAGCACCAACATCAGCCGACTCGTTATTTAGTATTTACACACAAACTTTCACAAGCTTCCTGCTACACACCACACCATCTAAAACGACTCACGACGGCGTCGTTTTCTTCTGAACCTGGAGATCGTTACTGACGAGCGCAGCTGTCATACGGCATGTGGGAACGGGCACAGCTCTGGGTGCGGCGTAACGCTCCGATGATCGGAAGAGAGTGGAAAATTGACGATTTCAGGAGCCGCGAGCGGCACACCGTCACGTTAGTGACACCCGGGAAAGATGGCCCATACGCAGTGACGGGAACAGTGTTGTAACATGGTGAACATGCCATATCGAATATGACATGTCGAGGAGTTGTCGACCAGGGGATTACTGCCGTCCAAAGGCAAAACCGCATATGTCGGGTCAGGTCATGACCCGACATATGCGTTTTTGCCTTTGGACGGCAGATTATTGAAATCGATAAGAGTTTTGTTCATTTTCCTGATATCGAGGACCTCAAGGTAAAAGAAAGATGGTGAAAAGTACGTATCTTTAAGTTTCTTCCATTTGTCAAATTACATTTTTACAATTTGCCTTTACTTGTATTGATTATTTTTCTCAACAGTATCACGGCACCTTAGTTCACAAACATTTAAGGAAATTGAAACGGCATGTAAACCAAATGTAACCTAATAAGACACTTTCATTCCCGCCCCGCAAATGATCGTAAAATCGGTCAGTTTCCCAGCTTTCGCTGTACAATTTCTAATGAAATTAAAAGTCTATCGTATCCACATTCTCACATAACCCGATTATGACTGCAATCATCATGTAATTAAATCGGGATGTTCAATATCAACATGGGAACAAGATTCTCGCACGAACATTTCTTCTTATTTTGAGACACATACTTCTATAGAGAAGTGTGTTCTTGAGATATACATACATAGATCCGACAACAAAAACTGTATATCAAGGCTACCATATAATCAGTAGCAGTCAAAATCCTAGAAAGGCAAAGGAATCATGGTAACAGCAAAAGCATACTTTGTCAACAATTAAGCAACTGCCGTACCAACATATATTTCGTTCCCGGAGTTCTAAATTGTAAAGTACTGAAGCGTGAGCCGTTGTCACGATTCCGTTGCAAAAAGCTTGCAGGTGCACCTGTGCCAAGGAGAATCTAAGCAATGCTAACATGATAGCAGCAACATTCCTGTTCTGTTTCCTTGTTTATAGACGCTGTGTTCTGCGCTTTGTTACACGTTTGTTTCGGCCTTTGACCACAGGAAAATAATCGGAAAAGTAACGGGCCGAGAGCTGTGGACAGGTGTTGCAGGTCTTGAGCTGTAGTTTTATTAAACGAAGAACGCTGAAGTTGAAAAAGGATGAGCGAAATTACTAACCTTTACACGGTTGATGTCCCAAAGGCATCATATAAACAAATGTTGTCTGTTTTTGTTTTCTGTTGACTGCAGAGTAGAGGTGCCAAAAGATGAAAATTTTGGGAACCAGACTCGAACCTGACCCGTCTGGACATTTCTGGAACCAGTCAGACGCGGTCTAAGTTGGAATCGGAACCAGTCGGACCCGTTCCCAAACGTCAATTAATACAAACTATTTGTAGGTATCGTTAGTTGAATCATGTAAAAGTTAAAACAACCTTTTTCTCACTGGGAATACTTATGAGCTAGTGTGCTAAGAAATATACATCAGCAAATGTTTTCTTTCCATTCACTCTATATTTTGCAATCATGTGTAGTGGGCAAGATGTATAGTTTATGGTAGGACCCGGTTGGACCCGTCATAAAATTTCCAGGAACCGGTCTGGACCCATATGGTTCCAGACTGGTTCTTTGGACCGGGTCCTCGGGTCCACATTTTGCCACCTCTACTGCAGAGTGTCCACATTGTTGGGTGTGCTTTGAATATAAGCATTTTCATCCCCCAACCACCTTCTATGTCAGTCGCGGACCGCGGTAGCATCGCGCGCTGAGTCGCCACCTCCCCTCCCTCGCCTCACGTCGGCCCTGCCGGAGCTGGTAGCGACTGGTACGAGTGACGTCACTTCTCAGAAGCGCCCCAAGCAGCCAATCAGCGTCCAGCTGGGCGTAGGCGTGGCGGCGGTCACCGCCGCCAAGGCTTTGCCGGGCTACAGAGGGTTCGGAAGGATAATGAGAATGAGCGGACGCCGGACGGTCATTTCTGCAGAGGGATGGCTTATGAGTGATGCTGAAATGGTGGTTGTAGCAGAAGGCAAGGTCTGGTGCTAGCTTAATTGCACCCGTATTATGACATTTGCTTAACTACTTGGTTGTTTGCGGAAATGGGGTTGCAACACCTGTTCTTTACGCCCACAGAAATGCATGCATTAAGCCACGGATGTTTTAAAATTTGATTTCAAATCGACTGAATCGGCATAAGTTTAATGCATGCTCTAAATCCAACAACGAACTGTGCAGTGTGCACTATCTGATGTCCCTTATGCAGTATGCACTCGACACTGCTAAAGCACTGCTCATATCCGACATTACTAAAAATAGGTAAGCGATTCTACCGTCGATTCCATCTCTCATGAAAATGACGTACGTACACCGCGGCCTCGCCAGCTCAGCTCTGCACCGTTCCTGACTGGGACGTCCCACATACTATGCCTCTAAGTAGTTCTGAATCACCCGTGCCGGATTCTCCCGTCCCGTCACCCTCCGGTACAGTGGGAGAGAGCCGGGACAGTGTTCTGAATCACCAGGGGTGGTTGCTAGCTAGGACTAACTCAGATCAACGCAGTAAACTCTCCTAAAGTGATCGGGTTTTAATCCAAAGTTAGGTGGACTGGATTCTAAGTTGGCTTAGGTGGCGTCTAATCATCATTCCAATAAGAGAATCTGCGTCCTTGGTTGCATAGAAAATTTCTGAGTTGCTCTGCTTGAAGTTCTGGGCTGGTCGGGCGAGGTTTGAGCTAACCATGTATGTCTGTTTCCGTTTCGAATGACATGACCACTGGAAAGAGCCCTCGGGCTTATTGGGGTTAAGAGTTTCCCCATGATATTATAGGCTGACTGATCGGGATTTTCCAAGGGACGACTGCTTCTCCGTACGTTTGTGTGGTAGAGGATTCTAGAGGAGCCCTTTGGACACAATGTCATCGTGTTGCAACCGTGAACTAAAGCGTCGTTTCTAAGTAAAGCCACCACGCAATGGTCCTGTCCCTGTTCTTGGCGACTCTTTATCTTCAAACAACTCATCTAGCATTTCGGCGGCTTCTTTCTTATATGTTAAATTTTATGAGCCCGCCCGTATCACTATGTGCGTAACAATGCGATGCTCAATCCTGCATAGCTGGCGGACCACAAGCCTCTGAGCCCTCTGAGCTCAAGACAGACAATGCAGCGAATGGTTTATGCGAACTGCAGGCCTTCAAGGACATCGCCTACACAGGGGCTTGGGAGTGTCCCGCGTATTGCACGTGCTAGGCCAGGGGCACAATCGGGTCGACCAGCGAACCACCTGTGATCTATGCCAAGGACATTCGCCTGCATTTGAGTGCAAGTCTGCGTGGATGGGCAGAACTGGAGAGAAGTCAGGAAAATATTAGGAAAGATGAGATGTCGGCGTGTCGTTGTGTAGTTCGGAGTGAGGAGTTGAAGGTCAGACGGTCACTGACCCCAGGAGCGAAGAGAAAGAGTAGAGGGTGGGAAAGGAAGCGCAGAGGTAGAACAGGATGTGCCACACCTCTGACGTTGATTCCTTAGATGACTTCAGGCATAAACTCATAAACGTTATAACAAGCGAAACGTTACGAGATAAATCTACGCTAGCTAAGCTAAGCGTTAATATTGATTTTGACAATCATGCACTGCACTTAGGTACAAAGTTTTAAAATCATTTCGTATCTTAGCGTAGTGGCTTAAACGTTTGTGAGCTCTGAACGCGCGCGTGATAAAGGCATTAATATTGATGGCACGGTATAGGCCGTCCAAACCTGTACTCCATTTTTCTGTAAGGCCGGTCCAGTTCCGGTTTGTTAAGCGAAAGCTGCACTCAAATCCTGCAACGGGTCTCGCGGCTCGGCTTTGCTCGGTCACGTCAGACAGTGTTCCAAAGCCGTAGCCGCCGCTGTGACCCACATTCTGCCTTGGCGGCTACATGCCTTAATGTGGCGTGTTCAGCGGTCAGCTGATGGCTGCTTGTGGACAGTGGCTCACGGACCAGACGGCCAATCAACGTGCCATGGCCGTCCTATCGAAATGGGATCGATTTCCCTCGAAATCAACATACCGCTACAGAAACACAAAGAGCGCAAAACAAACATGAGCACAAGCAGTATGTACGAAGCTTCCGTATAAGTAGATGCATACTTCATATTTTAGGTGTGCGCACAATTTCCAAACTTTGTATCGGTCATCGGGCGACGCATCTTACTTCCGTGCGTTGAAACACGACGCACGTTCAAGTATCGATTCCATGTAAGCAGCAATCAAATTATGAGATGAATTCATCATCGTCAAGAAACTTTCACAGTTCAGTTATCCATCATTGAGGTCATTTATAAGTTGCGTAGATAAGACGGTATATCTAATCATGCTGTCATTCCGATTGATTAATTTATTGTCGGTTTATGCCCGCGATTATTCATCCGAAGACTCTCCGTATTAGTGGGCTTATGAGAAAGCAAGACTCACCCCTGGGTTTAAGTCAACATCGATTTTGTTTTTGGCTGCTTTATTCAATGAGAATACCGATGGTGTATTGTTTTGATTGATGAGTAAGCGTTAGACAGCCAGCATGTTTACCGATATATGGACTGACGTTATTATTTTCTGTTTCCAGTGGACGTCTACCTGAGTCCCGTGGAGACCTACTGCACAAATATCGACTACTACATCCCTGACGAGGACAATCTCACCAAGACCTTCTCCGAGGAGCTGATGGCACGGCTGCGTAAGTCTCTGCCCCGGCAAACGTTTACTCACGAAGCTGTCACCGCTTTTCAATATTAAAGGAAACAAACGTTTAATTCACACTCGAAGTTTTTTTATTCTAACGGCGATTAGATAAAGCGTGTGGATGAATGGATGCACTAGTTTGAAATTTTCATGGACTATTTTCACAAAAATAACCAATCAAAAAGTGAATTATGCCAGCCTTTTCCGGTCTAACAATGCTTTTACATCTCTTTCATCTCCTATCTTCCGTGCTACGTGCTTGCCGTTTTACATCGATTCCGAGTTCCGACACCGATTGCCCACAATTTTCCCGTCTAATCTCTTCATTCTAACCGCGACTACCCACACCCATTTCAGACATGGCCCGCTCGATGATTGCTCTCTTCATTGTGGCATTCTTCTTCGTGTTCGTCGCCTTCTGGACTGGAGTGGTTGGATGCTGGCGCCGCTCGGCGGCCAACGTTGGAACTACCGCCGCACTTATGCTCTTTGCATGTGAGTTCATTAAATTTACATATGCATTTGTTGCATAGTTACCATAGTAATCGTTCTATTGTCTCGTAGAAGTTTTCTTCATTTGTAGATGACGAGATGCATATGCTCTGGTATGTTGATATCAATGATTGAATTTAGATCTGATAATAAATTAAAAAAGGTCCTGTAAAACTAAAATTACTAAAAACAGTCTGTATCAACGAGAAATTTGAATGCAGACGGCCTTGAATAGTTTAAGGGTCTATAAATGCATGTAAATGCAATACCGATGTACGCCTCGGATTACCAATCATGCATTGAACGAGCTATCATCGTGTGGCTTTTTGACCGGTGACTTGACTCCGCGTTCTGCATTCATCCAGGCCTGTTCTCGGCGGGCTCGATGGGTCTGTGGCACGGAGTGCAGTACTTTGAGCAGAAGAAACTGAACGAGGCTCCCTATTACCGCAGCTGGCCCCCGGTAAGGAGTACAGACCACCCGTTTCCTCACTGACCTGCGTTCTAGCTCTACCAATTGCCGTTCAAGTTGCTTGAGTTTAGCAGCAGCCAGCAGTGTTAAAATCAGATATCAATGTAAGGTCATATGCTGAAATTGGGGCACAATAGCCATTCTATACTCGTATACGTTGTTGATATTCTCGCCATTAATCATTGAGGCTGAAGTATTTAATGATAAATTGTTACATATTGGCTATTGGCTATCCGTCTGCTGACATAATATGGGCACGGCTATAATTGCAGTATGAGTTTGATTTTAAATAAATTAAACTAAAATCCTTTAGTGAGTAGATGTTTTGTTATAAATCACGTAACATTGAATTTCTTAATGAGTACGAGACAGTTAAAATATGTTGGTTCCCCACTGTTTGCTGTAATGATTTTGTACGTGAGTCATTGTCCCTACCGTTCACCTCACAATGATCCTATTTCGTTCGAAGCGAGCTGATCTCTTATCTCTTGAGCATGCCTTGTATCTGAACTTTTTGAGCATGTTCTAGCTCAATATAGGTATGGTGTGCACATGAGAAGTGTCTTATCCATTGCCCATTGCGACAGCAAGAAGGCAGTGTCATTTAGTGAGATAATTAAATTTCATTAAAAATGCGTCGCATCTGTAGGACTAAACTTGCAGGTATAAGGAAAATGTTTAAAAACAAATAATATTAAGCTTATGTTTAATCGAAAAAAATTGTTTGAACGGGACAATGCGGGATCATTACAAAGCAAATTCATACATAGTGTGATTGTGTGATAAAAATGGTGTGTTCAACATCGGTCTTCCGGGTATTCTATCCCATATATTACTCTCTTCCACGATATCTTTCAGCGTAGCTTCTTGCAACCGAATGGGGTACCTAGTTTTTTTTTGTAACCGACATGAGCCCGACTTTACCTTTCCCCTATTTTCCCCGCCTTCTAGCTGGCCAAAAAGCACACCCACGCTGACTACGACTGGAGTTTTTACGTGGCGTGGACCGGAGTGGGCGCGTGCTTCTTCAGTTTTCTCTTCTTTGTTATCGCCTCAATTATTCTACGCAGGGAGAAGGACAAGAGGGCAATGCAGGCCCAATACGTCATGTCAGGTAATGGCCGATCACGGGCCATGACAACGCATGTCAAACTCGGTGATTGGTTGTTTGAAACCGCTCTTTGGGCTCTTATTGGTGGATGGAACAAGGCATGAACGGTGGTCGGGTAATGTCATTCCGCCTCACAACTTACCTGTCAGGCTGTCCCCACACTCCACAGGCATTTGTCAAATGCTCTTGACGCAATTTCAGCACGTCCGATGTAAACTAAACCAGCACTTTAACCTTTACACACGTCCTCTCGTCCCGCAACTACTCCACAGAAGACCGCTAACATTTCATTGGCCAGCCGCGTGACCCACAACCGTGTCACGGGTCCGTCAGCCAATGAGCGTCCCGCTAACAGCCGGGTCGCCTTTCAGCTGTTGCAGAGCCACACTATCGCGGTGTTTGATTGGTCGTACTTTATCGCCTGGGTGGGCGTCGGCTGGGTGCTGGTTTCGGCTCTGCTGTTCGTTGGAGCCTCCGTCTGTATCAAGAAGGAGAGCTACAACGAGAAGCGCAGAAACCTGCCCTACATCATGCCTGGTATGTCAGCAAACGTCAGCGGCGAGAACAGCTACAGAGGAGGGCGAAAACCAAGGCGCGAAAAAATAACATATGACTACATTTAACGAATTTGGGTACCAATATAACTGCAGTAAATCTTGAAATTAAGTGCACTTTTAAAATAAGCGTGACTGCATTCGGAAGATTATGATAGCTGATAGGGAAAAGAAGCGAAATAAAACGCTTACTTTGGTTCTCACATTATTAATAAACGAAAGGAAAATTTGTATGTAGGTTAGGGTGGCACTTAAAAATCAATTTTTGATTTTTGATGCGTGCGGGTGGTTTTCCGGTTCCATTCCCGTAAAAAATAAGGGAGGCAAATTTTTATGGGAAAATATTGATGTTTAGAGGTCGCGAATCAAGGTCAAAATTGAGATTTTGGTAGCATATTTCAATATCATTAAAATCGCTTCTGAGTTTCCTATTACGCTATAATCGGATGATAATAAGGCATTTCTTAGTCATTTTCATATTGTTTATTGATATTCCATGCAGCTTCGGCCACGCCAGAACGCTGGTCTATGTACTCCACTACTCCAGTTCCTCCTCTTTACTACCTAGATTATTGGCGCCTCATTGGAGGGAGGGGCATCATGGGCAACGGGCACCCAGATCACTTTGTGTGTAGCCTGGTTAGCAATTGCAGTCGATCTTCGGGTGTCAGGTTAGCGTTTTCTGTGATCTTTTCAACGACATGGAGGAAGAACTGGCGCTAATTTTTGTCTTCCATGAGTGCCAGTCCTACATCAGCGCCATACCGCGCCTGGTGAAGTCATTCACCACCCGCAGCTCCCGGACTACACGAGCTGCGGTTTGGTAGCTGCTGTCCTCCCAGTGGCCTTGGTCATTGATGATGAGCCCCGCGTCCAGGTCGTGTATCCTTGAGAGCTTTTTGAACGATGGTGTGAGGAAGCTCGCTAACGTCTCGGTCGCGAGAGCGGCGTTCATAGTGCCCACTAAGTACTTATGGGGCGGGTCCCCTCTCCTACAAGTCTATATTGCCCGTTCCATGTCTTGATTGAGCCCGAGGGTCGGGGTCTAAAAGCTCCAGAGTCACCAGCCGATCCCTCAATTACTACAGGTGACGGCCGAAGACCGGGACTGTCGTCTTCGACAGCTCCTTGTCGGGGTAGGTGCAGAACGAGTTCACGAAGGTCAGGTCCAGAGCCGGCGCAGTGGCAGTAGAGTCCCAGACCAGGCGGCGGCGGCGGCGGCGAACTTGCAGGCAACGAACAGCGCACAGCGTCTGATGACCTGGGCCTCGGCCGCCGTCAGCCGGAGCCGCTCCCTGAAGAGGAAGGCACCCACGGTACGGATGGTCTTTGCCATCCACCTAACTCAGTGGAGTACTCTGAGGCGGAGAAACGGATGCCGTGCTTGGAACTCCACCGAGAGCAGTTACGCAGAGCTCCAGAAGTTTTCGGTAGTCTTCCCGGTGCTAGGCATAGTCCAGCGATGGAAGCGATGAAAGCTGACCAGCAGCTTGTCCCACTCCGGAACGGCGTCGACGGCGAACGCCACCGGTGTGATCCTGTCAATGAAGCATGAACTCCCACCCGCCTTTGAACCTCTTAAAACAGCCGGATGTAGAGGCCGCTCGAGATTCTACGGCAGGTGGAGAAGGCCTTCTCTAGGACCAGCTCTTTTACGTGGTGCCGGCAGGCCAGCTGGAGGACGGGCCGATCCAGCTTCTGCTCGATAAGAGCTAAAGTACCGTTCACCAGCATGCTGTTCGGCGTCGTGGCGTCGAAGCAAAAGGCCGCAGTTCCGCTTCTACAGTTCCTAGCCCCCCAGCGCTGTGAGCATGGCCTCCTGTGCTTGGATGGAGGGGAGTTTGGGAACGGCGAGGAGCTTGGCCACCCTAATCCCCCCCCCCCCATCACCAGGACCTAGAATCGGTCGACGCTCCTTCTCTCGCGGTTCAGCCGGAGTCGTATCAGAAGTTCCGTGCCGCAGTTGATAACAGGTTCACGTGTTCTTCACATATTACGGTTGGGCAGTTTGGCCCGGTCGAGGCCAGTTCACTGTTGGGGAAGTCCACTCGCCCGCATGCGCTTGGGAGTGTGAGTCGACGTTTCTCTCTCATGGTCGCCATCGTCAAAGACGTTCCCTCCGTGTGCGCGCCGCAACGGCCGGGTAAGTCTGTTGCTGGCACTGGCACTATGTAGAGTCGGAAGAAGCGCCCACGGAAGAACATCCCGAAAGCACAATAAACCAGTGCAGCTCAATGCCCACTCTCGCCTCTGCTTTCCCCCGCCGGCGATAGGCTGACTCCAACTTCTTCACATTCTCTTTGACAGAAAAGGAGCATGTCTCAAGAACCGATAGAACTGTGGGGCTCGTCCTCCCTTTGGAACAGGAGAGACCATTCACTCCTCACACTTATAAGAGGATATGACCTCCACTGTGAGAAGGCACCGGTCGCAGGCCAAAAACAGGCCTGACATGGGTAAAACAGCCCAGATCAGACCTGTCTTGGCCTGACCTGGACTGGCTACGATCGACCGGAAGTGATGGGATAAGCAATTGTTATACAAATAAAGGTCAAAATACGTCGGATATGACGCTTAATGACCACATATGTCATTCCAAATAGGTTTAAAGTAGTTTCCAAAAAGTTGATTTTTTCCCCAAAACTGCCAACTTTGACCTCAATTCGCGACCCCTAAATATCAATATTTTTCAAAATCATTTTGCACACATTATTTTTTACGGGAATGGAACCAGAAAACTACCCGCACGCCTAAAAATCGGATAACATAGAATTCACCCTATTGCTAAGTGCCACCCTAATGTAGGTATGTATGTATGTATTTACGATCATGGGCGATCCACACATAAGATGAGTCGTCCAAATAACGTTGAATACTTCACGCCTCACGGATTCAGTTACACTCCGCACATCCCCAATAACGTTGCTGTTGCTAAAAATAATCATGTGTCGCTAATCTCACCGCATACCTACTATACAAATAAACCATAAACGATATTGCACAAAATAACTAACATGCATGTTCATACCTAATGTTTAAAAATGTTCATGTTTTGACAATAAAAATCACAGCTATGAGTAGAAACGGTAAGTAAGTGCATGACATTTTGCTATATGTCCTTTGCCGTTGTTTTTAGTAAATTTTTATACGGTTTGAAATTGACGTCTGTCATTGCACGGCTATCTCGCAAACGTGACGTGCGATTTTTCTTCTTGTAAATTATCGAATTTCATATGATTTCATCGTCCCTCAATCTCACAACAGTTGTTATCAGCTATCAATTAATTGTATTTCATCTTTAAAGTGCCTTTCTTATTTGCATTTTCCTATCGTAAACGATGCCGATTAACCCCTCCCCGTGCTCCCGGTAACAAGTCCCGTTCTATCTTCTAACCAGTTTTCTCGCGCGCTCTTTCAGTGTACCCGACCAAATCATCGAGCGGTGGGTACGGACCCCAGTACGGGTACAACACGTACAACCACCCCGGTCCGTATTACGGATCCCAGTACGGAAACTACAACTACTAGACACCGACGCCAGCGCCGCGTGGGGAGCGCGGGATGAAGCTGTAGTTGTTAAGCTATCCGCTGAGGTTCACTGTCGCTAAGGGCGGTGTGAGGTTTGGAGCGGTCTTATTGGCAGGCAAGCAGTTCAACAATTTGCCAATTGTATTTTTACCTCTCGCGGCAACAGTACTTAAGTAGATATATAGTTTTTCAGAGTTCTACCGGCATTACGTCAAAATTATCTCTTAGTTATGCATCACAGACAGTTGTATGAAATGATCGGTAGAAGTGAGGTGCCCCGTGCCCTGGTCCTCAACCCCCCTGAGCAGATTCGTTTATATCGAATCAATGTATGCCCTTCATGAGCAGCTAATGTAGTGGTTCCAATGCTGGTCCACTATTGGTGAGCGGACATACATTCCCCTCGTTTGTGTAAATAGATGTGTGTTCATGGCTTGTACATACCGTACTGATGTGTTCGTTTTAATACGGATTATCGGTTAGTGCAACGAACAATGCGGTAAATGTTGTGCCCCACGTGTAGTTCATACACTGTTATTCTGACTGTTTTGTACTATAGTGTTGCTGCCTTTGTGCCTTCCGGCTTTGATGATATTTATTCTGTAAACGCTTTTTCACGCATTCCTGTTTATGTGTCTAATTTATTTTCAGTGTTTTGGTTTTACTTTTAGCTTGGAAACGCTGTATGCCTTTGTTTCAACAGATGTATTTTAGTAGTTTAGATATCGGTTGTAATTAATTACCCACGATGGGTAGTAATTATCATTACCGATTTGCAGGTTCATCAACGAATTCCCGAGTGTTTTGCATTGTTGCATATTTTGTTGCGCCCTCGCAGCAGCCGGGGTCCTTATCAGCCCGTCCGTCCAGAGTTTGAGGTTGTGTGAGTGAGAGGATGATATTGCAACATAAGGCACTATGTTTTACCGGAGAGGACCGCATTTTGGAGGTCAGTAAAGAGCAGTTTCTCGTCCACCTCTGCCGGAAAATGGACCTTATTGAATGTGTGCAGTGTGATGTTGACGTGCTTCCGAATGCCAGTGTTGGGAAGAATGATTGCCAGTAAGGATAGATAAGGATGCATGTGTGAATCTGTGAATGACTCGTTTTACTCGATGTGTGCTGAGGCGAATCTTGATTGGTTACTTGTCCGAGCTCAAATGTGCGTTATTTGGGACAAGGAATAATTTTTACGATAGGTTTTCGATAACGGTCCGAATAAAATAAGAATGTGAGCTGCTGGTTTTGCCATCCTTTGCAGTAGTTAATCAAAAACGTGCCTTATAAACGAGCTGCCTAAACAATAGTCATACTGGCCACTGGGGGACGGGAGTCGATAGAGGGAATCTGGCTCGATCTAATTGGTTGACTTCCATGTCACAAGCGACTAGCGAGTCGTCAGATATTAGATCCTACACAAACATTCTCTATTCACCTTTTGCAACTTTGCATTTCATCTAAAAATTCATAGATTCATTCATTGCTATTCAACTGACGGCGACTATATAGCAGTGACATCACAAGCCCACCGCTGCAATACTAACTCCGCAAGAAAACGCTTGAAGATACGGCAATGGGATATTGAAACAGCAATGTTCTAACCCTCGCCGGCCGGGGCGGGGGGGGGGGTCCCATAGGTTTTTTTTCGCGATAGCTCCGAACACGCTGGCGATAGAGAGCTGAAACTTGGCATACCTGACCTTTGATTCAAGCCGGATCTTTTGACACCAACCACATTTTTGGGTCAGGTCAGGTCACTGACCTATGAGTTATGACGTCATAAGTGAACCTCTGCACGGTCTTCAGATGTCGCAACTTCGCAACGCCCTCACTGCCAGAGGAGATGTCACAGGGAAATGAAACTTGCAGGATCTAGTATCCATTATGGTCTCACAACTAGTATATCTCGGATTTTTCCTAAAGGTCAAATCAGGTCAGGTCATTTTCGTGACCTCACCATTATAAGTCAATGGGGAAAAATGAAAACTGCTATTCTGGCACCGGGAACGACCTCCAACTATCTCAAGCACACAGAATCGTGATTTGATGCACTCCTTGCAAGGTTAGATGCGTCACTTTTGCAACGTTGACCTTGCGTGACATTTATGACGTCATCAAGGTCATATTAGTTTTTCGTCAATAACTTTGGATCAAATTAAGCTAGCGAGTCGGGAAAGCCACCAATGGACTCAGGAA
Source organism: Amphibalanus amphitrite (assembly GCF_019059575.1). NCBI lineage: Eukaryota > Metazoa > Arthropoda > Thecostraca > Balanomorpha > Balanidae > Amphibalanus > Amphibalanus amphitrite. Next base: position 249,609 of record NW_024882323.1, read on the forward strand.
GACCTGCCGAATCGAATGGTATGCGACATGACCTCTTTCGACCAACTTCGTGACCTGAGGGAGCTGACCTGACCTTGACCTGAGGTCAACACCCTAAGTTGACCTGAACCGAACAAAAAGTATATCAGTCGACGCGCCGGAGCGAGGCGAACACGATGCTGCCAAAATCGCGGCTCTGCGGCCGTTTTTTGCGAAGTTATTGACCAAAAACTGAACCGTACCTAGGGGCACTTGACTTGACCTCAGAGGTCACCGGTTGACCTAGGACCTTTAAAATCGGGTACCGTAAAGTGGGGCTATTTGAGACAGTGGGGCTATTTGAGACAGTAAGGTAGTGGTTTAGTAAAATCGCTCTAAAATGAAAACTGTTTGATATTTTTTCGTCATTTTTGCTTAGGCTGATGTGGAATTGAACAGTGAATGACCTGAATACCCTTTTTGAAAAATTTCGAAAAGTTTTGAAAGAAATTTGGTGTAAAATACGAAATACAGAAAAACGCACAATTTAAGTTGCTCGAAAAGGACCCCTACCTGCCGCTTAACATAGTTGAAATTTTAACAGCTTCGGCACTGCATCTATCGTTACTACCGTTTTACTTATAGGCTAAGCATATTTTTCATGAAAATATTATACATTGTTAACGTTACTGCCGATTGCGTAACCCATTGTCTCAGAATCCCGATGATGCCCACCTGTTCAAACCTCAACCGATATGCCAAATAGCTACTGATAATGGTGATGCGATTGCACCCGAGAAGACTTACCACCATCTACCTGAAGTGCATCGAACGTTCGACATGAGCAACACCGATGAATCGGTCGTGGTCATAAACGTGCAGTGGGTTCATGGTAGGTACTTTTAGCAGCAAGCAATATTTACATGTTCGTAGTGTAACATAATGACCCTTTAGCTGGTGACCAAACTAGTTATTCTGATGAATATGTGCTGAAAATGTGCTTCATCAGTCACTGACTTAGTCGACAGTCAACACATGTCTACCTTGGTTGACCAAAAAAACACCATATAAGATTATTTAACACATGAACGTACTGTTAGGTGAGCCTATGCAAGTAGGCTTGATGTGGTAGGGTAACCGGCCAATTGATACAGCATGCAGCGATCGAGGAAAATTGGCATAAATTCAAAACCGCTTAACATTTTTCTGTTATTTCTTCGCATGAAGATGTGCAATGGAACAAGGAATCATGCAGACCATTCACTTAAATGTTTTGGGAAACCTTTTAGCTCGTTTGCTTCATTACGGTGTGCTTCATTAGGTAGCGAACCTGTCTCAAATAGCCCCACCGACTTTCAGTATGTCTGTTTTCACGCCACCGGGGCTATATACAAAAACTTTCTTTCAAAATGTTACTGTTGTTGACTTTAAAATAGTCCTTGATGATCATTCTGCAAATTTGAAAGTTTAGGGTCACATCATATTATGATAGCCTTAGCATATAGTGATGCACTTTTATAACCTACCGAAATCAGAAGCATCCTACGAAAAAGGAAAAGATTGAATATAAAGGAAATATAACTGTTTTTGCAAAAACAATTTTTACCAGAATGATAAAAATTTAATTTCCAATCGCATGGCATTTAAAAAATTATCTCTAGCGTGACCGATTTTCTTCAATTTCTTCGTAACTAAAACTGTCTCAAATAGCCCCACCCTATGGGGCTATTTGAGACAGGCTTTAACTAAAAAAATATCCTTAATCATTATAACTAGCTGAACCAAAATGCACCTATATGAAAGAGCTTACGGAGAACTACATTTTTACAATTTACATGCTATAAGGAATATGAACCGTCTTAAAGGGAGAGGCCAAAAACTGTAAAATCCGTTTCAAATAGCCCCACTTTACGGTACCAATCTCTGCGTCTCGTAACGGCGCACACGCTCGTTTTTTTTCCGCGACGCGTTAACTCCACCAGGGGCGAAACGGCGAGGGGGGGGGTCGTACCCGCCCCTCCCCCCTCGGCCGGCGCTATATGTAGAAAACCAATAGGTCCGGCGAGGGTTAAATGTCGTACTTGGTCTCCCTTGCATAAAAGACGCAAATAATGTCACCTTGCATTAATGAGAAAAGGGTCTGCTATCTTCGCAGTACAGCCTCTTATACGTTATTGGCCCCGCAAACACGCTCAAAATGCACAATCGTACCGTCTATTGGCACTTAGCACAGTAGAAAACACGCTGGTCCCACTACCAGATCTAAAAAAGGTACACCTTAATAGACTGATCCTCGGTTCACAAAAATGTCAGAAATCGGCACAGCAGTATCGCATCTTTCACAAATATCTATAAAAAAAAGGTTTCGCTTTGTCGATACCGTGGTTATTGCGGCTATTTCTATATAGCAAATAACACCATTCTTATCCCGAGTAATTGCGCCGATTAGTCCCGCATAAAACAATGCTTGGCTTGGCATCTTTGAATTATTAGGCATTAGCTTCTCAATCGTTGAATATATGCACTGTATGCAATCACTATTGAGTAGTCGAGCATTCAATACGAATTGGTTATATAGGTAACGGCAGCAATGGAATAAAAATAAAGTATGCCTCGATCGATTAGTATCTATACAAATTAGAGCAAATGACCATGACATAATCATTCGTTCTGGAACAATAGTGAATTAGTGACCTCAAATCGTTTCGAAGTATTTTGCTACAAAAACGGAATGTCAATATTTCGAGTGCCTTAATCGCCATATCTGCCAAGTGCCAATAAGAAGACCATTCAATGTGTAGTTATATCACAATTCAAAAGAAACCTGGAATGACATTGCTTGAAAACGCCATTAAATAAAAAAAGGCCAATTAAATCCAATGGCGTACTGAAATAACCTGACATCGAAGTTCATATCACAATCTTAGCCACGGCCATGGACACTGGACAGGGACCCTCTGAAAATCAGACGTCACCATCTTTATGCTGATGCCTCACTGACATCTGACATCACACTGTTACTAACATCAGTGACAAATGTCACACTAATAAACGAGTGTCACACTCTCAACTGACGTCACGCTTTCAAATAGCGTCACACTCACCCATTAACACCGCACTCACTACCTTTTTCCATCGCCCCACAAAACGTCTATCTACCAGAGAAGATGACTGGCTCGTCGTCGCCCATATGTTCATGATCGTGATGAAGTGTCGCCATGAGAGGATGCACCTTCTTCTTCTTGCCCGAGGTGTAGAACACGCAGACGGCACAGACGATGTTGGTGATGAAGCATACCAGCGCCATGATGAAGCTATAGCTGATGATGGACATGAAGGAGGCGGTCAGTGTTTAGTGTTTGTGTTTGTGAAAATGGTCGGAGTTTTTAGAGTTGGTCGATATCACTTAGTTAAGAACGCACATTTTATTGGGATAGTCTAAGGTGTTACAAAAAGTTAATTGAAAGCAATCTTACTACCTACGGCTACATCACTTGCTAATTGCCATCAAACTCATTAGCGAATTCGATCTAGACGGCCTCGTCAAAAATAGATAAATCAATCAATCAATCAATTGATAAATAAATATAAATAAATAAATAAATAAATGAATGAATAAATAACACCGGCTTTTCATCCTTAAAGGTAGAAAATTCTCACGAGTTCTTGTTCAATGTTTATCAGCTGTCGTAACCAACATCAGCCCATCAAAGGAACGTAAAGTGCGATAAAAAAAGAACAAGAACGCGCAATAGACGTCGCAGCTCACCCGTAGCTCCAGGTACAATGGTCAGGGTCCAGCTTCGACGGTCTGGCAGTGTTTTCATACTTCACCACCGACTCTTGGACCTGAATCACGACCAGCTTCACACCGGCTGGGGGAGAAGAGGAGACACAGATAGTGACATACCTGTGATACCATAATTACAGACACACACACAGGTGAGTGGCGGCTTCACGAGGAGAGAAGGGGAGACACAAAATGATAGGACTGATGAGTGATAGTTTCACTTGGGGGAAATGGGAGACACAAAATGATAGGGAAGCGGCGGCTTCACTGGAGGAGATGGGAAGACATCATTCAATAGCAGGTGAGTCATGGCATGCGGCGAAACATCGAGGGCTTGTCAACGACACATCGATGGGGTCTACTACCCATTGCCTCATTATGCTAGGTAATGACATATAACTATTGCCGTTAGAATATATAGATTGAAGGTACCCATGGTCACAAATCATTACTGATTTAGTACAGAACGGCAGAGACGGCTGCAAAGCTCACTATACAATTCTGAACTCACCACAGATGATGTAGGTTAGTAGTACATAAGCCCAATGAGCCGTTCCAAGATATAGAGCGGTAATACTCACCGCAAATGAAGTACAGACAGCCGGTGAGGCGTTTGAAGGTGTAGCGCGGGACCCGCATCGAGTACCATGAGAAGAAGATGGTGAGCAGCTGCATCAGCACAGAGAGCACCGAGAACGCCAGGCTGGTCCGCCAGAATCCTGAGGACGGCACGTCAGTCGTCTGTTTATTTCGCTCTAGTGCACACTACACTCGGACCGGTTTAAAAATGGCTATTTCTGTCAATGTAATAGCGAGTGATGGCGATAAAACAAGCGAAAGAAAACCTCACATTTCTATAAAACTTTAGGAACAGAAAAAAACATACGGACAAGGCTGTAGCAAAACTTCAAATGGTGCGAGTAAACCAGGAATCTAAACATGCAACCGTCACGAACGAACGAAAACGGTATTATTTCCAAAGTGGCTTGAATATTCGTATTGGCATGGAATAAAACCGATTAAACGGACATTTTGCCCCATCCACAAGGCAGCCCCCGGTCTCACCTATGAGTACGTTGATGGGATGGTCTGCCGGCAGTTCTGGAACGCTGAACACCTTGTGGTTTCGGCAGGCCGCTGGATACGGACACAGATAAACACAGACGTCAAAACTTTATGCGAGACATATCAGGAAAAATAGCAAAACAGCATCCAGCAAAAACATTGAGTGAACTGGAAACATGCTTTGAACGCAGAAATTTGTAAAAGCAAACGCCATTTGCAAGACTAAATTGCGTTTGGTACATGTAGCATTTGACGATCATCGCAAAAAATCATTAGATGGACAGTGCACAGCTATAGCTGTGTTGTTCATTCAGCTCTACTCTTATATGCGTGAGCTTACGTAGGTACTAAAAAATAACGATCCCATCCGTACTCACTTATAACAAACGCCTGACCGGGCAGGTTTGTATCATTATCCAGCACGGTTTTGCAGGACTTCCAGAGGCCGCCGTGAGCCGAGAGAAGGGCGGCACGGCTGATGTCAGGAAGACCGGGGTGCTCCTCTTCGTCTGCTCCAATACACCGGGTCACGTACCTGGCGAGGGTACCGGTCACAGGTATAAAATGTGAAGTTTGACTCCCAGTTTAGACACGGAGCAACACGGAGCAACACGGAGCAGGAATAGGAAATTTGGGAAAAGTCACGGTTTACAAGAGTTAACGACGGAACCAACAGAGAATCAGCAAGGAGAGATACGAAGAGTGAAAGAGCTACCCCGAAGCAAACTGTTCCATAAAGAATGTCGACATATCCATTTAATTCAACACTTTTTCTACATGAGCGGAGCCACGCTTTGCTTCGTTTTATGCTGTATTTTATTCATAACAGTAATTTATGCGCTGACGGAATGCAGTATCCCGTACTGTAGGTAAAAGTCTATTTTACACGAATAAATGCTCCTAGCACATGCATAAATAATTACCTTATCCTAGCAATAAGACATGAAATAAGCACAAATACTGCAGTACCGACCAGTAGTTAGTCGATATGGATACGATCCATGTGAGCAGACTCATCGCCGCCAGCCACAGACAGAGTATAAGCAGCTTCCTCTCGAAGATGACCGCCCGGGCAGCCTGCTTACTGTCCATCTGAGTTCCACCGTGGAGCGACATGGTGATCGCTTACTCGCTGTGGAAAAACAGGTAAACGACGTGTTTAAGTGCTGTAGCTTTGCTGGTCTGCACACATTTGAGGAAATTTGTGGGGAAAATTAAATCGTGAAATCGAGATGCGATGGTTTCTGTTGACTGACGTATCTGTATCTTAGCTTACGAATGACTGAAGTTGTATCGTGAAAATTTTTGTAGACTTTTAGCTATGTATTTGTATTTTGTATTTGTATTTATTCAGTTTATTGCCAACAGGACAGATTCCCAATGATAGGCAAAGTCGAGTAGATAAAACACAAACAATAAATAAATAAATATGCGTCACAACATTACAGATGGTCACTTGTCAGGCACCTGGCTAGTCGTGCGATAATCGTCGCCTTGCCGTCACAGAACATATCAACGGTAGGGCAGCGTGCAAGAAAAACATTGGTGAGTCTGGGTAATCTACAACATGCCGTTTTTAATAGTATTCACTCTGGCGACAGGCTCGAAAAAAGCAGCACGGTAGCGAGTGCTTCTGGATGGTACACGAATAGAGAAACGTGTTCGGGATAATGTGTTCGGGATAATTATATAGTGTTCTTTCCGAAGCTCAGCATCCAAGCATCTGTATGGTGTCTGACACAGTTGCAACACTGTATCCCGTTGACTCCAAATGCACACGTTCGATTAGCAGACCTGCATCGTGCAATAAACAAATATGGTGTCAAATGAACAAGGTTGAGAGCCGAGACAGACCGTGTGACTGCAGACTGGTTGCTAAACAAATGTCGGTATTCAGCAGATAGGGAAAACCGAAAAGGTTTTTTCACTGAACCAGTGTGAAACGTGACAAAATAGGCAGAAATCCAGGCTTGGAGTGGAACCGGAGTCGGAAGACGGAACACTTTACTCGCAGCCGGAGGTGGAATAGTTGGCCAACGCCTGAGCCGTCAAAACTTAAAGGCTCCACATCGCTCATTGCATGACGTGCGTAATACACTGTAATACTGTATGTCGGTACCTATAGGTAGGTCAGGAGCAGTGCACGAACCTGATTTATGGAGTCAAGTGGGGCAGATCTCGTAAGCCGTCCACCTGCCGAAGAAGTGGTTCATCCGCCCTGCCGGGCCCAGCTCACCCTCCAATCTTCTGCGATACAGCTGACCTCGTGTGGACTCTCAGACCGTCTTGCCCGTCAATGCAATGGTCTCCAAAAACTATCAGCATTCACAGATGAAAGTTTCACTCTTCTGTTGGATTTATGAAATTGTGGTTCACAACCTTACACAATGCACTAGCGGAGGGATTCTCGGCAACCTCGATACTACCCCAACAAGTGAAATAATAGAAAACAATCAAAAGCCACGCTACAAATATACACTCACAGCCGCTAGTGCCAGGGCAATCCGCACTGCGACTGCGGGGACGTGACGGGTGGCCCTGAGCGACCGCCTCGTCTGGCCACTATACACTGTGCTGATAGAGCTGCGCACGGTTCGATGAGAGCCCGTCCAACAGAGCCCCGAAAAGTGACCGACCGGGCTAACGACAGTGCCCTGTGCTGATAGAGCTGCACATGGCGCAGCGAGGACCCGCCCGACAGAGCTGCGACCGGTGGGACCGCTGGATTGGCCATCGTACTTTATGCTGATAGAGCTATGCACGACACGACGAGAACCCGCCCGACAGAGCTCTGAGCAGTCGACTGTGTCGGGAGCAGGGTCCTAACGGTGCGGGCTGGGCTGCGGTTTGACTGCGGTTGCGTTGCGGTCACAGACAGCAGTCGTGCACTGTGGAGCCGTGCCGTCACCGTGTGCAGTTGGCAGTTGCATTGTATATGGTATGCCGTACGACCAAATATGAGCTCTCACCAGGCTTCTGAATACTTAATTTTCAGCCTGAAACATTGCAATTTCAGGCATTTTAATTGAGGTAAATTTTTGCAGTAAAATAGTGCGGTGTGCAAATGCTGAGGAATCTTTTATTGTCCAGTGCTGCCACCTACAAACGTTACAGTTGAGGACAAAGCTCTTTGGGATCGTCAAATGTGATAGCGTATTTATTGATAAGGAAAATATCGGTGTTGGTGAGCGCAATCTTTTCATCATCTTTGCAATGCCCTCAAGGCTGGCTTTGATTAAGTATGCGTCAATAGCTTAGCGCAGCGCCACGGGGAGCAATGCCGCTTCAACCCTATTGGCCGTAGTGTCTAACGGTGGCGGCCATATTGCGCAGACCAGAAACCGGCTGCCGCCTGTGTTGAGGAATAGGGAATTCGGGACCTCGATTTACGTTTGCGGCCGCCGTATCCGTTACGTTCAAGTTACGTAGATACGGAACCCGGCATCTTACGCAGAATTGAGTGGGGAACACGATCGTATCTTCAGAATTCCTCAAATTCACTCGCCTGACCTACATTTGCCCCGGCCGAGGGGGTTGATTGAACCCACCTCGCTAATGCACCGCTAATTAAACTAGAATTAAGCGGTAAAGTGGTCGTATGCGGCAAAGTATAATGCAGAGTGACTGGTAGGAACCCGCTGTAAGGGTCTCAGGTCAACCGGTGACCTCTGAGGTCAGGTCAAGTGATCTAAGGCACGGGTTCGGTTTTTGGTAAATAACTTCGCCAAAAATGGCCGTAGAGCCGCGATTTTGGCATCATCGTGTTCAGCTAGCTCAGGCGCATCGAGTGATATGCTTTTTGTTCGGGTCAGGTCAACTTAGGGTGTTGACCTCAGGTCAAGGTCAGGTCAGCACCCCCAGGTCACGAAGTTGGTCGAAAGAGGTCATGTCGCATATCATTCGATTCGGCAGGTCTTCCTGAGTCCATTGGTGGCTTTCCCGACTCACTAGCTCAATTTGATCGGGAGTTATTGAAGAAAAATGGTGACCCTTGTGACGTCACAAATGACGTCACGCAAGGGCAACAGTGCAAATATGAAGCATAGAACCTTGCAAAGAGTGCATGAAATCATGATTTTATATGCTTGAGATAGTTTCAGATCATTCTCGGCGCCAAAATAACAATTTTCATATTTCCCCATTGACTTATAAGGGTTTAACGTATTAGTTCCTTATAGCTGATGATTTTTTAGGATTTCATCTTGTTCTCCACTCAATTCTGCGTAAGATGCCGGGTTCCGTGTCCACATAGCTTGAGCGTAACGGATGCAGCGACCGCAAACGTAAATCGAGGTCCCGAATTCCCTATTCCCCAGCACAGGCGGCGGCCGCTTTCTGGTCTGCGCAACATGGCGGCACCGTTGGACACCATTTGGCGGCCGATGCGCATTCCACATTATAGAGTTCAGTGCGCAGCGCTGAAATTATTGAATTGCGCGAATTCCAAGAACAATTTATTTCTCCAATTTAAACGAGGTTGCGACATTTCTTGCGCATTTTTGGATTACACATTTTTTCCCGCTTTTGTAATTGAAAATTGTAAATAAAATGCTTATGTTTTATCACATCATAATAAGTAATTCTCAGATCACTCTTGGATCATTATGAATGAGATAGACTATTTTCGGTAATTATTTTGGATGTCATTTTAATGTTTGCTTATGGCCTGCCATCCCAAGCTTATGTCCAATTATGACAAGTTATACCAATACCAAGCTTATGGTTATTTTTATTGTAAAAAATGAGCTACTTATGTTTGTATTCTGTGATTTTTTCCAGTTTTTTTTTTTTTAAAGGGTGCAAAAATAGCCATGATATGTGTGCTAATTTACCTGCTAACATACATTTTTAAATTTGTGGCAGTTGCTAAAGCCAAGGAATTGTTGAAGCAAATTAAATCTTTGCATGCACCTATTACTGTTATTGATATGTTAGACTTCGTCACCATTAAGCTTTTTCTGTCCTTAGCTTCCACCTTTGAAGTGAACTATGGCATCATCGGTGCCACGCAGCAGTAGTGGGCGCATTATAAAAAAGAACACCAAGTATGGCGAGATCCAGGGACAGGCATTTGAGCGAGTTGTCCAGAAAATGGTCGGCCCAGACCCTCTCTCTGATGGTGAGTCGTGTTTAAGATCTGAGCAAGTTAGCCTGAACATCGAAAAACAGTGTGCAAAACTTGGCACGCTATGATGTGCGTAATAGTGTATAGGATAATTGACAAAATCAAATATAGGCAACTGGCTCTGAAATAGTTAATGAAACAGGTCACTTAATAATGCTGACATCCTGCAATATCAATATAGTCACAATGTATTATGTAATGTGCAAAACTATTACACAGTTGAATGAAGTTTCGTTCTTTTGTTAGCTGTCAAAGCAACTGTAGGCTGGCTTTTAATTCAACCAATTCAATGCCATTAAGTCACTAGGAACAAGTCATGGAGCACTACAAGACCAGAGATGTTGGCTACTGATACCAATGATTGCTATAGGGTTGCTGACTATGCAGGCTGACTGTGAGGGTGTTCCTCTCAGTTGACTGTACCATCTGGGTCTGGGTTTTCAGAGGAGTATGATTCTGAGGCGGCACTGGCGGGCGGCACCGCATCAGAGAGCGAGGATGGAACAAAGGCCAATGGGTAAGCTGCTGAATAATTTGACATTTTGTATTTACTATTTGAGTCAAGGTAAATGCCATGACATCCCATGGGGTAACAGTGGAGATAAGTCTTGTACCGCTTAAAAACTATGCTTTGGAAATGGCAAACAGATGTGAGCATTTCAACAGTTCAAACTTTCCAAATGCTTACATGCTTAACTTTCATGTAACTCATTGATAGCTGCCTTTAATGATGATAAATCAAGGTACGCCCCATGAACCCCTTCTGTCACCAATCTGGTGGAGCATTCATTACCCTGCCTAATCATCCTAAAAAGATATGATAGCCAGACTTGTGACAGCTCAAGAAAAAAGTGAGCTCGCTCAGCTCAACTCCGTTTTATCCGCTCCCGCTCAGCTCCCGCTCAGTTTAACACGGCTCAGCTCAGCTCACGCTCCGCTCAAACCGGCTGTGCTCCGCTCACGCTCAGCTCAGCTCAGCTCAGTTTCCGCTCAGCTCAGCTCAGCTCAGTTTCCGCTCAGCTCAGCTCAGCTCAGCTTCCGCTCAGCTCAGCTCAGCTCAGTTTCCGCTCAGCTCAGCTCAGCTCAGTTTCCGCTCAGCTCAGTTTCCGCTCAGCTCAGCTCAGTTTCCGCTCAGCTCAGCTCAGCTCAGTTCCCGTTCAGCTCAGCTCAGTTTCCGCTCAATTCAGCTTAGCTCAGTTTCCGCTCAGTTAAATTCACGCTTAGATCGCTCAGTCGTTCTTTTTAAATCGGACATGCTTAACCCTCGCCCGTGTAGGGGGGGGGGGGGGGGTCGAACGGACCCCCCTGTTTTTCGCGAATAACTCGCGTAAAAAGCGGCCGATCGCGACGAAACTTTCAGTACCCTCGCGATAATCAATTTTACACCTATCCTGAAAATTTCATGACCCTGACCCTAATGACCTTTGACCTGTGACCTACTTTTCGAGACCATGTTTGGCCGGAATCGCGATTCGGCGTATGTCGGCTCGCATTAGCCGCGCGTTAGCAGTCTTTTTGTGGTTTCAAGTGTTCAAACATGGCATATGATGTTGCTCCCATGCATTAGGGTGGGTGTCAAGGTCACCGGAAGGTCAGGTCAGGTCATTGACCTTTGATGACCTCGGTTCACTTTTTCGAGTTTTACATGTTTCTAGGCTAGTTTTTGGAGCTGAATTCGAATTTAGCAACCATTTGAACATTTACGAAGCAGTTTTGGTGCCTTCGTAACATGTTACGAAGCTGTCAGAGGCTACTACGAATTACGAATACCCGGCAAAATCCTTACTGGTTGACCTGACCTGACCCGACCTGGCCTCAATGCATAAAGACATCATCAGTGATCATAACTAACATGATATTCGTGATCAGCACCCCGAAAAACCCCATAGCAGCCACGTTTTACGACGTTCTAACAGGTCCCGATTTTCCCGACTTTTGGGTCATTGACCTGACCTGGAAGGTCAACCGATAACCTAGGACCTTAAAATTGGGTATCATCGGCTTCCTCTCGTCGCGGGCAGCACGCTCGTTTTTTCCGCGAAGCTCTAGCTCGATCAGGGACGAAACGGCAAGGGGGGGTCCAACGGACCCCCGCCCCCTTATACGTTCGCGGCTGGAAAAACACCAATACGGGCGAGGGTTAAAAAACAGACCAACTCTTGGCGCATAAGTAAGTCTCCTCTAACAAGGAGCGAGGCAACTTACACAATGGGCAAAAGAGATAAGCTCATTAAGACCTTGAGACTTTGCGAGTCGTGCGTCTACTTGGACTCAGACTATAGTTACATGAAATGGACTGTTCTTGGCAGTGTTATCACATGTTATCAGAGTGTGCACCCGCGATGTTAACATAACATAAGTTCAAAATATACGAACGAAAAAAGTCTGGACGAAAAAGTTTACAGACGAAAAAAATGTACAGACGAAAAAATGCCAGACGAAGAAAAGTCGGACGAAAATCTGCTAGACGAAAAAAACGCCATGGAATCATCTCAACTAGGCGGTGTTTCACGGCCGAGAGCAGCACGCCCACGCCGCCACCCGCTCTTGGCACCCTGCCAGGAGCTGACGTTACATTTTGGGGTAGTGTTGGAACTTGGAGATAAGAGTTTGTTTATATCTCCATGGAAACCCCATTTGACACGTGTGATAGCAGCGTGCTGTTATCAGTGAAACCTTGAGTGAAACCAAACACCACCCTGATCTCAACCAAGGCAATGTCAACACAATTAGAATTCATAGTCGGCGTGTGAATAAGGGAGCTTTTCCCATATTATGGACATCAGAAGGTGAGAGTTCCAGTTAGCGCCTCTGCCCCACCCCACTTTCAATAGGATATGGTTGCTTAGCCCACATTCAACCAACGAAGAGGAACATTTGCTAATTCCTAATTGTAAATATTTTATGCAGAGGTAAGAACCCTTATCGATAAAATTAATTTAAATAACTGCTTAAATAACAAAGTGAAGAATGCTGAATTGTACATTGCGGAGCAGAGTGTGAAGGCGAAGCATCAAAGCCTGACAGTAGGTATTCATCTTGCAGTCAGACTTGAAACTTGAGACTGGCTGTATTAGCCTGTAAATTGGCCAAGACCCTGGTCTTCCAATTTCCATGCAACATGGATGAAATAAATTAAGCTTGATTAGTGATTAATATTGATTTCTTTAGAGTTTTGATATTTTTAAGTGCGATCACGAAGGCAGTGTAATTGCTCACTCCATAGCTAGCTCATAGCTGAAGCATCAAATCCTGAGTTAATTTCCAAGCATGAACTGAAAAGAATTAGAACTGGATCAGCTCAGCTCAGCTAAATCAGCTCAGCTCAATCAGCTCAGCTCAGCTCAGCTCAGCTCAGCTCAGCTCAGCTCAATCAGCTCAGCTCAGCTCAGCTCAATCAGCTCAGCTCAATCAGCTCAGCTCAGCTCAGCTCAGCTCAGCTCGCTCAGCTCAATCAGCTCAGCTCAGCTCGCTCAGCTCAGCTCAGCTCAGCTCAGCTCAAGCTCATTCAGCTCAGCTCAGCTCAAGCTCATTCAGCTCAGCTCAGACAGCAGCTCAGCTCAATGCATTACTGAGCCGGCTCAGCTCACAGCTCAACAATTTGGCAAAATGTTGAGCCGGCTCATGAGCTGAGCTGATTTTTGAGCCGGCTCAACTGAGCTGATCACAAGTCTGAATTGATAGCCAGTGTTTCTAACCAGTATCGGCCCATGACTGACTTACCCCCCCCCCTCCCCCACCGGCAGTCTCGGCCCCGACCTGGACCCGGATGACGTGTGCCGGTGCGTGGTCTGCTGGGACCCCTGCTCTCCGGCCCCGGCCGCCGCCAAGGCCTACAATCGACTCAATGGATATGTGGCAGAGCATGGGGACAAGCCTGCCCAGCTGGTGAGACATGACGCGTCTGGCGATGTGTGTCATAAAACGAGTTTCGGTTTAGTCGAGCTCGATAGTCTTGCTCTGGAGCTTTTACACCGGCCATGTTATGTGTCTTACGCCATATTTCTTATAAGTTACCAGTATAACGCCTTTTGGGGCGACTAACGGAGCGAGCGAGAGGGTGGGCCTTGCACGTGCGAAATTGCGAGGGGGTACCTCCAGCTGACTTGTGCACGGCACCCTACTAACTGGTCTCTAGCGATGTGCCAAATTTGGGCACAATCGGCCCAGCCGTTCTCGAGATCTGGAAGCGGCACCCTGCACGTGCGCACGTGCAAAATGGGTCCCAACTGACTTGTGCACGGCACCCTACTAACCGGTCCCCAACCGTGTACCAAATTTGAGCGCAATCGGTCCAGCCGTTCCCGAGATCTGGAAACGACCCCTGCACGTGCGCACGTGCAGCAGCACCCCAACTCTGGCACATGTATATGCAGTGCCTAGTGGGTGCCTACCTACATGCCAACTTTCAGCGCAATCGGCCAAGTAGTTACCGAGATATTGCAACAATTACAAAACTGACACCTCTTCGTTTTGCACGTGGCACGTGCATAAGGGGTCACCCACATGCATCGGGAATAGTCCAATACTTGGTAGAAGGAATGAAGCTACCCTACAAAAAATACCGCGTGTAAATCGGTCAAGTGGTTGCTGAGATATAAGCCTCGCAAAAGCGTGACCACGGCCGGCCGGCCGGCCGCTCATACTCAGAAATTTCCGTTAATCTAAGGAAAGACTACGCTCGCTTCGCTCGCTCCGTAATAAGGTATCCCCATCTGTTGTAGTGTTGTATTGAATGAGACCCGGATAATAGCCGTGTCTGTGAAATGATTGTGAATCTTTTAAGTAGATTCTGAATAGCTATTCACCTGGTAATAATTTGGCCAATGCTAAAGCATGTGGTGGATTCCCCTGATTATCACTGTCCAAATGTGACCCGACCTGACCGCCTGTTTTCGTCAGATAACCGGTGCACTGGGTATGGATCTGGACGCCGCCGCCAAGTTTGAGTTGCTTTGTCCCGTCTGTGCCGCCCTCGTACGGTAAGAATTGCTATCAAGTTTCCGGTTATTGCTTAATCTATGCATGGTGTGTGTGTATCAGGGATATTTCTTGGGAGTTGGGGGGGGGGGGTAATCGTTCCTTGGGAAGAAATATTTGTCCGTTTCTTGGCTCGGCTATAAGTGCAGTGTGAAATCCCGTCAGTTTAAGCTCAGTTTTAATTCGTTTTGTCGCTCGATGTATAGAACTCCTAGCAGGTGTGTCAATACTTTCTGAGAACAGCTATAGTCAGTACTCAGCGGATATGATGTGTTGAGTTTGCCGTTTTCGATCATCTGGATAGAATCCTCACTTTCACCAGCTACCAGCTTACCACCTAGTTTGCTCCAGTGTAGGCCTCGGTTGCGAAACTTAGCAGTAGGTGTCGCTACTTTACTGGCGTAGGTGTAAGTTCGCTGCAGTGCCGATGCTCATCATTTTTTTTTTCACCTTTGGCGTCATTTGTCGTATAAAGCTTTCTTAAATGCCATCAGTCGTCCCTTTATTATGTCTTTTGTCGTTGACTTGTACCGCACCTGCCTTATTTGTTTAGGCATTGTTACATGACGTAACTCCTGTCCATCCCTCTGCAGTGAACTTGAGGAGCGTGAACAGCAGGTGCAGCTGCTGCGAGGACAGCTGCTGGAGCGGTTCACGCGCAGCCAGCAGCTGCTGCAGCCGCCGGCAGCTGCTGAGGAGAAGGAGCCAGCAGACGGAGAGACCGAGGGACAGGAGGATGAAGTGCAGGCGGCCCTGAAGGCGCTGCGAGCCGACGCACAGCACGGCATGCTTGGAATTCCCGGGGTGAGGAATGAGTCATTTCCTCTTGCTAACTAATGTCCGCTGTGGCAACGCACCCCCCCCCCCGAGTCACCTGTCCACCCCTGTGACATGCCCGTAACACCACCCAACTGACACTTTATTCATGATTGCACTCTCATGACCCCCGCCCCCCCCCATGACACTGCCCCCGTAACGCTGACCACCTTGTGACATCACGCACTGTGGCGCCCCTCTCCCCAAGACGCCTCCCCTTTGACACCACTCTCTGTAACACTCCCTCTCCCTTGCCGCCCCCAGCTGGGCCTGCCACTCCCGGAGCCGCCGCCTGCGGTGCGCTACATCATCAGTGGCGAAGGCGACGTCCTGCCTCGAGAGGAAGACACTGTCGAGGCGTATCTCTCACGCCGAGACGAATGGATCACTCAGACCCCCGGCGCTGCAGGTAGCGGGCTAGTCCACGCAGTGGTAGAAGCATCTGCCGATGGCATTGTCCCCCCTCGCGCCGGACCAGGCGTCCAACCATACCCTTGTTCAGAGTGTGAGAGGGTGTTTTCGTCCCCCGAAGCGCTAGCTCGACATGAATACTTCCAGCATGAGGTGGGGGAGCTACCGGGTGCTCCGGGAGGCAGTACCCAGCGCCCCGCCGCGGTCGCGGTAGAGGTTGTGATGGAGGAGGCGGGTGCCGCGCTGGGGCAGGAAACAACACTGGAGGATGAGGAAAATGAGGACTCTGGGACCTCCAGCGGCGCAGGAAGAGGAGCGGGACAGATGCCCGGCAAGCGCCGCCGCGGCCGACCCCGGCTGCCCGACAGCGTAGCTCTTCGTTCAGGGCCATGTCAGTACTGTGGGAAATTCATCAAGGTGGATCTACAGGGTCACATCAATCGCTTCCATACGATGGTGCGGCCTCACCACTGCGATATATGTGGGAAGAGGTTGGTGAGTCGACATGCACTGGCTGAACATCGTCAAGTGATGCATGGTGCCGGACAACCATGTGATCATTGTGGAGCAACTTTCGCCAGAAAGAAGCAGCTCTCGATGCATCTGTGGCGCAAACATGGTATTGGCGGCGTACAATGCCGCGTGTGCGGCAAAAAGTTTGCCAGATCGGATACTCTGGATGGGCACATGAGGTGCCACGAACGACCAATGCAGTGTAGCCTCTGTCCAGCCAGGTATCCCTTCAAACGTGAGCTACGCAACCACGAGTTCCTGAAGCACGGTCTTCACGGAGAAATCCCTCGCGACTCTGACCACCGCCCGGGCGAGATGTACCGGTGTGGAAACTGCGGACGCTGCTTCGGCTCATGGGCTGGTCGTGACAGACATACCTGTGACAGCGCAGCGCCCCTATCGGATCTCTACGTGTGTCAGCTATGTGGTGACTGGAGTACTCGCTTCGAGGGTGACATGGTCAAACACATGAGGAATCTGCACAAGATCGAAGCAGAGACTATCCTCATCGCGGATATTGAGGACGATGGAGCCGCGGCGGGAGGACAGGAGGACGCTGCTGTAGCTGAGGAGGAAGAGAATGAAGAGGAGGAGGACGAGCCTCCAGCCCGTCCCAATATTTTGACCAGTGCTTCTAGAGCAAAGGTGAAGGACGATCAGTAGACAGCTGCCGCTGCTGTGAAGCAATGTGGTCTCACGACCCTGAGATGGAGCCGCGGTGATGCCTCACGACCCTGAGATGGAGCCGCGGTGATGAAAAGGATTGACGTAATGTCACTGATGTTTAGACTCTGATAACGCGTCAGTGTGACGCTGATTCATTACATCATATTGAAAGGGCACAGGCCAAGCGCATGTCATACTGAAGTCATTTCATCCCGAACGCGACATTGTCTCTGACGGCGAGGCTCTGGAGTGTGTGTTGGGGGGGGGGGGAGGGAGGAGTAATCATTACCTTCTCATGTAGGTTAATAAGTTGGATGCAATCGTGCCTCGATTCGTAGAATATGTGCCCACATTACGTCTTCATGCACGGTGAATTTTGTGTTAATATTCCAGACTACGATCAATCTAGGGCCGATTTAAGAAATTGTAATTTTGGCAATGCATGAATTCCAAAGCATCTCGGTTAGCTATCTGCTCTGATTTCTGTTTGTATGCGGCTCGATGCATTCCGTTTGGAGCTATCATTGGTGACATTATGCGATCACTTGGGAGAATATCTGTGGAGCAGGTTATCGATAGATCAGTCAATTGGGGGATCATCCACAATTCAGTCTGTGTCCGATGGGAATGAGGTTGATGTGTGGCCTTTTTTGGCTTTGGGCGAGTTATGTTCGCTCAATTGTCATGAGACCTAAGTTAGTTGTGTAGGCACTGGTGTATTTTAATGGATATCAGTGGTGCACCTGTGATGTGTGAAATACGTTTGTTTTGTTTTCGATGCGCACATTTCCTAAGTTCGCAAGATTGCATGTTGATTTCTAGTTAAGTTTCTCTTGGGTGTATTCGCGTTACTTTCATTTTCCATCCTGTGTGCTATGGGAGCCGATTTGTATATGTTTTGTTGAAACCTTTCAATGTCATCTTCGACTTGCTGGTTGCATTTTCATGACCATATGATATAATACAGAGACTTCATGCGCATATCATCCGTTATGTTTTATGTACCGGTATTGCTTTGAAGCTGGCATCGAGTATAGGCATGCGTCGTATGATCGATGCATCAGAAACCTTAAAATGGGTGGGGATACACTTTGCGGTGGTCCAAAAGGAACACTATAACTAGGAGTTGACACAGTGTGGTTACGGCTTATTTGAAGGGAAGCATATTCGCATATTAGTTCGCAATCAGCGTGAGACATTGCTGGGTTGGGTACTTTTTCTGGATGAACATCGTAACAGTAGGCATAATTATCAATACGCTGTGGCACCGTCTCACTATTTTCAGCAGTCCTGCTTTTACAAGAAGCACTTCAATCAGCTGGGGGCGTTACGCTGCTGTCATGAAGAAGTCCTATTTTTAGCGGAAATTCTGGCCCACGATCGTGGTGAAAACTTGCAGTGTTAACTGTTGAGAAACTTGCGCCTCTCAGCGGAGAACAATCTCTCAATCGTGGTTTAAATCACAGCGGAAAACACTGTCCCCTTAGCGTGACAAAGTCCGGTGGACACTCGCTCTGTGACGACGAGAAACTGCGGCAACAGCCAGTGCCGCACTCCTCAAAACCGAATGCACAGCTCGGAGCGATTGCCGCACTGAAAACCTGAGGCTCAATGGTGGTAGGTATGATATTCACTGGGAGCTCCAGATCAATGCTTTCTTCATCGCCTTCTTCGCCTCCTTCAGTCGGAATTTCAACTGGAGTTTCGTCGATGGTTGGTTCATTGTTGGTGCTAGTCTCTTCTGTGTTTGCTGAGGCTTCCTGATTATTTTCATCTCCTTCACCTATGATGATTGGGCCTGTTACGCCGGTCTTCAATCCTTCGCCTTCCCCACTGCGTTTTTCAGACGGTTGAAGGACGGTGATGTAGTACTGATCTCCGCCACTATAGGTGCCACTGGAGCGGGGTATCGCCTCTTCTAGGCCAGAGATAATAGTGATGTAATATTTGGGAGATTCTGCCACATCCAGATAATCACTTGCATAGGCGTCGCCAGATATTTTGGATTCACTTGAATGCTGTGTGATGATATCTATTGGCGAAGAACCGACCAGAAGTGAAGTAGCCATCTGAAAAAAGGAGAACGTATCATGAAGCAACGCTCCTGATAGTGCCAAAGCAAGCAGGCACGAAACAGGAGCGCAGTATACAGAGCCATCATAAATCAGGAGCTAATCATCAGCTTCGGTTGATCTAAAGGGCACATTAGGTCGATAGCTGCTAACGACCACATGTTTTTTTTTCAATATAGGCTCGTGTTCATTCCATAAACAATTAGTTGAGCGACGAGCCGCAATGCATTTTCGAAAATGACTAATTACCTACAACAGAAACGAGGTAACGGCAATACGGTTGAAGGTTACTATGTAGTTGTTAGACGGGTTATACGGTTATGGGGTACGACTTACCACTGAAGTCGTTATCAGGAAACATTTCCACGCCAGCGCCATCCGTTCTGGTGAGAGAGGATCCACTAGGAACGTGGCACCACGCTACACTTACACACTATCACACTACTATTTCACACAGCCAGAAAGGACGGCGTTCACCCGTGACACCCTCTCTTTAGGATTCCACTGAGACGACTGCGGGTAGCACCTCAGTCGTCTCAAACCGAGCTGAGCCGCAATTTACGCAATACAGCAATCCATTCAGACGTCGGCTTTGTCCCAAAGCGAAGGTCGCATGTGTTAGGGAGCGTTCATCGCATAGAGACGGCGACAGGCGAGACATTAACCGAAGAAGAACCGATTGTTCCTCGGAGCCCGAGGCTGCTGCGCCGCTGAGCTCGCTGCAGAACGGGCGAATAGAGTGTTGTGATCTGGGAGAGATAAACGGCGATTATCTTTTTACCCGGAGGCGCCTAGTGATGGTGTTCGTCGAAGGAATGTGGCTTTGCTCAAGGACGGAAATGCCGTATGCATAAATGTGGCTTGTGAAGTCATGTTGGATCCGCAGGTTGGGTACTGGAAGTGATGTTTTGCGAATCGGTATCTTAGCTGTGTGCCGTTGCAGTTCCAACGGCATCATAACCATTGTATCATTCTTTCAGCCCACTCAGACACTTCACTAATAAATGGACGCAAGGTCAGTTCTTCTACTATGTTGATCAACGAGGCTTCGTATTAGAATAACTGTCCGTTTAAAAATAGCATTGACCAGAGAGAGGCATGTGTTACTTTATTACCTGTTAGACCAGTTAGCCGATTTATCGGTTACCTTAGACATGTTCGGCGCATTAGCGGCCTCCTTCACTTACTTCCCCACTGGGTAGCAAAATCCATGCTTAGATAAGGAAGAAAGGTCTTAACTTCTAAGGGTAACGGTTGTTGAATTGTTGTTATTTTGGCATGTTTATTTGCTCTTTCATTGTTATTGAACTCGGGTTTGGAATCAAATTTATTGACGAAAACAGCGAAGTCGGATTGAAATCAGGTGACTCGGCCGACATTACATGTCACAACCCACCGGTTTTACACGCACATTTATGCTAATTACATTTCTAACTACATACCATTTATTGTCCACTCATTCACCAACAACTCGACATGACCATTTGCAAACATCCAGACGCCTAATCGAAAAGGTCACATCTCCCACCCACCCGCGGCAAACCGCTGGGACAGGGCGGCAGTTCGGAGACCATTCGACAACATCCTCCCCCGCATCTACCGAATCCCTCCGAACACCCCACAGCAATAACATCTCCGAACTCGAAATCAAGAGGGTTAACTTCGGCGCTCATCTCATCCGGTTCGTTTGTGTTTCCGGGAGTATCGGTGTTGATTTTATCTGATTTGTTGTCGTCGTTATCGCTAGTGAGAGAAGGCTGGGATACGGAAATAAAGTATGAGTTTTCGTTGGTCGGAGGTTGAAGACGCCAGGTCGGTGGCTGAGATAAACCCGTGATGATTGTGATGTAGTATGCTGGAGTTTCTGTTATATTCGAATCGGTCGTGGAGCGACGGTGTTTCACTGAAGTAGGTCTTGGAAAGCCGTGTAGAGAAGCAGCCAACTGAAAAAAAAGAAAGATAAATTTCAGAGCAAAGACAACCACATGAGTACCGCTGCGGTACTCATCTAACATGTCAATCACAAAAAGACTGGAAACAAGCGGACAATGTGAGCTGACACGCTAAATCGCGATTCCGGCCAAACATGGTCTCGAGAAATAGGCCACAGGTCAAAAGTTGTTTTGGTCAGGGCCATGAATTTTTTTTAGAGTGGGTGTAAAATTGATCAGCTCGAGGGTACTGAAAGTTTGGTCGCGGTCAACCGCTTTTTGCGCGAGTTTTTTTGCGAAAACCCATGGCGGGTCCATCCGATCCCCCTCCCCGTCCCTACACATGGCTCGGATTGCCTGTTTTTTTTTGTAAAAAAAATCATGGTCTCAGGGCTGTGACGAAAAACAAGTGGCCTAAATCCGGTGAGAAAACAGGATTTGGGGGTACCCTAGGTTTGGCTCCTTCAGTCTCTGCCCCCCCAGTGAAAATTCCTTAGACGAGGCCCTGGTACCGCACCCTATGATGACCGTTAAATTTATTTTGTTCCTATATACGAAATCCATATTCATATCGACGATTGCACTTTGTGAAACGTAGTTCTGTATTGAAACTCCATCGATGATCCATATCGAGGCTAGTATTTAAAAAAAATGTCATGCACCGGAGTTCGAAGCTGAACCGTAATACGGGATAAAAAGTAAAGAGGGTCGCTTACCATTATTATTTTTAAATTCTATTGGGATATTAATAATAATAAAAGACTGGTAGGAATACCAGTCCGAATATTTCTAGCAGTAAATAAATTTATCAACCAATTTTAAGTTTTTTTCTTCCACATCAGTTTGCAAAAAAAAAAAAACGTTGTAGCCTGCATTACTATTGGTGAGGTGAGTTGCTGTTATACATCGAATTAGTGAGAATAAAAAAAAAAACATAAATAAATGGATGAGCTCCTGGTCCGGGTCCTTATTACAGAGAATACTCTCGCCCGTCAAACACACTACCACCAGTCCGAATATCACATTTTATACCTCCCAACCGATATCCACAATAAAGGCAAAACACGGGCGCGCTTACCTACCTGTAGCAGCATTACTGAAATGCTCAGCAGAGGCGTCATAATCTTGGTGTAACCCACTGCCAATCAGCAGCGACGCCAAATCAGCTTCTGTCCTCAATAGATGGCCTTCCAAAGACCCACAGCACACATTCACTTTTGTCCCGGCACTTGGTTCAGCAACTAGCGGACAGTGATGGGCTATCAGCAATCAGTCACCAGCGTAAGCGGTCAGCGATCATAGCGTTCAGCGGCTGAGCGGGAGATGATCTAAGCGTGCCCACCGAGGAAGAATGATCGTGTATCTGTCGAGAGATGATCTTTTACTGGCCGTCTGACTAGTAGCTGCAGCGTGCAGCCATGCGACTGCAAAGGTCCACCATAACTGAGGTACCCCGGGGCGACCAAGTCAAGGTGAACATGTTCCAGAGATAATCGCATTAGTTTGCATGCTTCTGATGCTTTACTTGAAGTAATGAGTTCCAGTCATGCGAATGATAAACGAGCGCGCGGTGAATGGGATGAGTAGTGGGCATTGTCAGTGCAGATAATTCTGCGCTAAAATTAGATTTTGATGTAAGCATAAGTGGGTACTGGGTGGATACTGGATATGTTATGTCTAAACTATAGACAGCTTATTGCTCGGCAGCATATTCCACTGTGTACTGCGTATATTGATCTGCTAAATGATAACCATGTGCGCGGTCAAACTGTTTCGTTTGGTTTTGGTTTTGCAAAGGTTATAACCGTATAACCGAATAGATTTCACAGTCCATTTGAAACCGATCTTCGCTGAACACAATGAACCGGCCATTGCCAAGACCCATTTCCGCATTATTACAGTGATAGTGACTCAGAGAAGGTCACTGCCGGCCGACCGCGCACTCGGCAACCCTAACCAGCCTGAGCTCTGCACCTACCAACCTCAACTGCACTCAACTGGCCCCAACTGCACCCAACTGACCCTAACTGCACCCACCGACCCAGCCTCCGAGTCTAACCAACCTCCGAGCTGATCATGTTTACACCTGAGGCCAGTTTTACCAACAGAAAAATAGCCGCCTGCCGGAATTGTTTGCCTAAAGACCGCTTCGCATAGGTACGGAGCGTAAGCGGTAGAGCCCTATCCGCTTACGTGCCCATCAGTGTTCGCCACGGGCCCCAAAATCCCCAGCCCAGCCCGGCCCGGGCCCATGGGTTCAGAGCCCGGCCCAGCCCGTAGCCCGCTCTTGGCAAATATTCCAAGCCCAGCCCGGCCCGGCCCGTCAAAAATAGCAATCTAGTTATTGTCTTAGTCTATGGCTATAATAAGCATGATTGATTACACTATTTTGAGAACAATTCAAATTGCATGAATATTAACATGGCAATCATGACTCCCTTCTTTTCAATGAATATAATCATTTCAAGCACCTATGGCACAAATTTTAACAGTAACAGCAAGCACCTCAGTCAATTAGGTCATGATTACACACCTATAAAAAGTTTACATGATTATATTAACTACATTCTATGAGTAAAGTTATCTTGCAAGCTGATGTGTGTGAACATTATCATTAATAATTGGTGACTCTAATGCATACTTGAAGGAAGTATTTGCAACATACTCTATACTTCCCAGCACTTACCAGCAGAAAAAAAGCTTGACTTATGGGAATTGATGAATCTGTCTGGGATTGACCTTGCTGTTAAATTCACTCCATAGATGCTGCAATATCAAAAGCCTGAGAAAGCATACAAAATAGGTGACACTAACTTTAGCACTGTCTTCCAAAAAAAGAGAAAATCCATCCATTTATCAGCAAAACTGATTTAATCTATTTTCAATTCATGCCCACGTGTCAACCGAATCTCTGTGGACAACTATCTGCTACTTTCCTTGCTATTTTATGTTAGGCTCTTTTCAAGATATGGATATCGCTAGCAGCGTAAGCAGAAAACATGGTAAGCTTGAAATGTCATTGGGTACTTTTGCGACTTGTACGCATCATCATCATCAATTGAAAATGAGCGAACACTTCTTGATTGTCGCAGCTGCGGCAGGTAGCGATTCTGACGAATTGTATAATAAAACATATATGATCAAGTTTTTGTTTTGTTTTTCGTTCGAGTTTTCAGACTTCGTGATTTTGGTTTTATTTTTCATTGGTTTAATTTTGTTTTCACCTTGATACTCACTTAAAAAACGTATTTATTTGATATACTGTTGTGTATACTACCTAGATGCCGCCACATAAACATAGCGCCGCCGCCATGATTGCACATTTTGTTGAGAAGGGGCTGGTTTGTTGTGATTTATTTGGACAAATTTATGGACATTTAAAGAAGCTTTCATCGCGAAATACTCTGTAGAGTTCCTCGTTACTTACAGTGTGTTTTGTGAGTATCCTTTTAAGGTTCTGTTCGTTAAAAAGCCGTCGGTGAAGGAAAAAAGACTGTGTTGGAATTGTCTCACTATCGCCATATATAAGTGTTAACTTAATGTAGCCCTGTAGCCCATCATTGTTGAGTGGCTTCTTAGTTTTTGGAGTTGTAGTGCTAAGTAAGTTGTTCTGATGACTACATTTTAACTTTTATTAACAAACTAATGATGCTAGAGATTCTCTGATCTTTTTGGTTGCGGAATTTTTATGAAAACCCTCCTATGTGTGACATGATGTGATATTGGATAATTCTCAAGATTCCCAAAATTCAATATCAAGTAGGTTTTCTTTCACATTGCTTAAATTTGGTTTAGTTTTTGTATTTTCCCAGTGGGTTTTGTTTGCATCAGTTTCCAAATTTTCTTAAATTGACATTAGTCGCAAAACCCATAGTGCACAAAGTTCTTGGCCCGGCCCATCCATAGCCCGTTAACTAATGATATTTGGGGGCCCGGCCCAGCCCGTAGCCCAGCCCGGCCCGTGGCCCGTTGGGCTGGCCCGGCCCGTGGCGAACACTGGTGCCCATCACGTTTACGTGATGGGCATGTGAAGCGGTCTTTAGGAAAAAATTCCGGCCGGCGGCAATTTTTCTGTTGGTAAAACTGGCCTCTCATCTAAAATTTGCATGACCTTGATCTAAATGCCCTTCACATGTAACCTCTTTCTTTAGACCATGCCAGGCAAGAATCGCAATTGGACGCAGCTCACATACACCCTCTTATCATATCATGCGAGTCACGAGTTCTTACAGGCTTATTGGTTTCCTAGAGCCGCTCATTATCCTCGTCGAAGGGCTCCTTTGCCCCCAGAGAAGGCATGCCCCACCATTTGCCGACCCCTCTATATGAACTTGAAGACATGCGGAGAGCGAATCCAATGCATAGCCCACTTCCATCTCCCGAACACCCCGTCAGCTAAACCCCTGCGCGGTTCACCTGTACCTATCCCAGAATAAAACAATCGCATACATAGACGCATTTCTATTTATCAAACCCTACATCTATACTCTCGTGAATATCCGACAAGTTGGATTAAAACTTTCAAAAAACGTACAGTCACTCGATTTTTCTCAAGTTTGTCTGTCTTGGACTAGTGGTGGATGAAGCAATGACAGAGCAACGGTCTACGAACATAAATAAATAGGTATTTGATCAGGATTGAATGCTTGGACACTTTTTAAAAGGGATATTTCGTCCTTCGCGGATATTTATGAGATGAAGGGTTTGTCAAAAAAAATGCGTCGACATGTTCGAGACGTGACGTCACTAGCCTGAACATGGTGCCGACGCTATTCGTTGTGTAAAGTGGCGCGGGAACTTCTTCCAGACTGGGGGGCTGAACCATAATAGAGATCAACCTGGGTACCCCCAAATCTAGTTTTCTCACCGGTTTTAGGCCACTTATTTTTCAGACCTTGGCCTTTTCAACAAAAAAGGAAAATAATTGCCAAAAAATTGAGGTATTCCGTCTCAGCTGAGTGTTAAGAAACAACCGTTTTGGCGACCTGGAATAAAGGTTTCAATCTGCCAAATGAGTTGCCGAGCCAGTGAAAGAGGTGGATTTTTCACTTAGGATGCTTTCTTCCTTTGTGACCCACAACCCCTAATTTGGGGAGGACAAGCTGCCAACGGTTCCTGGCCTCATGAAAAGTACTGGGGCACCGCCTCCACGGCCGCAGAGTTTTGGGGGCAAGCTTCCCCTACTGCCCCCTACCCCGGTTCCTGCGCCTATGTATGAATCTATGAAATTATGATGGTAGATTTCCGATTTCGATTCCTCCAGCTGGGGGGGGGGGGGGGGGGGCTCAAATACATTCGAGCCTTCCCCCCTCCCCAGCCGAAAAGTTGGGAGGGGCTCAGCCCCCGCTAGCCCCCCCCCCCCGGTTCCCGCGCCACTGGTTGTGTAATCACATTACACAACCAATCACATTACACTGCGGCCGCAGAGTGCCGCAGCTTTTAGTCCGGTGAGACTTTGGATACAACCGGACTACAGCAGCATCTGATTGTCATCCAGTTGTTCGGTTCTCGATATGTTCGATTGTTGCTTGTTCCGCGCTGACTGTGTCAGTAAAGAATGAAATAATGATCAAGAACATAGCAGTAAATGTAAATATTTTATTTGACATGGACCAAACATTGTAATTTTCAACATAATCATGATGCAGTATATGTAAAGTAGAAAGTATAAAGAAATCGGGAACCATATTATGTCGGGGAAGGGCACCAGATGACAAGAAGTGAAGAGGAATGGAAGAAGAGGGAGAAAGAGAGGGCAAGAGCTCTCGGTCGGAGGAGGGAGCCCTAACTGCGCTGAACGGGATAGGTCAGTGTCGTCTTTTCCAATGTCAGTCTGCACTTATTGGGCCTCTGTCAGTAATGCTAGGGAACATCTAATAGAAAAAGAAGAAGAGCTCTTGTCTCAGCAGGCTTCTTTCATCAAACGTTGCTGCTCAGGAGGTAAAAACCTGGCACATGAATCGCAAGTAACGATTTGAACAATTATAGGTAGCCCAAATGGTCGTATCGTAAGCGTTGATCGCAGCACAGTTTCCACTGTTATAGTCCGGGTCGTTATCAAACCAGAGATGGAAGTTGTACGGGGTACCGTCGGTCCAGGTCCAAGAAGAAGGAGAGCTGTTTTGTCTCGACAGGCCAAGCCAAGTGGTAAATTCACTAGCCACTTCCACCGCGACGAATATATTTTCTACGGCGTCATGGATAGAGACCATTGTCGCTTCAGGGTGAATCGATGCACATACATTGGATACATCCACCCAATGAAGTTTGTAGTTGGACAGCCAGTAGCATTTGTCCCGAAACTGCTTCCACTCTGAAGAGGGACAGGCTGCAATAGTGAAGGTGACAGCGGCCGCAACCAGCGTCAGACGCAGAGTCCACGTCAGCATTATGCTCCTGACGGCACTGACGTACTTCTCGGCTTAGTAGTGGGTAGGGAAGTCTGTTCTGTGAAAGGAAATGGGGTAGGTAGTCTGTGGGTAGGGAAACGTCGGCTATTAAAAGCACAAACGCGACGAACTTTAAAAATTTGAGCCCCCAAAACCTGAACTACTGATTTATTGCCGTGAAATTTGTACAGATTTGTAATTCCTATGATTCCCATACACTGTAAAGTCGTAGTGCAATAAAAATCGCCATTAGGTTTTCATGCCTCACAGATACCTACTTACCTGCAAGACAAAGCCTGCTTGTTGAAACAAAAATCATTGTTCCTGGTTTCGTATCGTTGAACCTTGCTGGATGCACCTGCACACCTTTTGCATGCAAAATGAGAAATGTTTTATGCTAGCTAAGCACTCATTACAAATTTTTCCAGGGAAGCAAAACGATGTTTGCGGGGCTCGAGCCTCAGTCGTCATGGCAGACCAATATCCGCTATAAGATTGACGGTAGCATGGCTATGTGAAAGTATAAGAACAACCGCTTTTGTAAATATTTTCCCTTTTTCTCAGGAGATCCGCTTTTCTCACCTGTCTAATAGAAGACCCTGTGCGATGCTGAAATGTCGGTTCAGTCTCGTCAGAGCTGACTGCACCTGCCCTGCATGGAGTATTTGTATGTGTTCCCGTTATCAGCTCTATTGCAGGCGTGTTCCCGCCCGGCCGGCTGGGAGGGGCAGGGGGAGGGGGACGGAACAGCTGCTAAATGCAGTGCAAGACTCGATGGCAACCAACAGGTGCCATCCGTTATCGTACCCATATGCGACTTAAAGGTCCTGTTACACTGCCGAATTTTGGCCACGAGCCTGTCGCCGAATCAAGTCGTGTAAAAATCGGTGATCAGTTTGCCAAGACACCCGTGCTTGTAGCATTCCCGGTATATACCCTGTGCCCTAAGCCTTGAGTATTTTGTGTCAACCCGTTGAAGAAATTGGTTCTAGCTAAAAAAGCATGGGCTCACCTTTTGAGAGCCACTCTCGTAAGCCCATGAATTCGATCAGAATCGATCGAACATTATGACGTTTTCTGACGTCATTTCTGGGCTGCGGCAGACTAATGGTAGATACGAGTTTTTCCTTTGGATAAAGGTGTCAAACTGATGAAGTCGAAGGAGCTGAAAGTTTCCTGTCGATACGTGCAACGGTCTTGAAGATATTGCAGAAAAACGGGGGGCTTTGTATAGTCCCCTAATCGTGCCCGGGTTGAAGCTGATCCATGATTCGTCGAGCATCACGAATGAATGCCGAATAGTCGGCGATACTTTGGCAACATGTTGGGCGTTGGCGCACGTAGTGACATGTCGGCGGCAACTTGGCGACTGTTTGGCATCGGCAAACGGCCACGAAATTTAAATTTTTCATGAAATAATCGTGGCGGTCGTGACGAACCGCAAATGTCGCACGGTGGACACCGACTGGTCTGCGAAATGCCAAGACCGAGTATGAAAGATCCCGAATCGGTCAACGGCATCTATATGTAACACGGCCTTAATATAGATGTCGTATAGGATGGATGTGCTATAGGAGAGTCATATAGAATGACTTGCTAATCCTTACACATTCGTGTTCTAAAATTAGGCAGTGTAACTATAGCAGTTCATATATCTCCAGATTTATGAGGAATGTTACATTTATGCTTTTAGATTCATGGTCATGCAGTATGCATTCAAATTGATAAGTTTTTTATTCAAAACTTTGCATAATTAATACTTGCATTCACAATAATTTCCTGTACGTAATGTCCTGAATGGTAAAAATGACGTACCCCAACCAAAACCAGACGGCGCGTGCTCTTTCCTCTAACCATCCCCACCACTTCCGGCACTGTCCTCTCCCTCACCACCTCCGCAACCATAGCTCCGTCGGCACCGACGTCTCCGACGCGTCGGCACCGACGTCTCCGACGCGTCGGCATCGTCGAGCATTTCCACCCCACCGACGCCGGCCTGATGTGACGCATAATACGCCCATCGGCCGGCCGGGTCCGGCGCGTTCTCAAGCACAACATTGGATTCATTAGGTGCCGCTGGGTCCCCGGGGAACGATAGCGCACATCGTCGATCTCGACGAGGTTAATCAGAGGAACGGCGTCGGTAGTTGATCGTCGAAAGGCTGGTCGATCGTTGGAAGGCGTAAAAACGGGAGTTGGTGCAATGACGCATTGGGGTCCGCGCTCGACAATAGTCGTTTCCACGGCGGGCCATTTGGCGAATACACCTAATTTGACCAAAGCTGCGCCAGATTTCTTCCACAACAAATATCTTAGGATTATCTTAGCATCACGAATTTATTTCAGTGTTTTAGTCGAAACTAATGTCTGATAGTTTGAAAAAATGAGGCACCTATATCAGTATCTGTGCAGCCCCAACTGATGACTTTTAAAAAGCACAATGAACCTAATTT
The DNA here is from genome assembly GCF_019059575.1 of Amphibalanus amphitrite. NCBI lineage: Eukaryota > Metazoa > Arthropoda > Thecostraca > Balanomorpha > Balanidae > Amphibalanus > Amphibalanus amphitrite. Next base: position 279,778 of record NW_024882323.1, read on the forward strand.
AAGCAAATCTGCACCTATTCTGCACCAAATGTGTACCGGCTGGCCGTCGAGAAAACGGCTAATAACGTTGATGGGATGCGGGGGTGGTATTGGGTGAAATTATGGAAGGACGTTTGGTAGGGGACGCTGAGATTGGGTTTATGAGGTGTGAAAGTGGCTAACGGTGGGGTGATGGGAGTGAGAGGGTCGTTAATGTGCGGTCATGGGTAACTTTATAGCATGAAGATATGACAGAAGTGATGATATTTGAAGTAATGGGTCACTTGATGAGAAATATTCGTCAATAATAGATTAGATGAAATATGTGTTCCCTTTGGCAAGCCTAGCAATTATTCTCACTTTTCTAGTCATTTTTTATGATCATATTTTTCTTAATTCTATATTTATGATCTTAAAGATTCTGGCCAGGTGTTGCTGACTTGCCAAGTTGTCGATAAATCAAACTACTTGACTTGCCAAAATTGAAAGGTCCTTTGTAAGTTATTGCGATAAGCCTTTTGCCCTCCAAAAGAAAGGCGATGAAGCATTTTTGATGGGCTTTTAATCCGCTCGCGTTTCATGCCAGTGTCAATAGTTTTTTTTTTCAAAAGAAAAAAAACGCCACTTGACCATTTTATTACGTATATTTAAATGTGAGGCGAAAAAAAAAAAACAGCTATCGCTTCGAATTAATCAGTGAAAATTCATGCTCAATTAAGTGTTTCTTATTTATGTTAACCTTACGATTTCATTTTACTATCCTTCTTTGCAGGCGTTGGCATTTTGTAGTTTTAGCACTTTAAACAAATATTGGACGCTACCCTCCCGGAGGAGGCGTTCATTGGCGAATCCCAAGTCGATGACGTCACCTGCTCCGATGACGTCACTCCAGCCAAAGAGGCGGCTCCTCCCGCTGGAGCTTCCATTGGCACTCGATATTCGCTGCCGAGCGCACTCTGCCGCGAGCAGAGGGCCAACGGAGGCAGAGCTGCGAAGGAGGGCTACAACACCACCCGGTAGGTCCAGCAGCGTGAGAACAGTTTCATACGGAATGGAGGTGCTGTTGCTGAGGTTCCGCTGTTCAGATGTTGACCAGTGTGAACGCTTCACACATTACGTTGTCCTGATCTACGTACCGTCATTGTACTTCAGGTGTTTCTCTGCCGTAAAGTTTAAACTCTGATTTAACCACTTAGGTACTTCTGATATAGGCACCGTAACTAAACTGCTGTGACTGGTTCCAGATGAGAGGTCAAATATATGGCATGGATTAAATAAATTCGTTAGATCATTTAAATTTGATTCTTCTAGACCTTAGACGTTAAATTTAAGTTACGAAAGATCAGTTTCAAACCGCATCATGATAGCACAAAAGAAGGGAGACCACTTTCTTAAACTGAATTTGACGTTCTGAAAGTAACACAAACAACTTCTGTTTCTGTGAGTCCGTATTCATATAAACCGTTGGGTATCGCACCATAATATCAGGGTGGCTAGGTCATTAGGTCAAATAAGGTGCTTCACAACACAAAAATACACATTTTTTTTTGCTACATAAAAAACCTGAAAATTGTTTGAACGGCAGATCGACTCTGACAGCCGGCGAGGATGAGCGCCACAGGAAAGTCGATGCTTGGTCCCTGGCTGTACCAGAAGGACAGAGACTCGTGGGTGACCAGCAGCGGCAGATCCATGGTGAGAGTCGTCACATAATAGCCGTTTTCACGACGACCATCTGGTACACATTTGGTGCACATCTGGTGCAGATCAGGTGCACATTTGGTCAAATCTTGTTCCGTGTGTCTCCTTAGTAGCTATCAGCTAGGGTTGCACGCATTGCTTATATGCCTGCTTTGTCATATTATCAGACAGTATCATCGATTAAAACACTGAAATAAATTCACAAAATAAAGATATTTGCTGTAAAAGAGATTAGGTGCAGATTTGGTCAAATCAGGTGCACTCGCCGGATAGCCCGTCGTGAAAACGGCTATTAAAGGGACTATCCCACCTTTAACATGGGATTTGAGTTGAGATAGCCAAGTTTGCGGCGAGGTTCAGAAACCACTATCTATCTAGGTTGCAACCCCCGCGGCCTCTTGGTGTTGAAGAAATTCGTTCCCTTCATTTGAAAATGGGCCTTGTACAAGGCCCTATCTTCAACATGGAGCGACCGTTAGTGTGACGTCACCTCGGTTAGTCATTCTGATTTAAATGGGTTTGTTCGTTGAAAAATCGCTTAAAACTTGGTCTGAACTTTGTTGTGGTGCCTACAGAGTAAAAAGAATCAGCTTTATGACAGTAATGTGGCCTGGGGAAGGAGGTAATTTTGGGCTGTGACGTCACATATTTGAAAGTTTGTGTTTGGAATATGGGAAGCCTAAGATGTTTAATGAAAAATAAATGCCAGAACCGTGTTCCTGGTCATCCAATCTATAAATTCAGGCACAATTTAACTGGTTTTAACAACATTTTAGAAGGTGGGATAGTCCCTTTAACGACTAATTAAAAAAATAGTTGTGATCTTATGGCGTGATAATAAAGTGCACGGATGATGCATGTATGATACTGATATGTTTGAGGTTATGCGTACCGTGCACGATTTAAAAAGTTTGTTTTTGTAAATATTTGTCACAAACGCTATGAACTTTGTTCATGGTGACCCTTCCACCGCGTGTAACCATTCTCAACGGTAACTGGATAATTGTAAGCATTAACTTTGCCATGCAAACAACTTGGTAGTAAAGAAAGGTTCTATTCAATTAAAAATCAAAGCTGTTTCATTCTCGTTTTCATTCGACGTCGTTAGATCGATTTCTTACGTTAATCGGTGTTATGAAGCGTAAATCAGCTTTTAAAGAGGCTCTTCCTTCAACTAATACCGAACACAATATACAAACGTCGGCTGATGCATCCTCTATCAATATTGATAACTATTTTTTTTCTATTGATCACAGCGGTCTTTGGATGGAGGCAAGGGGATAACGAACTCTGTCATATTCCCACTGAAGAACGGAATGGAAAGTGGGCTGTCCCAGGCCCTTGCAGTAATGCAGGTAAGAATCAGATGAGAATATTTAATCGATGGTCATGTCACGATTCGTCACACCAAAAACACGAGCATAATATTCGACGGGAAGATCATACTTTTCACGACTATTTACAGTTGAAACCCAACAGCATTACCAACATTTTGCAACAATGTCATTTTGCTTCAAACGCAAAACGATAAAAATACTTGATAATTTCCGTAGCTTTAAATAACCAGCTTTCTCATATTCACTACTTAATCTACGAGTATCCTTTTTTCTTATTCTTGAAATGCTTCAGGTGACCTGACCGTTGACTGCAAATTGTTTTCGAGCAAAGTACAAACTCAGTCCAATACAAAAAGCAACATATTTCAGGAAGCCAAATTTGCTGCTCCAAAGAACGTTTGACACAAACGCAGTGGATCAATGAACAGAGCTGCGATGTTTGTTGGTTTGTTTGTTTATAGTTTATTCTATCGTTTATTCTTGATCATGGGTATGGGCAATGGACAGAAATAAAGTTGAACTGAATTGTTGCAGGAGAGGGGTGTCAACGTGGTGCACATTGAGAGCAGGAAGGCACGCTCTATGGACGCCGAGTACGAGATCTACATGGGTCTCGACTGTGACGGAATGGTAGGTTACACCGTGCGTGTGAACATTTTCACGTACGGTGTGAAAATATTCACGATTCTCAGTGAATATTTTACGGGTGGATTTTATTTACGGCAGCAAATAAGTAAAACCGTAAATAATACACGGGCGCCCAGCTGTAAATGTTGTGTCACCCAAACATTTAACCATGGTTTCAATAAATAAAACTCTTACTCCATGCAATTATTAATCATAGCTAAGCACAATACTTTTCTCACAAAACACCTCAAATTGAATCAATTAAAAATGTGGTACTTACATACCCATAATTGTGCGACGGTACTCTTCAATTCTTCAATCAATTTACATTTTTGGCAGCTGCAGCGCGCAAAGGGTGTCTTGATTTCTGATCTCATTTACAGGACATGCAGTCACTCGCAGAAGAACTGGCGAGAGTGCTGGAAACTCCTATCAAGTAAGATCAATAGTCACTGCACAGTGCACAATACACACTGTGATGCATTGGTACTTACACATTGAGATGCATGGGGATAAGTATTACCAGTAAAACGCCTTTTGGGCGAAGAACGAGCGAGCGAGATAGTGAGCCCTGCACGTGCGGAAGGGCGAGAGGGTGCTTCCAACGGGCTTGGGCAAAGCACCCTTCTAACTGGTCGCTAGCGGTGTGCCAAATTTGAACGCAATCGGCCCAGCCGTTCCTGAGATCTGGAAGCGGCATTCTGCACGTGCGCACGTGCAAACGGGGCCCAAAATGACTTTTGCACGGCACCCTACTAACTGGTCCCCAAGCGTGTACCAAATTTGAGCGCAATCGGCCCAGCCGTTCTCGAGATCTGGAAACGCCCCCTGCACGTGCGCACGTGCAGTAGCACCCTAACCGTAACACATGGGAATGCATTGCCTGGTGGGTGCCTACCTGTATGCCAAGTTTCAGCGAAATCGCCCCAGTAATTACCGAGTTACTGAAATGGGAACAAATTTGGCACCTCTTATTGTTGTATTTTGCACGTGCACTGGGGGTGACCCACATGCATCGAGAGTATCCTATTTTGGGTAGGAGGGATGCTGCTGCCCTACAAAAATTACCGCAAGTCAATCGCCCAAGCGGCTGCTGAGATATGAGCCTCTCAAAATCACTACTTTTGCAAAACAGCTTGAACACCCTTGACTTTTCACGTGGCACGTGCCACGACGGTCACTGAGATGTATCAAAATCGACATTAGGGCCCCCTAATGAAGTTTAGTGGCTCGACGAGGCGCGAATTGGAGACTCCGCGAGCCGCCTGGTCCGAGGCAGGGTCGGGAGAACACTCTGTGGGGAGGGGGCGAGGACGGGGAGGGAGGGGGAAACGGGACGGAGGGGACAGCCGTCAGTCTGCGGCAGAGGCCGGCGGGGAGCGGAGATGGACCGCGGACAGCGCGTCCCTGTGTGATAGAGCGTGTGCTTTACGTCCTGTGAGTCGGGCTCGTGAGTAGTGTGGGTACGGCGCCTAGTGAGCACCATCGAGGACGAATCAGTGGAGAAACGGGGCATGGACACCGCTTATCACTACGACCGCGACAATCACGGCATGGCAGGTGGGTCCGGTACGCCGGCACCAGCGTCCTCCACATGGGTCATGTGTGATATGGCTGGCTGTGTTGACGAGTTACCGGGTACCTGTTATGAGTCGTGTTGTGCGTGTGTTTGTTACACCGGCAGCGGAGGGTGCCGGGCCGTTCCAGGCTGAAACGTCGAGATTGGGCCGGTAAACGGGCGACGGCGGGCGAGGGGCGTGCAGGCCGACAGCGCCGACACAGGGCCAAGGCGGCCGACAGACCGGGTGCCGGGCCGTTTCAGGCCGACAGCGCCGACACAGGGCCATGGCGGCCGACAGACCGGGTGCCGGGCCGTTTCAGGCCGACAGCGCCGACACAGGGCCATGGCGGCCGACAGACCGGGTGCCGGGCCGTTTCAGGCCGACAGCGCCGACACAGGGCCAAGGCGGCCGACAGACCGGGTGCCGGGCCGTTTCAGGCCGACAGCGCCGACACAGGGCCATGGCGGCCGACAGACCGGGTGCCGGGCCGTTTCAGGCCGACAGCGCCGACACAGGGCCATGGCGGCCGACAGACCGGGTGCCGGACCGTTTCAGGCCGACAGCGCCGACACAGGGCCCATTGCGGCCGATCGACCGGGTGCCGGGCCGTTTCAGGCCGACAGCGCCGACACAGGGCCATGACGGCCGACAGACCGGGTGCCGGGCCGTTTTAGGCCGACAGCGCCGACACTGGGCCACAGTGGCCGACAGACCGGGTGCCGGGCCTGTTTCAGGCCGACGACGTCGAGATTGGGCCGGTAACGGCCGACGCCGGGCGCCGGGCCGTGCAGGCCGACAGCGCCGACACAGGGCCACCGCGGCCGACAGACCGGGTGCCGGGCCGTTTCAGGCCGACAGCGCCGACACAGGGCCAAGGCGGCCGACAGACCGGGTGCCGGGCCGTTTCAGGCCGACAGCGTCGACACAGGGCCACAGCGGCCGACAGACCGGGTGCCGGGCCGTTTCAGGCCGACAGCGCCGACACAGGGCCACAGCGGCCGACAGACCGGGTGCCGGGCCGTTTCAGGCCGACAGCGCCGACACTGGGCCGGCTAGCGGCCAACAGCACGGGTGCAAGGCCGTCAGACTGTCAGCGCCGACACGGGTGGTGGTCGACGGGTGCCGGGCCGCCCGCGCGCAGCGGGGCTCGGTGGCGGCGGCGCGGCGGCGCCCGTGCCGGGCCGGCTGCGGTCGAACCGGAGGAGCCGGGATACAGATGGTTTACGACCCTGGGTGGCCGAGGGTGCCGGGCCGCCCGCGCGGCGGGGCTCAGTGACGGCGGCGCAGCGGCGTCCGTGCCGGGCCCGTGCGCGGCGGCGTCCGTGCCGGGCCCTTGCGCGGCGGCGTCCGTGCCGGGCCGGCTGCGGTCGAACCGGCGGAGCCGGGCCACAGATGGTTTACGACCCTGGACCCCTCCCCCTCCCCTTTATGGCAGGCCCGCCCCAGACGGCGGGACACGAATCGAGTATCACTGGTCCGTTGGGAGCATCACGTGTCTGGGGGGAGTATCACTCTTCTGTCTGGTGGGAGTATCACTAATCTCCTGGGAGCGTATCCTGTTCGGAAGGTGTCACATGGCTGTTGGACCATAGCCGGCGTCAGCTGAGAGGTCAGATGTCGGGTGGGGGAGCGTCGGGCCGGCCGAGGCGGGCGGGACGGTCGAGGGGATGGCTGCATGGCGGCGTCCGGGGGGGGGGGGCGAAGCGGGACCACCGGCCATTTGAGCAGTACGTGCACGGCCGTGATGGCGAGTGGGTGGCCAGGGTTTCCCAACGGCGGCGCGCATCCGTGCGACAGTGACGTTCCATTAGTGACGGTGACGTACGAATTGCTACGAAACAGCCTGGCGCCGGGCTCCCGTCGAGCCTATGAGACGGGCCAACGCCGGTACATTGAGTTCTGCAGGCGGTACGGGCTGACAAGCGTTCCGGCGTCGGATGACACACTCACATATTTTGTGGGTCACCTGAAACGGGCGGGACTAGCCGTCGCTAGCGTGAGGCAGTATTTGGCAGCAGTGAGACACCTTCGTCTTCAGTGGGGTCGGCCGCTGCCAATGGGCATGCCCCCCTACACTACGGCCGCGCTTCGTGGCTACGAGCCTCGGGGCGGCGGTACGGAGCCCCGCCGGCAGGCGATCGACATATCGGTTCTTCGCCGCCTGAAAACCCGTTTGGCATCATTATTGCCATCGGCTTGGAACCAGCGGTGCGTCTGGGCTGCATGCACACTGGCGTTCTACGGCGGCCTGCGGAGCAGCGAATTCCTCGTCACCGGCCACGGACGGGGAATACGGCATGGTGATGTGTCTTTCACATCGGTCGGCCTTCGGGTACTGGTGGGAATTCAAAAAAACCGACAGCATGGACCGCCAACGGCCGTCGAGCTCCCAGTAACAGGCACGTCCACTTGTCCTGTGAAAGCTATGTACCTGTACCGACAGGCAGGGCGCGCGGCGGATGGAGCGCCGCTCTTTGTACTGGACTCGGGAGCAGTGCTCACGCGACGACGGCTGAATGATCTTCTCCGTCGCGCGCTTGGGCCAGGATTCTCTTCTCACTCCCTGCGGATTGGTCTGGCCACGGCTGCGGCGGCGGCGGGTGTGGCCGACCCTGTACTGCGCCGCTTGGGACGGTGGCGGAGTGCAGCGTGCGACGGATACGTCCGGGGACACAGGAGGGCAGTAATCGATGCCTTGGTCGCAGTGGCGGGGTCGGGCCATTAGCGCTCAGTCTGGTACTATCGGTACCTTTTTTGTCGTGCGTGTTTGTCCACATGTATACTAGTCGAGATTATGACCGTGTGTACGGTCTGTCAGGATTGCGGCCGCTCCGCGCTGCCAGCGGCGAACAAGATAGGATCGACGCCCAACTGCGAGCGGAGTTAGACTGTGCACTCGTGATGGGCCGCCAGGATGGCACCATGCATCCGGGGTCCGGCGACGAACGCGGCGGCGGTCACGAAGGTGTGCGATCGCATGCAGCAATCCACCATCAGAGCCAACAGCGCGATCACCTGCCCCCGGCCGCCGCTACGGTGACGGCGGCCGGCGCGGCGACGGCGACGGGCCCGGCTTTCCGCAGTGGGCCCCCGGCAGCGGGGGCGGGGCCGTGTGGGCCGGGTACAGGGCCGGCGGCTGGCGGCCGTGACCGAGAGCCGGTGGCACGACCCCGGCGGCCCGGCTGTTATAGTGCGGAGGACTCGTACACACGGGGACGATGGGCCGGGACCGATGACGTTCTGGGGTATGATGACGATCGCGAACGGGCTGGTTCGGCGGCGCCGGCGACACGTTTCGGCGACCTTCGACGGCACGGCGGCGGCCCTGAGCCCCGGAACGCGGACCCGGAGCAGCGCGGCCGCACCGGGCGGCGGCGGCGCCGCCGACACAGCAGCGATGGGGGACCGGTGCGCCGCCGACGGCGGGACGACCTGTCGTCCTCATCAGAGTCGGAGTCTGACGAAGAGGACGGCATCGACCGGAGGGTGGAGTATCGGGCCGCCCCGACGCGGTCACGGACGGGGGCGGCGCCGACGGCTCTGCGGCTGCCTGCGATCCAAGTCAGAGCCGAGCGGCGGCTACGGAACAGGCGCCTGTATGTGTCAGTGGAGGAGGCTTACGATGCCGCAGAGGGCCGGCCGAACACGGCCATGGAGTATGTCGACCGTGTGGCCGGCTTGCTCACACACACAGTGTTTCATTTCCCTGAGTGCGGGTTGCAGGTGGTCGGGTACCTGAGTTGGCTTGTCGGGCTGTGTGCGCGGCGCTCGCTCCGCGACGTACAGGGGGCCGATAGCCGGGCGCGTCAGGCCATGGCCATGCGGCCGAGAGACTTCATGACGCATGATGATCTGGACCGGTTCGCGGCGCCCGCGGCCCCAGTGCGGAATGGTGGGAACCCAGGCCCCGGGGGAGGGTTTCGTAATGGCCGAGTGACATGTATGCGTCATGTTCAACGGAACGTGTGCCGTTTCCCGTGCCCCGAGAACAGGTATCACCCGCCGTGTACCGAGTGTGGTTCTCAGGTCCACCCTACAGGTTACCACGGAGCACCAATCGGCGGTGGCGGTTTTGGCCCGGCATTGGGCCGCGGCCGGGGACCGGTGAGCCGCGGCGGTGTTTTTCCCTAGTGCCCAGGTGAGTGCAACACCTGCCGCGGCGCGAGACGCGTGCCCGCCTACACCGGTATAGGCGCCGAGAGACTTGACCAAGTGTTCCGGGGCTGTCCCAATGTTAACCTAGAAACGCGGAGGTCGTCTTGTACCGCTTTCGCGTCCGAGCTCAGCGGATAGGGTTCAGAGGGGGCCGCCGGTGGAGATTCACCGCGACAACCGCTCCGCCGTGCGGCGCAGCAGGGCCGTGTGTGCTGCGATTACCCGGGAAATCAATAACGGATTCCCTAGGGGACCTGTTCAGACGCCCGGCTCTTTTTAGACCTGTCCCACCCGATGGGAGCTTTGTGGTGTCGGTCGGGGTGACACGGACGACGCGGTCGCCGTCTACGATCACATTCAGGCGATATGTCGCTATATATCGAACTTTTGGGGGTCATATTAGACACCGTCGCCACTGTCCGGTTATCGACTCTGCGTGTGCCAATACACTACAATTGCCTATCGGTTCCAGTTGGGGCATTTGGTGGTAGATGAGGAGCGCAACCAAAAAGTGGGTGAGTACGGCCAATAACAGCCAAATGGGAATGGGAGCACGGGACAATGGCGATAGAGGAGGAAACACTAATCGACATTAGGGCCCCCTAATGAAGTTTAGTGGCTCGACGAGGCGCGAATTGGAGACTCCGCGAGCCGCCTGGTCCGAGGCAGGGTCGGGAGAACACTCTGTGGGGAGGGGGCGAGGACGGGGAGGGAGGGGGAAACGGGACGGAGGGGACAGCCGTCAGTCTGCGGCAGAGGCCGGCGGGGAGCGGAGATGGACCGCGGACAGCGCGTCCCCCGCCCACCATCCCCACACAGCGGCCCCTCTTCCTTTCTTTTTCTCTCCTTTTCTCGTTTTTTTTTTAACTCCACTCCTGCTTCGTTGTCTTTGTTAGTTGTCCCCAGTAATAGGTACCGTCGTCTCACCCAAGGTTGTGGTAGATGAGGAGCGCAACCAAAAAGTGGGTGAGTACGGCCAATAACAGCCTTGTCAATTACGGGGTAGAAGGGGTGGGGCTACCCAACAAAAAAGACCGCAGGCCAATCGGTCCAGCGGTTGCTGAGATATAAGCCTCTCAAAAGCGTTACAGGCCGGGCCGGGCCGGGCCGGGCCGGGCCGGGCCGGGCCGGGCCGGGCCGGGCCGCTCATACTGAGATTTTTCCGTTATATTGAAAAGACTCACTTCGCTCGCTGCGCTCGCTCGCTCGTAATCAGCACTGGTGAATGCAAACAGTTCATTTACATTCATTTCAGTCAAAATAAGTTTCTTAGGTATGACTTTTTCTCTTTTCAAACAAACTTGTTACGAGCGAGCGAGCGCAGCGAGCGAAGCGAAGTCTTTTCAATATAACGGAAAAATCTCAGTATGAGCGGCCCGGCCCGGCCCGGCCCGGCCTGTAACGCTTTTGAGAGGCTTATATCTCAGCAACCGCTGGACCGAATGGCCTGCGGTCTTTTTTGCTGGGTAGCCCCATCCTTTCTACTCCGTAATTGACTACTTTTGATACATCTCAGTGACCGTCGTGGCACGTGCCACGTGAAAAGTCAAGGGTGTTCAAGCAGTTTTGCAAAAGTAATGATTTTGAGAGGCCCATATCTCAGCAACGGCTTGAGCGATTGTCTTGCGGTCGTTTTTATAGGGTAGCTGCATCCCTTCTACCAAAGCACAGTGGGGATTTTTCCGATCTAGCGCCTATTAATTCAAAAAATATTTTTTGGATTTTTGTTTATTTTTTGTGTCAGTGGGGCTAAGAAATGTCTGAATTTTTCATCTATGGCATTGTTTTATCTGTATGTCCACAGCAAAACTAGGAAAAATGCGCCCAAAGTTCACACTCATGCGTGATTACTCAATGGGCTCAACAAGGCCCGAAAGTATAGCTCAATTTCATTGTCCTGTCCTGTTGGTTTTAATCTTGCGAGGTCTTAAAGTTGCATATCGTCTGAAAGGCACCTTTATTAGGAATGGAATGGCAAACAGAAAGTATGCCACAACCTTACTAAGGTCACAAAAATGCCCTTTACAAAAAAAACCCTTACAGACACCATATTGAAGGAATGGTATCTACTATTATCTACTATTATAAATCTTAAAAAGTCCGCCGTCGGGGTAACGCCCAAAAACGCTTATAGCGGCGCCGTCGATTGACGCAGGGGGGTGAAATTTTCACGGCTCGTGGATCGCGTCATTCAACAGGTCGTATTAAATTTTGGGCACGATGCGGCCAGGGGTGCGCCCGTGGCGCGTGCTCACGTGGTGTGCCATAGGGTTAACACTAGAATCGGCAACAGACTATTGCTCGGGAACGGTAAGGGCTACGGGGGTAAATTTTTCGCTGCAAGTCGGACGCGTGCACTCATTTGTCGTATTAAATTTTCGAGAGGGTGGGTTCAGCGGTGTGCACGTGGTGGGGCCGCGACCGGCGCCGAGCAGAAGGCACGTGCTTTAGGTTCAGTTGTTCGCTTAAAAAACTGAGTGGAAAGCAATAGAGCCGGCAGGTCATTGACCTTTGCCAACGAAGGCTGACACAAGGCACCGCTCGCCAAGAGGATTCGCCAATAAATACAATTAATTAGTTTTCGCAATATCTCAGCCGTTTCTCGGCCGATTTAACTGAAACTTGGACTGTCGGTGGTAGTGTAGGGTAGGGTAGGGTAGGGTAGGGTAGTGTAGGGTTAGGGGTAGGGTAGGGTAGGGTAGGTAGGGTAGTGTATGGTTAGGGGTAGGGTAGGGTAGGGTAGGGTAGGGTAGGGTAGGGTAGGATAGGGAAGGGTAGGGTAGGGTAGGGGTAGGTAGGGTAGGGTAGGGTAGGGTAGGGTAGGGTAGTGTAGGGTTAGGGTTAGGGGTAGGGTAGGGTAGGGTAGGGTAGGGTAGGGTAGTGTAAGGGTAGGGTAGGGTAGGGTAGGGGTAGGGTAGTGTAGGAGTAGGGGTAGGGTAGGGTAGGGTAGGAGTAGGGGTAGTGTAGGGTAGGGCAGGGTAGGGTAGGGTACAGTGTAGGGGTAAGGTAGGGGTAGGGTAGGGTAGGGGTAGGGTAGGGTAGGGTAGGGCAGGGTAGGGTAGGGTAGGGTAGTGTAGGGTAGGGGTAGGGTAGGGTAGGGTAGTGTAGGGGTAGGGTAGGGTAGTGTAGGGTAGTGTAGGGTGGGGTAGGGTAGGGGTAGAGTAGGGTAGGGTAGGGTAGGGTAGGGGTAGAGTAGGGTAGGGTAGGGTAGGGTAGGGTAGGGTAGGGTTGCGTTCAGTAACATCTTAACTTACAAAGGGCTCGAAGAACTCGCATGCATCACCATCATACTTTACAGTTCAATTAAAAGCAGTTACCCAGTTCTACAGAAGTAATACCAATAAAAATGCAAGTTTCTACACCCAAACTAATGCATCCGTTAATCATACGTATCAAAACATACAGTTATCGCGTAAACCTGTACCTCTAGTAAATCTTAAAAAGTCCGCCCACGCCGCCGCCGTCGGGGTTACGCAGTCGGTGTTACTCCCAAAAACGCTTATTGCGGCGCCGTCGATTGACGCAGGAGGGTGAAATTTTCACGACTCGTGGGTCACGTAATTCAACAGGTCGTATTAAATTTTGGGCACGATGCGGCCAGGGGTGCACCCGTGGCGCGTGCTCATGTGCGCCATAGGGTTAGCATTAGAATCGCGACCGGCGCCGAGCAGAGGGCACGTGCTTTAGGCTCAGTTGTTCGCTTAAAAAACTGAGTGAAAGCATCAGAGCCGGCAGGTCGTTGACCTTTGACAACGAAGGCCGACACAGGGCACCGCTCGCCAAGGGGATTCGCCAGTAAATACAATTAATTTGCTTTTGCAATATCTCAGCCGTTTCTGGGATGATTTAGCTGAAACTTGGACTGTCGGTGGTAGTGTAGTTTAGGGTAGGGTAGGGTAGGTAGGGTAGTTGTAGGGTAGGGTAGGGTAGGGTAGGGTAGGGTAGGGGTAAGGTAGGGTAGGGTAGGGTAGGGTAGGGTAGGGGATTGTAGGGTAGGGTAGGGTAGGGTAGGGTAGGGTAGGGTAGGGTAGGGTAGGGGATTGTAGGGTAGAGTAGGGTAGGATAGGGTAGGGTAGGGGATTGTAGGGTAGCGTAGGGTAGGGTAGAGTAGGGTAGGGTAGGGGTAGGGTAGGGTAGGGTAGTGTAGGGGTAGGGTAGGGTAGTGTAGGGGTAGGGTAGGGTAGGGTAGGGTAGGGTAGGGGATTGTAGGGTAGGGTAGGGTAGGGTAGGGTAGGGGATTGTAGGGTAGGGTAGGGTAGGGTAGGGTAGGGTAGGGTAGTGTAGGGGTAGGGGTAGGGTAGGGTAGTGTAGGGTAGGTTAGGGTAGGGTAGGGTAGGGTAGGGGTAGGGTAGGGACGGGTAGGGTATGGTAGGGTAGTGTAGGGGTAGAGTAGGGTAGGGTAGGGTAGTGTAGGGTAGGTTAGGGTAGGGTAGGGTAGTGTAGGGGTAGGGTAGGGTAGGGTATGGTAGGGTAGGGTAGAGTAGAGTAGGGTAGGGTAGGGTATAGGTAGGGTAGGGTAGGGTAGTGTAGGGTAGGGTAGGGTAGGGTAGGGTAGGGGTAGGGTTAAGTTCAAAAAGGGCCTAACATACAAAACACTTGAACACCCCGCACCGCACCGCACCTATCACCAACCCTTACAGTTTAATTAAAAACAGCTACCCAAATCTATCCAAATAATACATCTAAGAATACAAGTCAATCACCCAAACTAATGCACCCGTAACATAACATAACTCAAAACATACAGTTATCGCGTAAACCTGTACCTCTAGTTCTAAATAAATGTAGGAAATCAAAAATGTTCTCCCCACTTTTCCACTCCGAAATATATCCTTTCGCATTCGCCACTTTCTTCTGCACAAGACAGCGCCTAGTTTGGCTGCCGAAACTTGCCTGAACACGGAATATTCACATTAGAGTATCTTAACACCCCACTCGAGGAGCGCTAGAGCAAACAGCACGATATAGGTATTTTCCGGACATAGGCGAATAATTCTACTTCGTGATTTATATGATGCATATTTTCTGAGACACGTTCATTAGGAATAGGATGACCAGCGTAAATTATACATACCGTAACCTTATTAACCATCGCACTTGTGGGGAGGGGGAGGGGGAAGGGGTCGGATAAAACCCCATGGTTTTCCGCAAATTACTCGCGCAAAAAGCGGCCGATCGCGCCGAAACTTTCGGTACCCTCGAGATCATCAATTTTACATCTATCCTAAAAATTTCATGACTCTGACCCAACTGACCTTTGACCTGTGGCATATTTCTCGAGACCATGTTTGGCCGGAATCGCGATTCGGCGTATGCCAGCTCACATTATCCGCGGTTTCCAGTCTTTTTGTGGTTTTAAACGTTCAAATATGTGAAATGATGTTGGTGCCATGCATAATGGTGGGTGTCAAGGTCACGTGAAGGTCAAGTCAAGGTCATTGACCTTTTGATGACCTTAGTTCCCTTTTTCGAGTTTTACTTGTTTCCAGGGTAGTTTTTGGTGCTGATTTCGATTTTAGCAGCCATTTGAATATTTACGAAGTAGTTCTAGTGCCTTCGTTCCATGTTACGAAGCTATCAGTAGTAGGTGACACTTCTATGGATGGCCGGCAGGACGCCTACTAATTGATCTAACCTGACCTGACCCGACCTGGCCTAAATGCATAAAGACATCGTCTGTGATCAAAACTAACATGAAATTCGTGATCAGCACCCCAAAATACCCCGTAACACCCTAACTTTGCGAAGTTTCAAGAGGTCTCGATTTCCCAACTTTAGTTGGGTCATTAAACTGACTTGGAAAGTCAGCTTATGACCTTGGACTTTGAAATTGGATATATTCGGCCTAATTTCGTCATAGGCAGCACGCTTGACTTTTCCGCGAAGCTCTAGCTTGATCAGGGGCCAAACGGCTGAGCGGGGGGTCCAATTGAACCCCCTATACTATGTTGATTATGCACATTTACAGGTAAAATTCTCACCAGGACACACCAGCCAACATCTGTGCACAATCTGGCTACAATTCTACCTATGGTTTGCCCTCTACGAATAAATACGTGCTAGATCGGAAAAATCCCCACTGTGCAAAGGTCGGATACTCTTCATCTATGTGAGTGACCCCCACTGCACGTGCAAAATACAACAATAAGAGGTGCCAAATTTGTTCCCATTTCAGTAACTCGGTAATTACTGGGGCGATTTCGCTGAAACTTGGCATACAGGTAGGCACCCACCAGGCAATGCATTCCCATGTGTTGCGGTTAGGGTGCTACTGCACGTGCGCACGTGCAGGGGGCGTTTCCAGATCTCGAGAACGGCTGGGCCGATTGCGCTCAAATTTGGTACACGGTTGGGGACCGGTTAGTAGGGTGCCGTGCAAAAGTCATTTTGGACCCCGTTTGCACGTGCGCACGTGCAGAATGCCGCTTCCAGATCTCAGGAACGGCTGGGCCGATTGCGTTCAAATTTGGTACACCGCTAGCGACCGGTTAGAATGGTGCTTTGCACAAGCCCGTTGAAAGTACCCTCTCGCCCTTCTGCACGTGTAGGGCTCACTATCTCGCTCGCTCGTTCTTCGCCCAAAAGGCGTTTTACTGGTATTTATGTGTTTGCCGTTTTGTATTAATGTTGTACGTTTGTACATATCTTTCAGGCCCGGCTTTTCAAGAGAAGGTTTGGCGAAGAGAAGCATGAGCATCCAAAGCAGTTTCGGTAAGTATGGTCATGGATGAAAAAATACGTATTGTTATCGGGCGGAAACGTCTCGGTATTCAAGCTTATGTCTCCGGACTCGGTAACACAAAAGAAAGGATGAATAATAACGATTTGCTCATACCTAAAGCAATTCTTCCTTTGGTTAAGAGCAAAATGTTATTATTTATTCTTCGTGCTAAAAAAGTTTTCAACCCTTCAAATATTTCCATAGCATTGAATGATTCCTCAGTAGTTATGCTTTTTTATTGGTGACACATAAAAATCGATTTTCTGACATTCGTACCCCTAATTCAATATATACCCTGTTCTAATCTACAACAGTATCTTTGAACGTGCTTTTAAAATACCGTTTTACCGCTGATTGATTTTAATGACATTCTGTGATTATTCACGGCGCCTTTTCCTACGTTGCCAGCACACGTTTGTGCCATTCCGCGGTAATTCCCGGCACTTTTGATCGTTACCAACAGATTTTGGTGACATCCCGTGGTTCCCGAGAAAGCTGTCTGACCTGGACAAGTCTCAGCGGGTGCTGATGTATGGCTCCGAACTGGACGCTGATCACCCGGTAAGGACACCTTCTCCGGTCACAGAAAATGACCGCGGGCTATTCAGAGGTCAGAATTGACATGAACAAGCCTGGTTCAGGCTGACAAGTTACTTTTGATTAAATTATGAGCCTTTTTTTCATTATTTTGAGTTGTTCCAACCAATGAATTAAAATTCACATTACGCTGCTGATCTAAAATACCAATTTCGATCACTCCCCATTTATCTGTGGAATGATCGATTCCTGATATTGTTATCGACAGGTGTCTTCTACGCATTTCAGGGATTCAAGGACACCGAGTACAGAAAGCGAAGAAAACACTTCTACGACATTGCGATGAAGTATCGATTGTAAGAGGGTCATTTTAGGATAGTCATAACAGTTCAACATTTGACGGGAGTGAGACGGCTTAGTTTATTTTTAATTCTTTCAGGTTTTCATATTTTGCATTGATAAAAAGCTCGGTCGTTTCGTCGAAGTATGATACGGTATGACGTATTCCATTTCTAAATCGTTGCTATTACATCTCGTAATCGTTGTTTTTCTTTTTATGCATAGCGTTCAATTAAAAAAAATGTTGCTTTGAGAACGTCATCTCTTTCTTTTACACTGCTCAACAACTTCTGTATCCGCTGTACCGACTAACTATATCTCTGTAGATGTGAATACTGAATCCCTCTGTTTGCAGTAATCAGCCGATCCCAAGGGTGGAATATACAGAAGAGGAGACAAAAACATGGTAAGACAATAGCAATTCACGATCGCAGATGTTTTTAAATTTCATCGTGGTGCATAACACAATTCTGGAAATACCTGAAAGTTGATTATCCTGGGATGAATTGAGGCGTGACAATGACTTGGTTATCACGGGTGTCTCAGCGTAACGTAGTTAGGAGACGTAGGGGTGAGGACTGATATACCGTTGTTAAATCAGCGGAAATAATTTGCTCAATTTAGGCACGCTCCAAAGGGGTGAAACTCTACGGGACGCGGACGAAAGAAATCAGACCGAAATGTGACACTATACCATGGGTGTAGGAGCGCCAAAAATATTGGTGAAGGATGTCACCTGAACCTTCGGAGAAGGCGCAGGACCTTACCGCAGTGGAGGAGGGGGGGGGGGGAATTTCGCCAACTCCTGTTTTTTTTTCTCGCAAATGTCTCACGCCATTATCATCTAATTAACGCCAACTTTTCAGTACATGCCTAAAATTGAATTTTTAGGTATCCAAGCATACCTTTGGATACCTACCAAAGGTATCCACTATCCAAGCATACCTTTGGAACCTGAAGGTATGCTCCACTGCTCTTTTTTCGTGACCAAAGTCTTACAACCCTTACAACTTTCCCACGAGTAAAAACAAGCCAATGTATTTTGATATTCACGCATTTACTGAGACACATTTACACTTTTACCAACTTCAATAGTTTTCGGCCTTACCTATCATTACGGAGCGAGCGAAGCGAGCGTAGTCTTTCCTTAGATTAACGGAAATTTCTGAGTATGAGCGGCCGTCCGACTGGCCGGCCGGCCGGCCGTGGTCACGATTCTGCGACGCTTATATCTCAGCAACCACTTGACCGATTTACACGCAGTAATTTTTGTAGGGTAGCTTCATTCCTTCTACCAAGTATTGGACTATTCCCGATGCATGTGGGTGACCCCTTATGCACGTGCCACGTGCAAAACGAAGAGGTGTCACTTTTGTGATTGTTGCAATATCTCGGTAACTACTTGGCCGATTGCGCTGAAAGTTGGCATGTAGGTAGGCACCCACTAGGCAATGCATATCCATGTGCCAGAGTTGGGGTGCTGCTGCGCGTGCGCACGTGCAGGGGTCGATTCCAGATCTCGAGAATGGCTGGACCGATGGCGCTCAAATTTGGTACACAGTTAGGGACCGGTTAGTAGGGTGCCGTGCAAAAGTCATTTCGGACCCATTTTGCACGTGCGCACGTGCAGGGTGCCGCTTCCAGATCTCGAGAACGACTGGGCCGATTGTGCTCAAATTTGGCACATCGCTAGAGACCGGTTAGTAGGGTGCCGTGCACAAGTCAGCTGGAGGTACCCCGTCGAAATTTCGCACGTGCAAAGCTCACCCTCTCGCCCGCTCCGTTAGTCGCCCCAAAAGGCGTTATACTGGTTTATTAACCCGCGAGTTGCTGGGGGGGGGGGGCGTTAAACGCCCCCACTTTTTTCGCCGGGCCATAGCATAAAAACGGCGCGCCGCAGGCGCGCCAAATTTTGGGTACCTGTAGGGAATTGATTGAAGTTTATTGTGACAAAGTTTCAAAAAAATCAGTCGGAAAGTTTTTGAGATATCGAGGTTTTAGTGACGTCATGATTTCTGAGTTTTCGACCAAAAACGGCATATGTTCAAAAAATCATATAAAATCACAGAATAGACATACAGACATGCTGTAAACGCTATTAGACTGCCAATACCATGATCAATCAAATGGCTATCTTCGATTATTGATTATTGTTCCGCATTTTCCATAATCTTGAACTGAATCTTGGCAATTTTTCGTGACTACTTCACGACCATGATACATGAATTTCTTAGATTGAACTTTTTGAGCCAAACACGTACACATATGATAAAATGAATGTCACCATCGTGTTCTACGCCCCAAATTACCTATAAAACATGTGTCACAGGCTGCGAATATCAGTTTTGATTTTCGGGGATATGTGCCTACCCGGTTGACCTGACCTTGACCCTGACCTATGCTTGACTGACCCCTACATGGAGCTGACACTCCTGTAGGCATTATAAGATGGATTGTGCACCGTTTTGACAGAGTTTATGGCGAGAGGCGCCCATTGCGAAGTCCTGAAGTCCATGCTACTGAAAGCCCGTTTTCAGGTGTTTGACCTGACCTTGACCCGACCTGTGACCTCAAAATTCAACTTTTAAGTACTCATCTGAAGCGTCTCGTCGCGCTCTTTCGTTTGCCGCCTCGTGCGTTTCGCTGCGCCTATTGGTTCTCGAGTTATCGGCTGGGGGCGTTTAACGCCCCCCCCCCCCAGCAAACGGTGGGTGGCGAAATACCCCAGCAACTGCCGGGTTAAATGGCGTGAATTGTGAAGAAGGTGGGCATAACACTTCATAACTGAAAGGATGGGGTAATTGGGTACCTGTTGCCGTTTTAGCCTTTTTGTTCATCCCATTCGGCATTGCTTTTCTTTTTTTAACATTAGATCGACCGTCGAACCCAGTCGTTCTAACTTCTAGCATTGGTGAAGACCCTCACCTGCATTGCTCAAGATTGGTGAAGGATCCTTCACCAATCTAAAACTTTGGTGAAAGGTATCCTTCACCAAAGAGATACGTTGCTACACCTATGCACTATACCATGCAATCAAATCATGCAGCCATCCCCTAATTGTGATTAACATTGTTATCTTTGTGTAGAGTTTGTGTTGATTAAATTGCTGCTCTTCGTCCTACCATTTGGCCATTCTGAATGCAAGCCAGACCATTCAGTCTGCTTAGTGCTGAACTTCAAGACCGAGACCAACCGAATTGAGCTTATGAGATGTTTGGAAAGTCCAAGGAAAGCGTTGTCTTTAAGATAAAAGACGAAATATGCTGGAAGAAGTGCCTCGTTAGCAAACTATTGCGTTTTACAATAGCAGTGACTGTATTACTCAACAACACAGTGACAATATATTGATCCGACCCACAGGGGTGTGATCTTTAGCCAGCTGAGTGAGCTGTACGAGACACACGCCTGCAAAGAGTACCTGGAGAACTGGCGTGAGCTGAGGAAATATTGCGGCTATCGTCAGAACCACATCCCCCAACTGGTGGACGTCGACGCTTACCTCCGACGTAAGTCGTGGACTGTGTCAATGACGGTGCATGACGGTGTTACTGGACGGTGTGACACTGGCACAACACAGCCAGCCACCTACCACACAGCAATTGCCATCTATGCAATGCAATAGTTCAACGAAGGCATAAATAGGCCCACCATACATGCTGGCTGTGCCACATAGGTATTGTGATGACTGATGAGTGATAGTGAGCAAGTGACCCGATTGTAGCGTATCGAGGCGAAGGAAGCAAAGGCCCGAGAGGGTATATCAACTTCTTTTCTAGCACGGTTCTTAGGCACATCGCTGACGAGTGATACTCTGTAGACAATCCTAGCACTTCTTTGATTGTTAAATTGTTCATTATCTTGCCAAACATTGGACGTTTTAGTACCTCAGAAAACCACGACTGATAGGTATACCCGTGACTTCCATGTCCATTGCCAGCCAAAACGATAAACCACTGGTGTGCTCTCATTTTATTTCGACAGAGAGAACCGGCTTTCAGCTACGACCTGTGGCGGGCTACCTATCACCACGGGATTTCCTGGCCGGCCTGGCATTCAGGGTGTTCCACTGTACCCAGTATATTCGGCACAGCTCGGACCCACTGTATACACCCGAACCGTGAGTAAAGGCGAGAGAGAGAGAGAGAGAGAGAGAGAGAGAGAGAGAGAGAGAGAGAGAGAGAGAGAGAGAGAGAGAGAGAGAGAGAGAGAGAGAGGAGAGAGAGAGAGGGAGGGGGAGAGAGAGGGAGAGAGACAGAGACAGAGACAGAGACAGACAGACAGACAGACAGGGAAAATAAGAGGGAGAGTGATACAAGAACCGATACTTCAACGTATAACAAACAAAAGGGACTTTCAGACTCAAGATTAGTTAGGAATAAAGAGGTACAACACACCAAAGCAATGCTATAGGAAGATAGTATTCCAACAACCCAGTATGCTATATGTAGTTTATCCTGCAATGTCTGAGAAGATCGAAAGGGATACGATTTGCGCACTGTTTAACACGTTCTCTCTTTATGTTATGCTCCAGGGACTGCTGTCACGAACTGCTGGGCCACATGCCGCTGCTGGCCAACGCCAGTTTCGCGCAGTTCTCGCAGGAGCTGGGCCTCGCCTCTCTGGGGGCCTCTGAGGAGGAGATCTCCAAATTGGCCACGGTATGAGGTCACACGACCGCTGGTCCTCGGACGAATATCTGGACGCAGATATTCGATATAAGTTTCTATATATAAGTAGATATAAGTTTCAACTCCAACTCAAGCTCCAACACCAACTTCAACTTCAACTCCAACGTAAAATTTCACACTCAAAACCAAAACAATTGAATTAACATCCAAAACACCTAAAAAACAATTAGATAGGCTAATCATTAAAAGCAATAAAACAATTTTAAACAATGAAAGACCAATAAGAGCAATCAAAGAAAACATATTTTTATATTCCCCTAAAATATATGTAAGGCTGTATCTGCCTCTTACCACATTACCTAAGACCATTCAGGCACAATCTACATACTCTTTGAGCTACTCGATGAGCTGCTTTTCACAAGCAAATCCGGGGCTAATAGTAATTTAGCAGCGCTGTGCTGTTTCCCCTCCTTTGTGCTTTTTGTTTTGTTTTTGTTTTGTTGGGTTAGGCCCTTTCGGTCCAATGAGACCATTTCAGAGCCGGGAGGATGATAGGATATAGGGGGAGACATTGGTCTGGGCAGGCACCCTAGTGAGTCGCCGGGGCGGAGCCCGTCCAGAGGACAGGCCACCCAGCCCCAAGGCACTCACTGCACCCGGCTACGGGGTGCGCTCCCTCGGGAGCGGCGGTGCCGCTCCAAGGGAGCAGCCCGCATGAGATAAAGTTGCCTGTCCAGCCCGGAGAGTGGGGCTGCGGCATGGAGGAGAAGGATTTCAGTGTCCTGAGGATAGAAGCACGGAACGGTGGACCTTTTGTGCTGTTCTCAGTGCTACTTCTTCACGGTGGAGTTCGGTCTCTGTCGCGAGAACGGTCAGCTGCGTGTGTACGGTGCTGGCCTTCTGTCATCGATCGCCGAGCTGAAACACTCGCTGACGCCGGCCGCCACGGTCCGCAGGTGAGAACACTGTAGGTTCTCAGATGAGACCAGCCATGGTTCTCAGATGAGACCAGCCATGGTTCTCGGTTTAGAATACAGAAGGTTCTCAGATGAGACAACAGGACGTCTTCCGATAACAATAGAACAATTAGTTATCAGACTATAATTACGTTGCAGGTCTTGACTTCGGATCAGGTGACACCACAGAAAACTCAGATGGGATCACAGTAGATCCTTACATGATAACAACGCAGATTCTCAAAAGGTCACAATCTTTCACAACATAATTTAGCTGAAATATTAGGTTTGAAAATCATGCATTTCAGTATGTTCTCGTCGAGAACCAAACCTATAACAGTAGCGCAGTTTGTTCGCAGTATATTTTCAGTACATGTTCTCTGTATGGTCTCATCACTGGTTCGTGCGGCAGGTTCGACCCTGACGTCACTAGCAACGAGGAGTGCATCATCACCGCCTTCCAGAACGTCTACTACTACACGGACACGTTCGAAGAGGCCAAGGAAAAGATGAGGTGGGTCTTCATGCGGAAATTTTGAACGTGGATCATAAGTGCCAAGAGATTTAAATTTATCGGTTTTGTTTCGCTGGGCCCGGAACTTTTGGTCTATTCTATGAGACCATTATTCCTGGGCCATTATGAGACCATTATGAGACCATTATGAGACCATTATGAGAGAGATCGAGGGAATGAGAAGGATAGAGGAAGAAGATCTTGGATGATTCGACCACCGACTGGTCCGCTAGCAGCGGCTGATCCACTCCTACCGAATTTCGGTGATATGTTTGTGCTGTTTGGCAGGGCCTACGCAGCTACCATCGTTCGGCCGTTCGGAGTCCGGTACAATCCGTACACTCATACCGTGGACGTGCTCTCCAGCACGCAAAAAGTGGCAGCTCTAGTGTCCGAGCTCCGTGGCGATCTTTGTATCGTCACCAACGCCCTCAAGTGAGTGGTGTAGGAAGCTGTGGTTAGGGAGGGCCTCAGGGATGCAGGGGGTGTCGCTAAGTAGTGCCGCGTTTGATCTGCCAGCTAGGCTCGACTGCTGACTGATGAAGTAGGGGTAGCGATATTGGGGTCTTAAGGTGTTTGGGCCTTCTTTTCCAACTAGGTCAGGAAGCTATCATTGATCTCGTTCCGATTCCTCTGATCTATCTTCGCACCTGTCCTCGTCAAATCCTAACGAGAGTCTGAGTGCCGCTTGTTCTTCGTTATGGGCCCAGCCTTAGTGGCAAGTCATACCCCCTGACCAAAATATCCCGGTATCCCCCTAATTCCTGATATCATGTAGTCCCGAAAGGTCTCACTAGAACGGAAGGTCATGACCCATAAGAGACTCATAACATAATTATCTCGTTATTCCGCAGAAAGATTCAAGAAAACGACGAGGATGCAGATGTCGAAGCCATCACACAGCTGTTATCTGCCGCGCTGCCTGCCGAGGCATCTCGTACCCCATCCCCGCCACCAGCTGTCACCCCGGAGCCCTTAGCCAATCACAGCGCAGGAACGGAGACAGCGGCCAATCACAGCGCGGGAACGGAGACAGCGGCCAATCACAGCGCGGGAACGGAGACAGCGGCCAATCACAACGGAGGGATCGAGACAGCGACCAATCACACATAGAGGAACAGCACAAACACCAATCACAGGCTTATGAACACTACCAACTGATCCCCTAGAGGCATGATGATCCATTTAGGCCACCCTTAGATCGATATGGTCTTTCCCCATGGACAGATTCAAGTGCGCGAGAAAATGCTTGCTTAGCCCTATTCCGGGCGGGGGGACTTCAAGTCCCCCTTCACGTTTTTCTTGTGGCATTGCCAAACGCCGCAAGACTGAAAGCTCATATTCGGTGACTTTTCCTAGACATTCATTGCGCACATTTTGACAAAACAAAGTTGCCGGGTCAGGTCAGGTCAGGTCACCAGAGGAGGTTTGTTGACCACACCTCAGAAAAGTTTGCAATCACGCCAGAGCTAGAGGTTTTGACTGATCACTTTCTTCTCTTCAGGTTTTAGTAACGGTACCCGTATGTGCAATTTGTATATCTCAGAATTTGTATATCTGTGACCTGAGGTCAGGCCAGACTCGTGACCTTTACATTGCAAGCCTATGGGGAACTATTGAAATGCCTCCTGCTTCGTGTAAACGGGTCAAACCCACCCACTTCTTTCAGTATTATGGAAGATAATCTCATCGGTGATGATCCTGGTGCCGTTTAATGACAGGGGCACCGGGCAAGGTCATCTGAGGTCATGTGACGTCATAAATCGTTTTTTTTAAAATAAATCACGACATGATGGTGCTCCAGACTTGTAAGTGGTACCGAAGTACTCGCCTGGTCAAGGCGCGTCGTTTGGTATGCAGCATGACCATACCCCACAACCCCATTGGTGAATGACCTGACCTTGACCTCAGGTCAAATTTCAAATTGACCTGTGAAGGTCATCGACATCGTATACTTATTTCGCATCGCCTCAACGAGAGCAACAACAAATGTATTAGCTTTATGTCTCTACGTTTCTTAGTTCAAAAGTTATATAAGTAACTAATTCCAAAACATTTTATCGTTGATGACCTCTGGTGACCCCAATATTGACCTGACTCGAAAATGTTTTTTGTAAAAGTTGTAGATCTTTAAATGATCTATCAAACGCCGTTTGACGTTTGACGCTCCGATGTGTAGTTTTTGAGATCTGAAGGGGGCCTGAAAAGCCTCCCCCCCGCCCAGAATCGAACCTTTCATTAGCCCGCAAG
Organism: Amphibalanus amphitrite; assembly: GCF_019059575.1. Taxonomy (NCBI): domain Eukaryota; kingdom Metazoa; phylum Arthropoda; class Thecostraca; order Balanomorpha; family Balanidae; genus Amphibalanus; species Amphibalanus amphitrite. Next base: position 305,084 of record NW_024882323.1, read on the forward strand.
TAATAGGGTTATATTGCTTATCATTCAAATGGTGTGACATTTTTTGTTTTTAAATTTTCATCTTACCAGTTACGAGGACTTTGAGGCTGGAGCACAGCGAAGGATGTTGAACTGGGAAGCTAAATCATTTTCCTGATTTTTCTCTCTTGGAGGTTTTCTAGATCTCAACTTGTGTACCCCACTAGATTTTGCTAAAAACATGCAGACGAGAACACTCTCCTACAGAACCCTACAGAACTGCAGATATAAAGCGCTTTTGCGCTTTAGTGTTAAATCTAATCGTTAAGGGAGAATAATAGCTATCGCACCTACAATCCATACCGAGTTCGAGCTAATGAGTGTCAACTATCAAGGAGGAGGGACAAACATGTAAATATTTTGACATCAGTGTATCTGTATATCAACAATCAATGTGAGTTTGCCAATCATGATTATGACTCGTGTAATGTGTGTAGGGACCAAGCTGGAATTAAGGGACCAACTGCTATTGAATGTGCTGCGTTAGTTGTTAAACGGCGTCTGTGTTGCGATGTTGCACGCATGATTGCATGATGTCATATTTGCAATGAATACTAGTCAACGAATCATGTAACGGGGGACCAATCGCTATCTATGTGCGATGTTGCGCGCGTTCTACAATTATACCTACATGTGCCACCTTTATTAAGGCAGACATTGACTATCGCTTCAAATAATGAAGAGTTGTGTGTTGAGCGATATGCGCGACATTAGACATTGGCTATATCACACATTGGATCTTTATGGTATGGTGTGTGACATTCGCTGCATGCGAATTGATCTTAGTGGTATGATGCGTGTGCGTGGAACAGTTGCGTTGTGCTGCGTGTGTTGTGTCTAACCTTTTGTGTTGTGGTGTGTGTGGGATATATGTTAAGTCTCTTTTGAAAGTAACGCTACTCGAAAGTATCGCTATCGCTCCCTGGTTTTTCAAGCCTCAGCTTTTGAGGGTTGGGCGTCTGGCCGCCCCGTACAGTTTTCACGGTTTTACGGGCCGGCCAGGCGGCCAACCCTCAAAAGCCAGGTGCTCTAAAACCGGGGGGGATAGCGATACTTTCGAGTAGCGATGCTTTCAAGAGAGGATATACTTTCTATTTGATGTAGAGAGATAGAGAGAGAGAGAGAGAGAGAGAGAGAGAGAGAGAGAGAGGGAGAGAGGGAGAGAGAGAGAGAGAGAGAGAGAGAGAGAGAGAGAGAGAGAGAGAGAGAGAGAGAGAGAGAGGGAGAGAGGGTGCTTCATTTGCTGGCGGGAGGCTGCGCCAGTGGATGAACCACCAGCTCGACACCTTCAAGGATGTATAAAAAAGACGATAAAACCAACCACGGTAGGTACTAGGTATGTTCTTATTCGTTTATATTTTTTTGAGCATCTCCATTCGTTTTTCGGTCGTGTATTCGAATAAATGGTGAACTGAATATACATTGATGTAAGCATAGTGATTGTTTATTACTGAATGTATCTAAGGAAACGACGCGCACATAAACCATGAACACTAGGTGCAGTGAATGCCAACGTCGTCAGTATGATCGCCCAATCTTACCCATCTGAATCCTGATACGAATGTTCATATTTCCTTTCCTTCCAATATCATCAATGCCTTGGCCGTAACGCATACAAATAGGCATATAGATTCTTCGAATTTTTCAGCATATCTTATGGAAAAGTTAGACAAGGCCACAAGGAAATTAAATTTGCAACCCCCTCATGTTCAGTGATATCGAAAAAAATCACGTCAATCATCTACCTTGTGTTATTTATTCAGATCAAACCATATCGGTCATGAGTCAGTGTCACACACACGCATACAAACAACAATCCAGTGCATGGTACAATATAAAATCCAGCACGTATCTTCATAACCACGTTACAATGGTCTCAAAACACCATACCAATAACACTGCAGATATGCTAATAACAGCACGGTAGATTTTCACCCACCGCACTACTAAACTTACAGGGCTGGAAAAAGTGTTTCGGTGGTTGTCGTCCAAGGGAAAACGGGCTTATGTGGTTGTCAACTCAAGATGTCTAACCCGCGCCCGCTGAGGGTCCTTGATTTCCACGCCCTGCTCGGGAGGGGGGGGGGTCAAACACCCCGCCCTTTTAACCTTCGCCCTGGTGGGGGGGGGGGCCATTTTGGCCCCCCCCCCTGTGGTTTTTCAGCGATAACTCAGAAACCACTTGAGTTAGCGCCCTGAAACTTTGTATAGCTGTTTATTCAACATTTTTACATCATGTCCTTTTTTGGGGGGTTCGGGTCAGGTCAGGTCAGGTCACAAGGTCACCAAAACTGACACCACCTCTAAAAAAGTTCAAAGCTCTCTCAAAGGCACAGCTTTTATCCGATCGATGTAAAATTTACAGTACTTGAAGATGTCACCCAGCTCTACAAAATGGCTATCTCGGATTTTTTATAAATGTGACCTAAGGTCAGGTCAGGTCATCGCTGCTCCCCATTATAAGTCAATGGGAGAATCGAAAAGTAGTTGTTTTTCAGCTAAATCGGGCGTGATTGTTCCTATATTTCGTTATTGAAGTGTCTTGGGTCAGCAAATCACAGCCCATGTGAAACCATTTGCTTGTGACCTCGCTGAGGTCACGCTAGGTCATCTCCCTGGTCACCAGAGGTCACCAGCGGTTTTTCTGCACTTACTTGTTATTGAATAGAGATAGAGACTCCGTTCGACGTTTATCGTGTTTGTCTCGTCAATGCGGATCGAATGATATGCAGCATGACCTATTTCGGTAAGGTCATGACCTTGACCTGAGGTCAAATTTTCAAAATGACCTTTCGAGGTCAAACTATATATCATTCGACGCGTCTCGACGAGCCAAGCACGATGGTGCATGAATCGTTTCTCTATTTTCTCGTGAATGCATGCTATAGTTAAAAACATTTTCAACGAAATTTGCCAAGTTGACCTTGCATGACCTCTGTGGGCCAAACCGTTGAGCTGAGGTCAAATCTGACGAACCTTGGCGAAAGAGCTTGAAAAGAGCTATCGATTGCTTTTTTCCGCGGCTCTCTAGCTCTTCTAGTTTCCGAGCTACAGCGGAATATGTCCGGCAACACCGAAAACACTGAAATTTGACCTATGATGACCTCTAGCGACCTCAATATTGACCTTAGCGAAAAAATGACTGAAATACTTTCGAACGTACTTGTTATGGGCTTTCGTTTGCTTTTTTCCGCGTCTTCCTAGCCCTCTTCGTTTTCGAGTTAGACGGGGGGGGTCATTTTGGCCCCCCCCCCACCAGGGCGAAGGTGGCTCAGACCCACACCAGGGCGCGGGTTAACTCGGATCCTGGGTCACGTAGTGACAAGCAGTAAACGGCATTCGAAAGAACGTCCAAAATAAGGGCGAAAATATGACATTCGTTTTATAGGCTAAGTCGAAGGTCAGGTCACCGGAGGTCATGAAAGATATTGCCTTTCATTTTTTTTTTTTAACACCGGCGCACAACTCGGGAACCAATTATATAGAGCTGTACAGCGCCGCGGAAAAGATTAGACAGCCCTTTTGACCCTTTTGGTGACCCTTCGACGGTGCCACTGGTCGACTTCCACTCACCTTTGAACAAAATGTGCTCAAGTTGGTACACTTCAGTCGTGCAGACGCCACGTACCCTGCGTGCGAATACATTATAATTCCGCTCCTTTTTGATAGCGCAGGGCGCTCAGCCGTCAGGCTCAATTGTCCGACGATCCGTGTTCCTCGACCTATGAAGTCCTGAGCCTCCATATCCTCGTGGACATGACATGGCGTGCCCTCCCCTCGGCCTCACCAAAACATTACCGGCACTGACACGGTCCCACTCAAGATGTCCCGCCGCGGACCTACCCCCAGGCGCCACCGGGGTGGGTTTTGACGTCACAAAAGAGCCCCGGCGGATTAGAGGGGACGCTAACTGGCCGCCGGCCGGGGGCGGCGCTGAAGGGTGCGGGCAGGGGCCGGCCGAGTCCTGGAATGTACTAGATTTGCCAGACACGTGTTGCCAGCGGACAACCACGGCGACCACTTGGTATGCCATTGGTCGTCTTTATGAGGGTCGCCGATCGGCCGTCTGAACGATGGTCGAACGACGCAGTATATACTAAATAGCTACGGGGAGTTGGAATATGTCTGTAGCTACCAGGAAATTTTCCACTGGGATGCCGCCGCGTACGGGAGGTAACGGACTCGAGAACTGCGAGTCGATGTGATGGGGAGGGACAGAGAATAGTTTGCGTGGGCAGAGGCGGATGGATTGCGCGCTTCTAACCGCACTAAGCGGGAGGTCTTAATCAGTTCAGGCGCGGCGCGTGGTCGCCATAAGATCGTCTTCTCGGTTGTCGTCGACAACGACAAAACGATACAATTTTTCACCCCTGTAAACTTACTGGGCAACAGATGGCGCTGCCAGTGATTTCCTAGGCGTCCATAGTGAACAAAGATGGTAACATGTGGATATGCATCAGAAATCATCTACAACTACACTGGCATATCTAGTCACCATTACCACTATTTCCCGTGACATGGAACTGACTAATAAAATTGGTTCCTAACACACCAGTTGAGTGATGGTCGCTATCTTCCATCACAATGTCTTTTAGCTTCGCTTTCCTTCGAAGAGACCTTACTTCAGCACAATTAACAGTTTTGATTAGCGATTCTGATGTTAGCGCACTCTCAGGCGTGCATTCTTGAATCGAACAATATTCGAGCCAAGAAGCGTTACAAGTAAGCATGCAGGATGCCAATCAAAACTGTAACAAATGAGTCGAGTGACATGTATCGCCAGTAGGCCAACCTTGACGAGTCAACTGTTGCCAACACTTATCCATGATGTGACCTGACCTAAGATTGTGCTTAGGTTGCTCGACATCACAAGGTCTAATATCGTACGGGTCATTCAACAGCACCTCACATCGGGCAGTACATGATGTAAAATCAGGCAGTACGCTGGACGATACATGACCTCAGATTCGGCAGGACCTTCAGCAGTTCATGACCCAACATCGGGCAGGACGGCAGTGGATGTCCTGGCATCAGCTTGCAGAACTCCGGCACTTCCGAGCCTTAATCCCGCCCGGTACGCTTGGCAGTCAATCACTCGGAGATCTCTCTTATCCCTTCAGTCCGAGCGACACCAGCAGAAAGACATTCGGTGACCGGCGGATCATCTACCGGTCGTCACACTACGTGACAAAAATGTGACGAAAACGTGACGTGAAGCGAACCCTAGCGTAACGAAGCTCACCACAAGGAGCTGTCAATCTTTCCCGCACGGGAGCTGAACCTCGATGGCCGGTTTCTGGCCAGGAGGGCGTTCAGAAGGGATGAGTTGGCGGGTCCACGTACTGCGGTAACCCTCTGGGATGGCCTTCCGTTGAAGATGTACCTTCCCTTCATCCAGGAAACCGGACTATCTGAACGCGAGATGGGCGCAGGAGTGGTGGTGGTGGTCGTTTGGCTCGATTGAAGAAGGCTGGTCAGAGAGTAGAGGCCTGTCGGTTTCCCGTTAGAAGGGAAGTTGACGCTGAAGAACGGGTTCTTCACAGGCGGCTTGCTGATGTAGCCGAGACCTGCGGGAGAAAGAGACATTGGTAAGAAAGGTGGCAAGAGATGCTAAGCTTACTTAGATGTGAGGAGGTGTCACATGCCTTCCAGCTAGTTGGCTGACGTGGTTCATGCTGAGAGCAGAGAAAAATAAGCACTCGTAATAAACACGTCATTTAATCATTGATTATTACACCGTTCATAAGATGTTCCCTAGTTCAAGTAAGGGTCGTGCCAAGGTCAAAGGAAAAAGGTTTGGCGGAAGCGGAAACAGCTCCCCAATGAGTTTTGTCATATCATGACAATTTGTCCTTAACCCAGCTTCAAATGTTTTTTTTTTTTTAAGAAGGCATGCCTTTCCGGGTAGACCCCTTCCTTTCATCCCTTTGGCAGCACTTCGATGCTTCATCGAACACCCCGTGATTGTTCAGATTTTAAAAGATAAGCAAGTAATAGCCTTTGGCTCATTGTATAATAGACAAAAGAAATGGAAAAGAATATATGTGCGATATTTCGTGTTCGACACTTTTTCATGCACTGATGTTTAAAAAATATTTTTGTTGACAAGCAAACACACAAAACGAGCACAGTTGAATATCCCTCCTCTGATAACGAAACATTGGATTACTGTATGCCTGGCCTATTCAAATACATTAGCCTGAGAGGTGTGGTAATAACTGGTGTAAGCAAAGTGACCACGGTCAAAAACGAATTACCAAGTCAACATTTTGGGATGTCCTCGTTCAAAAAACGGCTAAGAGCTTCGGTCTAGACAATTATTTTATCGTTGGCATACAGTAAAATACATACCAAACTCGGCCGGTGATAAATTTTCAAGACCTCAGTCCTTACTGATTTTTGAACTCGGCCTTCGGCCTCGTTCAAAAATTCAGTAAGGACCTCGGTCTTGAAAATTTATTTACACCGGCCTCGTTCAGTATTATATATTACATAATAATTTCAGAAATGTCGACAAAATCATTCAAAGTCCAACAAGTACAGAGTTATACGGGCATAAATGATACCTCATGCCCAGCATGAGGTCTTTTGTCTATTATACAATGAGCCAAAGGCTATTACTTGCTTATCTTTTAATAATAATGGGGCTCATTTTCAAAGAAACCCTCAACATCATTCAACATGTTCAGATTTTAGTTTCTAATTGTGGATTGCTTCCTTCCTTTGGGTCAAGTACCATGTCTACTGTCTAGCTTATTGATAAGTTATTGATGAATGAAAGATGACGTTCGAAATCTTGCTCTTCAAGCACCAGTCGAATGCAGTTCAGGGTCCCAACGCGGTAATACAAGTCCATTACGTAACTTTTTCGTGTCACGATGATGCCGTCTTTTCGTCATTTGCCGTGCTGTCATATATGACCTCACACAGCACACATGCCGTCCACTGAAGTTATTGATTAACAATTAGTTATGTCTCGCTGTGCGAGGGACATGCCAATGCCATCTCAGCGATGTAGGTCAAGACCGGCATAGCATGATGGTGCAGTTCTAGCAAGTCATCGCAATTTTTGAGTGAGATTTGCTGACACATCAAATGCATTAGGTCTTTTTGATGATCTGCTACGGTCTGCCTTAATATTTCAGTCATTTTCTCAAGTTATATCATGCCAACGAAAATCACTCGCTGATCTGCATCTTTTACAGGCCCAGAAACAGAAAAGGCTATTCTTTCGTACATAAAAACCCGTACCTATCGATCACTAAATTCATCAACGAAGTGACTCAACCCTTTCGATAATCCGTTTTAGACCCCTGTCGATTCAGAGACCCCATCTCAATCCAACCCCATTCCTAAGGCCTATGGAACGGAGGAGGATTTCCCTAGCTGAGTCACAAATCAATCCAGCTCCCTATGCAAGTCAGGAGGTCCCAGTCCGGCTCGGTTGGGGTCAGCGTCCTTGCCCGACCTTGCCCCGCCGCGGTTACTTGGTGCTAACTGTCAGCTGGCACGCAGGGGTAGAGGGGAAGGGAGAGGAAGAGAGGGAGAGGGAGAGGGAGGAGAGGGAGAGGGTGCGCGACTGCTCTCCGAGAAATGCACTGAGTCAGAGGCTATTGAGCTTTGACATGAGCCGCCGAGACGTGACAAAGGGAGGCGATCGAAGGGGGAAATGTGCCTACTGGCTGAGTTATATATCTGTGAATGCAATGGAGGAACGACACTTTGAGTTTTGAGCATTAGGTATTTAAGCAACAATACGTTAATGACATGAGCAGCGCGCAATGCATATTGCATATCCATCCGTTTTTACTTCTGTTTTTCTATACTTGCTGTGCTTACAATGTGAAACCAGTTCAATAAACGATATTTTTATCTGAACATTGTTTCCTCAAGATTACTATTCACAAGCAACTGAGCTCTTTCAACCAACTGTTCCAAAGTTGATTCCTAGTTCCATCCCGCTCTCACCTGGCACAAAAGTATAGGGTGAAGGCGCCAGCTTGATATAGTAAGTCGGTGAGTTCTTGTTGATGTTCTGGTAGTGTGCCGGACTGCCGGCGGCGTTGATGAAGTTCTCGCTGATTGTCTCGCCGTCTGGACGAATCACCGTGAAGTGACCAGAGTATGGCCGTGATGACGTCATCTGTGAGGTCATCAGCGCCACCAGTGCAGACGTCATCAGTGCGGTCCTGTCGGAACAGAGGGGATGTGACGTCAGAGGGGGGCGTGGCGCTTTTTATTTCTCTCGATTATTTTTTTATTGGAGTTCAATATAACAAAAGTTCAAGGAATTTGTTTGTGCCCTTTGCTCGGCAAAACGTTCTCTGTGAAAGGCTCACTTAATAATTGACGATATTGTAGTTTTTTTTTGTTTGTTTATTGGTGCGTTTAATTTAAACCATTTATCGGCAACAGAGTGCAGACTTGTAAACGATTCAAAAAAATTCAATCAATTCAATCACGACTCACTTCATGAAATGACTGATTCAATCATAACTCAATCAAACAGTCTGATTTTCCAAGCGATTCAATCACGACTCATGGATCTTGTGATTCAACTCAATCACGACTCATCCCATTATCAGTGATTCAGGGAATGGCTCAACTCATGATTTAACTCAACGCGATTCAATCAAGATGATGCGATATCAATTTAAGACATTTTTGGAAACTGATACCAAACAGATACCAACCAAATACACTAGGAAAATACCAAAAAACATAGAAAAGTACTAAATCTATGCTTGCTCACAAATGTCCTGATGAAACAGGGTATTGAAAATATAAAGATTAACACGATATCTAAAACATGTGTGTTGACTGTTGAGCAATGTGCGCCTGCTTACTGCTACTGTTAACTTGATTACTATACTGATTTTAGGGTAATGGAAAGAAACTTTACATTCATTTTTTCATCTTCATGCATTGACATTTATGTATAATTTTGTGTTTACAGTTTGATTAAAAACTTAAAACAAAATTTTTGTTTTTTTTTCAATACTGATAGCTGTGCGCATTTGTAATACTAGCAAAATACCTAAAAACTTTGCAGTGCGTTGTGTGTGACTATGATGCAAATGCCACATATATTTCCACATAATATGTATAGTACTAAATATGGTCATAACTTCAATTTCCAGCACATGGTGATTGAATCATTTTGTTAATTCAATCAACTTGAATCGATGAGTTGCCGATTCAATCACTTGCAGTTGCCATGTGTGACCGATTCAATCAGTATTCATATGGTGACAAGAGGTGATTCAACCGACTCAATCACAGTGAATCGGCATTTTCAAGCGATTCATGAGAATCGATTCGATCAGAGTTGAATCGCTTACAAGTCTGACAGAGTGACCAATGGGAGAGATCTGTCACTAACGGGCACAAGTATTGTTGGAATTCAGAAAAAAAAATGTTTGACTACTTTTCTCCGGAAAGAATCCACTTTCACTCGCATTTTAAGTGAAATGTGAACCTTCAACTGAAAGCGAAATGCATGATGCTTTTATTCAGGCAGTGGACATTCCTTTTCTCGACAGGTCCACATCTCCAATAAAATGCCTTCTTCTTACCGGCCTGACTGTACCAAAACGTTCTCGAAACGATTTTCACCCTCCCATTCTTCTCTCTCTCTCTCTCTCTCTCTCTCTCTCTCTCTCTCTCTCTCTCTCTCTCTCTCTCTCTCTCTCTCTCTCTCTCTCTCTCTCTCTCTCTCTCTCTCTCTCTCTCTCTCTCTCTCTCTCTCTCTCTCTCCTCTCTCTTTATCTCTCTCTCTCTCTCTCTCCTCTCTCTTTATCTCTCTCTCTCTCTTTATCTCTCTCTCTCTCTTTATATCTCTTTCTCTCTCTCTATCTCTCTCTCTCCTTCTTTGTCTCCTCCCCTCTCCTGTCCGCTATCTCTCACTCCCTCTCTCTCCCTTCTCTCATCTTTCTCTCTCGCATCCCTCCGCCATGGCCCTATTTCTTAATTCCTTTTCCATCTCCCCATCGCTTCCTAGCATAGGTACAAATACACAACCATCACCATGTCCAATGTGTCTCCCATTCGCAGGTCTCTGTCACCCCACTCTGTCCCCCCCCCCCGCCCTGAGGCTATGAATGGACACCGTCCACGGTCCACCGACCCCGCCCGTTTCAAATTCCACACGATTTCCACACGTGCCTACAGCCAGCAGGGTGTGACGTGACCCTACGCCGGCTTACGGGGTGACAGGGGGATGGTTGTAAAAGGTGACATGTGATACAGCGATAAGTGACATGCTGGTAGGTTTTATGTGACAGGAACTGGGGAGAAAGGTAGAAAAGTTGTGTGCATTATAGTTAAAACGCGTTACTCAACATAACATGTATTACGATAGCTTGTTTATTGACAATAACTTGTTTTGGTTGGAACAAATGTGACGTCCCACTCTAGACAATCGGCCATACTCAGAGAGCTGAAATATACAGCTATTCTACTGTTTTCTGGTCTACGGATCTTTTTTTTTTCTCTCCCGAATCCGTCATTTTAACCGAACGATAAAATAGGCATACCTTCCTGAGAAGCTTATGTTGAAGTTACAAAACACAGCCCCGTACACTCCCTTCCATTCCTGTCAAGTCCCTCCGGGCTCCGACTGACCCGTCCCATCCGAAGCGCTCCAGTGACCCCTCATTGCGTCATCGGCAGTGTCCCCTCGCGCACGGTACACCGTTAGCAACGCCGGTAACGACACTCCGTAACGACACGGTAACGACACGGTAACGACACCGTTCCAGGACCTCCACGTCCGGGTCACCCGACTGGGTCGTCGTAAACCACTGAAAACCACTGAAAGCCACAGGAATGTCGGGCCAGCGACACGGGCAGTGGGGTATGACTGATGGGTTGGGGACGGTACGAACCGCCAAGAACGGAAAGGGGGGTGGACTCTGGACAGGAAGGGGAGGAGGGGGAGGAAAGGTTAGCCGAGGGTCACGACTCACGGGGTTATGCTGGGCAGGTTCTGAGATTATTACACATTGCACAGTGCAGCAAAAACTTGAATGATGGTCACATGTTGTCTGAGATCCACGACTAAGGCTGGGGGGATCCATGTGATCGCAAGGCACCTCGCAGTTGCGATCAAACGTAAGTTGAATCGGAACAGATATTGGAGGGATCCATCACATCGTAGGCTAAGTAGATACGCAAGTTGTATCGCAAATGGTGAAGATACGAACTAACTTTACGAATCTTCTCGGTCGATCGGAAGGCCGATCGTAGCGAAGCTTTACCTCTTTCTCAAGAGAAAAATATAAGAAATTTTCAAAATTTTCACAAAACCGAAATATATGTTAAACAAATATGGTTGATGAACACGTGTGCAAAATTTGAAGTCGATTTCTTCAAAAATGGCTGCGCTAGAGCGTTTTAAATTTACACGTTGAAAACGGTCACTTTCACGTCATTTTTGTAATTATTTTTTTTTCAATTTTGAAATTTAAAAAGTGTTTTGGGCAATTTTTCGCGTTAATTGCGAAAATCTGACCAAAACATGTATCGCACCACCAATGATCCGATACGCCATCAGAGGCCGCGCCGCGGACAGGTGGGCGCGGCGATACCTAGGCCGCGTGGGGGTTACACTGGTGTTCGGGAAGGGCTATGTCAACGCGAGGCAGGCCGCGGGGGAGCCGGTTGCGGCGCCGGTCCGTATTTGTCGGCGCCTAGCAGTGCAGCGGTGCGTTTATGGCGGAGGGAGGGGAAGCGGTGTAGTGTCTGCAAGGCCGCACACAGGAGAGGGCACACGGGCCTCCCCCCCCATTCGAGTTGGGGCCCCTAATCTTTAGACCACCGAAGACCAAGTAAAATGAACTGAAATAATGATTAAAAAGACCGGGAGGGCCCATCTCATTCCCCAGCAGGCCCATACGAGTCCATAATTGCCCAGTAGCGCAGCCAGGGGTATTGTGGTGAAATTTCAATGGCCCTCAAAAGACCTCAAAGGGCCCACAGATGGGGTAACCGGGTCCTCAGATGGTCTCGAAGGGCCCTCGGTTAGCGTCAAATGGCCCTCATCTGGTGTCAAAGGGCCCTCAGATGGCCAAATGAAGGGCCACAAGATGGCCTCAAAGGGCCCTCAGATGGGTTCAAAGGGCTCTCAGCCAACGTTAAACCTACCTCAGAAGACCTTAAAGGGCGTCAAAGGGCCCTAAACCTGCGTCAGAGGGCCCTGAGCTCGCGTCAAACGACCCTCCGAAGGTCTTAAAGAGTCCTTAGCTTGTGTCAGAGGGCCCCCAGCTGGTGTCAGTGAGCCCTCCTCAGCTGGCGCCAAAAGTCCATCTGAAGGCCTCAAACGGTTGTCAGCTGGAGTACAACGGTCCTCAGATGCCGTCACGCGGCCCTCAAAAGCCTCAAGGAGCCCTTATAAGGTCTCAAAGGGCCCTCATTTGGCCTCAAAAGGCCCTCCGCTATCGTTAACCGGACTTCAGAAGGCCTTAAAGGGCCCTTATCTGGTGTCAGAGGGCCCCCAGCTAGTGTCAGAGGGCCCTCAGTTGGCGCAAAATGGCCATCAGAAGGCCTCAAACGGTCCGTAACTGGAGTCCAACCGCAACGGTCCTCAGGTGGCGTCAAGCGGCCCTCAAAAAGCCTCAAAGGCCGCTTAGAAGGCAGCAAAGGGCCCTCATATGACCCCAAAGGGTCCTCTGCTGGCGTCAAACGGACCTCAGAAGGTCTCAAAGGGCGTCAAAGGGCCCTGAGCTCGTGTCAAATATAAAAGCGCCCTTAGCTGGTGTCAGGAGGCCCCCAGTTGGTGTCAGCGTGCCCTCAGCTGGTGTCAGCCCTCAGTTGGCATCTACTGGCCATCAGAAGGCCCCAAACGGTCCTCAGATGGCGTCCATCGGTCCTCAGCTGACGTTAAGAGGCCCTCAAAAAGGCCTCAAAGACCCCTCGGCTGCTGAAGAGGCCCTTAGCCTCAAAGGAAACTCAAGAGACGTTAAACGGCCCTAAAAAGGCTTGAAAGGGCCCTCTGCTGGTGGCAAAGGGCTCGCATATGACATCAATAACAGCTTTGTCAAAAACGGACCTGAGAGACCTTGCCGGTCCCTGGTTATAAGGGACTCCTGTCTCTTGCAGTAACCTGAGTGGCCCACGTTTACTGAGGGGCCCCTGGTTATTGAAGGAGTCCCTGGTTACTGGAAGGACCCCTGGTTATCAGAGGGTTCCCTGGTCACCTGGTGGGTCCCTGATCAATTGAAACCTCCCGATCATCTGAGCGCCCCCTGATTGCCTTGGTCTTGGCGTTGGCGTACAGTTTAAAGTCGTCGGCACACTGCGGCCTCCTCTTTCTCAACAAGTCCCTCTATTTCTTCTGCAGCGAGGGCGATTTCGTCAAAATACTCCTCCATCGCGAAGCCTCGTGCGCAGACGCAGTCTTCGGGGCGCTCGCTGCGCCAACTCTTGACGCCAACTGACGGGCTCCAAATGGAACAGATGGACTCCGAAACGAACGTGGGAATGCCGACACATGATCCCTCCAAATTTACAGAGGAGGAGATGTCCCTGACAGCCCATTTGCAATAGGGGTCACTTTTATACTATAGACGTATGGGGAATTCGACCTTATCGACATGGTACTACGAGGTCAGCTGATCTGCTTGGCATTTAAATCGTAGTAAAACTGGCATTTAAACGCTGCGAAACAACTTACGTATAACGTAGCTCCGATTTGCCGCTCTTTCTTTTTCATCCCTCCGATTTTCTTCCGATCAAGAGAAGTTTCGTACCGAGAGAAGTTTCGCAGCCACGTCCGATATAACTTACGATAGCACGGATCCCCCCAGCCTAAGGCTGGGGGGATCCATGTGATCGCAAGGCACCTCGCAGTTGCGATCAAACGTAAGTTGAATCGGAACAGATATTGGAGGGATCCATCACATCGTAGGCTAAGTAGATACGCAAGTTGTATCGCAAATGGTGAAGATACGAACTAACTTTACGAATCTTCTCGGTCGATCGGAAGGCCGATCGTAGCGAAGCTTTACCTCTTTCTCAAGAGAAAAATATAAGAAATTTTCAAAATTTTCACAAAACCGAAATATATGTTAAACAAATATGGTTGATGAACACGTGTGCAAAATTTGAAGTCGATTTCTTCAAAAATGGCTGCGCTAGAGCGTTTTAAATTTACACGTTGAAAACGGTCACTTTCACGTCATTTTTGTAATCACTTTGTTTCAATTTTGAAATTTAAAAAGTGTTTTGGGCAATTTTTCGCGTTAATTGCGAAAATCTGACCAAAACATGTATCGCACCATCAATGATCCGATACGCCATCAGAGGCCGCGCCGCGGACAGGTGGGCGCGGCGATACCTAGGCCGCGTGGGGGTTACACTGGTGTTCGGGAAGGGCTATGTCAACGCGAGGCAGGCCGCGGGGGAGCCGGTTGCGGCGCCGGTCCGTATTTGTCGGCGCCTAACAGTGCAGCGGTGCGTTTATGGCGGAGGGAGGGGAAGCGGTGTAGTGTCGGCAAGGCCGCACACAGGAGAGGGCACACGGGCCTCCCCCCATTCGAGTTGGGGCCCCTAATCTTTAGACCGCCGAAGACCATGTAAAATGAACTGAAATAATGATTGAAAAGACGGGGAGGGCCCATCTCGTTCCCCAGCAGGCCCATACGAGTCCATAAATGCCCAGTAGCGCAGCCAGGGGTATTGTGGTGAAATTTCAATGGCCCTCAAAAGACCTCAAAGGGCCCACAGATGGGGTCACCGGGTCCTCAGATGGTCTCGAAGGGCCCTCGGTTAGCGTCAAATGGCCCTCATCTGGTGTCAAAGGGCCCTCAGATGGCCAAATGAAGGGCCACAAGATGGCCTCAAAGGGCCCTCAGATGGGTTCAAAGGGCTCTCAGCCAACGTTAAACCTACCTCAGAAGACCTTAAAGGGCGTCAAAGAGCCCTAAACCTGCGTCAGAGGGCCCTGAGCTCGCGTCAAACGACCCTCCGAAGGCCTTAAAGAGTTCTTAGCTTGTGTCAGAGGGCCCCCAGCTGGTGTCAGTAAGCCCTCCTCAGCTGGCGCCAAAAGTCCATCTGAAGGCCTCAAACGGTCGTCAGCTGGAGTACAACGGTCCTCAGATGCCGTCACGCGGCCCTCAAAAGTCTCAAGGATCCCTTATAAGGTCTCAAAGGGCCCTCATTTGGCCTCAAAAGGCCCTCCGCTAGCGTTAACCGGACTTCAGAAGGCCTTAAAGGGCCCTTATCTGGTGTCAGAGGGCCCCCAGCTAGTGTCAGAGGGCCCTCAGTTGGCGCAAAATGGCCATCAGAAGGCCTCAAACGGTCCGTAACTGGAGTCGCAACGGTCCTCAGGTGGCGTCAAGCGGCCCTCAAAAAGCCTCAAAGGCCGCTTAGAAGGCAGCAAAGGGCCCTCATATGACCCCAAAGGGTCCTCTGCTGGCGTCAAACGGACCTCAGAAGGTCTCAAAGGGCGTCAAAGGGCCCTGAGATCGTGTCAAATATAAAAGCGCCCTTAGCTGGTGTCAGGAGGCCTCCAGTTGGTGTCAGCGTGCCCTCAGCTGGTGTCAGAGAGCCCTCAGTTGGCATCTACTAGCCATCAGAAGGCACCAAACGGTCCTCAGATGGCGTCCAACGGTCCTCAGCTGACGTTAAGAGGCCCTCAAAAAGGCCTCAAAGACCCCTCGGCTGCTGAAGAGGCCCTTAGCCTCAAAGGAAACTCAAGAGACGTTAAACGGCCCTAAAAAGGCTTGAAAGGGCCCTCTGCTGGTGGCAAAGGGCTCGCATATGACGTCAATAACAGCTTTGTCAAAAACGGACCTGAGAGACCTTGCCGGTCCCTGGACTCCTGTCTCTTGCAGTAACCTGAGTGGCCCACGTTTACTGAGGGGCCCCTGGTTATTGAAGAAGTCCCTGGTTACTGGAAGGACCCCTGGTTATCAGAGGGTTCCCTGGTCACCTGGTGGGTCCCTGATCAATTGAAACCTCCCGATCATCTGAGCGCCCCCTGATTGCCTTGGTCTTGGCGTTGGCGTACAGTTTAAAGTCGTCGGCACACTGCGGCCTCCTCTTTCTCAACAAGTCCCTCTATTTCTTCTGCAGCGAGGGCGATTTCCTCCATCGCGAAGCCTCGTGCGCAGACGCAGTCTTCGGGGCGCTCGCTGCGCCAACTCTTGACGCTAACTGACGGGCTCCAAATGGAACAGATGGACTCCGAAACGAACATGGGAATGCCGACACATGATCCCTCCAAATTTACAGAGGAGGAGATGTCCCTGACAGCCTATTTGCAATAAGGGTCACTTTTACACTATAGACGTATGGGGAATTCGACCTTATCGACATGGTACTACGAGGTCAGCTGATCTGCTTGGCATTTAAATCGTAGTAAAACTGGCATTTAAACGCTGCGAAACAACTTACGTACAACGTAGCTCCGATTTGCCGCTCTTTCTTTTTCATCCCTCCGATTTTCTTCCGATCAAGAGAAGTTTCGTACCGAGAGAAGTTTCGCAGCCACGTCCGATATAACTTACGATAGCACGGATCCCCCCAGCCTAAGTAATATACATTCGTCCAACTTAGGATTACAGCTAGCACCATTTCCCATGCAAAATATTTCCATTGGTCCATCAAGTGGTCATTTTGCCAAATGTCCATTGGTCTTGCCTACCCGCTGGGAACAGACACATTTTCATCTTAGCAAGGGCATGGAGTAGTGTACTGAGGAGGTGCTGGCATCGTGACCCGATGCCTCACTAGAAATGGGCTAATCCATTGGCGACTTCAACTCTAAGCAGAAAGATATCCGACCGGTGCATCCTTGTAGCGACAGGAGCGCCACAAGCGGCGGCCGTTCGAACTACGCAGCCAGCGGCAAGGCTGTTCTGTGTCCGTCCGAGTGACGTCAGCGGAAAGCCGTTACGTCATCGGTTGACTGACCGCTATCTGCCGCTCCTGGGGCGACCTCTGCTTTGCCTTACTGCCTGCGACTTTGAATAAGGAATGGTGGACATGAAACTTGGAAATTTGGATCGTTTTTAGTGTCGTTGCCACTGCTTGTGTTCTAAGAGCTGAATGTAAGCAGCATCTACCTAAGACGTCGTCAACTACTTTTTGAGGGAAAAACATTCATAAAAGATTCCATGTCGTTGATTCATCAGGTATTGAGGCTGTCCACCTAATTGATCAGTAGGTACCGAAATAATTAAAAGAAACAACTAACTCAAAATCTAAGGCTTAACCACAACCAATTAAATCCGTACTCCGTAGCTAATACGTAATGCACAAACCAGGAAAAAGCTTGCCCAATGTCACGTTCACCGGCCGATGCTGTAACTCTGTGAGAGACACCTGCCTGGACTATTGGTGCCAATCGGAATTTCTTTTCTTGGAATTCCAATTTTTGTCCAATTCCAATTTGGAATTTGGACGGAATTCTTAACATTTTTTGGAAATTAATCGGAACACAAGGCCTTTAAAATTTGAAATTTTAAAACGGAGGCCTTTAAAACGCTTTTAAACACTTTTAAAATTTACGCAAAAAATGCAAAAATCGTTAAAAATTGGAATAGCCCCCGCTTTGGACAAAATTGGAAATTTACTTGGCAATTTCTTGGAATTGGATCGGAATTGGAATTGAAATTTCATGAAATTGGCACCACTAGCCTGGACCCTGGGAGCTATCAACGGGGCGGGGGGGGGGGGCGAAGGGAGGGGCCGTGTGGGAATTTAGCGGCCGCGTCTCCGCACGCTTCACTCACTAGAGCTGTGAATACCATGACGAGGCTAATTCGGTGCTGTGACGTGTTGTGACGGTCGGGCGCGTCACGGGCGGTGTTACACGGGTACACGGTCCGTGAAAAACAGCGGCACGGCCCGTGTTGGAAAGGACGTCCGGCCTCACGGGTTGTCCTTTTCCTGCAAGTCTTTGGCTATGCGAGCCGAGTTGAAACGTGCACAAAATTGCATCGATTCTGTTGTGTGAGAATGAGAACAAGTACGGCCCATTTTTATTTTCAATAAGTGTGCACTGCCGACCGTATTGTTTTGAATGTTTGTAAGTGAGCAAGTGTGCTGTAAAGTCCGCACGGCTGCACGAGTTCACGGCTTGTGCAGTAACAAATTTCCCGGTCCGTGTTGTTTGTACAATACACATAAACTCGTATTCAATGTAGAATGCCTTAGAAAAGCCTACAGCACAATGCTATAGAAAGAAATAATGGCTGAATGAAAAACTCTACAATACAATACACCAGCGCCGATAGCATTTGAAGACGGCTTCTTCGTCGAATACTAACAGATAAAAAGGAGGAACAAAACATTGTCCTCGAGGGCTCCAAAGGGCTCTTCGCAGTTCGCTCAGACGCTCATAAAAGAAGGTTCCCATCCCACGAGAAAAGTTCATACAAGGGACATAGCTACAAGTACGGGGTGGACCCAAAGAAACACGGTTCTAAGCTGATGCTCCGAACAGATGAGATCAAGCCCTTAAAGCTTTGAACTGTTTTTGAGGCACAGATCATGGGTCGGATAACATGGATGACCGGGATCCGTTCAGCTCGGACGTTTCTTTGGCAGTGATATCCTGGATTTACTTCGTAGCCAACTAATGGTAGCTATCTAAGCAAAAATAGACAATGAATAGCGGACTGGATACTTTTCATTCGCTATTATCGAGTGGATTCATGAATCATTCCTCACTTCTGTTGGTCAAGGTTGAACTCACATCTATGTATGTCAACTCCATATACAGATATGGGGCACAAATCAGACGCCAATCAAATCCCATTACTTACAAATCAACCACATCAGAAGTCACGGAAGTATGACCGTACCGGTACCGATACCAACCCCCATGCAGCCCAGCCGGTTCCGTGGTTCCAATTGACCAAAATTGACTGATCTTTTAACGGATCCAATTGACGGATTGTCGGATTGACGGGTGGGGTGTGACGGGTGTCGATCTGTGGGCGGGTGGTGGGACCGCTAGCTCCCACCGCAGACCGCCCGCTACGCTCCGGAGACCAGCGGACCGCGGACCGACCGCGGTCGGACCGCGGACGGACCAAGACTGGACCACGGACGGACCAAGGCTGGACTACAGTCGGATCGCGGTCGGGATACAGTCGGGCGATAAGGGTTAATAAATTATGTGGGCCTGCTGAATCAAACGCCAGCTTTGGTGAATTATTGCTTTCCGGTACTGAGCGTGAAATGGACTACACGTGGTGGTGGTGATTTTTTTGAAATCTAAAATCAAGATTGGGTCAACTTTTGTGCAGTGATATAGACAGACATAAAAGCTTAACCAGTTGATACATCAGGTGATCAATTCACAATCACTTGATTAGTTGGTAATCCTGGATACCGGTTCACGATAAGGTCAACATGACTGCAGTTTCTTTGCCAATATGTCACGTTAAATTCACCTTTATAAAGCTCATATGACTTTTGACCTCCGTCGTGGTTTATCGTCCCCGCTGACAGACCATCTTCTAAGCATTACGTATTAACACCACATGATATTATCACGTGATCACCCGGTCACAGGTCATGTGACCAACTGACCGGAGCCTGTAACTAGCAAAACCGGACTACGGAAGTTGGAACACCGTGACAAGAGCGTGACATATTGACTCTAACCGAACACCGGTTAGAGTCAATATGTCACGCTAAATTCATCTTTATAAAGCTCATATGACTTAAGAGCTCGGTCGTGATCCCTGCTGTCCGACCATTCTCTAACCACTATGTGCCACCGCATTTCACGTGATCACCCTGTCACAGGTCATGTGACCAACTGACCGGAGCCTGTAACAAGAATAACCGGACTATGGAACTCCGGTTAGAGTCACCACTGAACCGACATGAATGTTCGATCACCAGATAGCCAGAGCCGTGACCGATAACGGCGTGAATCATGTCAGGGTGCCGATGTTGGTCAATTAGAGGGCACCCATCCATTTATTTGACAGTTATGGGGAGGGTTGACCTGAAGGAATAGGAGTTCTAGATTTGTTGGGATTCTTCCAATGCGTGTGGTGAGAATGGGGTTATGATATCGTGGATGACACGCTATTGAGTATAGCAGTCATAACATCATTTTTTTCGACCCTAAGATTACGCCAGATAGAACACTTTTGTTTTCAAATGCATCGAAAACTTTTCGATGCACTTTTCGAACAAATATGCTTCCAAGATCGTTACAATGTCGTCTTTTCTTCCTTCGGTTCTAAAGGATCCTTCTCTCGTGATGGCGGCCAATCAAAGAAACCAAAGCCACACAGTATGACTCGACTCATTCAAAACAATCTCTTCTTATTGCCTTCATTTTACAAATCGCCCTCTGTTTCGCGATACTTTAGCCGTTTTTCTTCTCGATTTTTGCGCATGCTCTGAAAGCCACCAGAGCCATAATAAGGTGTAGCATGTCATCTAATGCCACTTTAGTGGCGTCTGGTCAGTTCTGTTTCAATCTCAACCGTCTCAGGTCGCGTGTTACAGGGGGCCGGCTCGTCGTCCTTTCCAGCGCAAAAAGTTGGCGCGCCCGCCGTGGGGCAAACTACGCGCCTATGTCCCTCAGATCACGTGACCAGTGGGCGGAGAGAGATCTCTGATGAGTGCGCTCCCTCTCTGAGTGATTTTAATAGCCGTTTTGAAGTAGCTTCAGCGGTGCCCAGGGCACGTAATTTGATGAGGTGTCCTTCAATACGCCGACTGCGACGTTGTCCCATCCTTAGGGCGTAAGAGAAGGCTCTGTGTGTTCAAATGACAGAAGGTAAATGGAATTAGAAAGGTGCGTCAATTCCTTCCGCGTTATCTGTCATTTATCTGTTTGTGCGTTTAATGTTAATTTGTAAGTTTATTGGGAGCTCCCATGGAGGCATGGATTTACTGGTCGATTTCGTCATGGAATCGAGATTTAATAAAAATGGGGAAATTGACCTTATGCTCATAATATCGGATAAATTAATTGAAAAAAGGTCCAGAATATATTTTCGAACTAGGTTCTTCTTAGCTAGAATAAAAAAATCGAGATTTGAGTCGAGATTTGATAGAACTCTACTATTGATTGTAAAATAGTTTCTGTTGGAAAGCGAGCACGACGAGGCAAACCAGACCATAGCTCATACCTAATCACGAAATGTTCTTGGCTGAACAGATTCAGCTGGATCTGGGGCGCGGCATAGATTCAACGCCTCACGAATTGGTAATCAATTCGTGGCGCATTTTTACGCATTGTTCTCCACGCCTCAACAGATGTTACCCGACCGGCAGCTTTGAAAGAACTCGAGCATGATAATGTGTCTTACTTTTTATTGGAGCTACTAGGTCTGGCTCCACAAACCTTCCTCAATCACACGATCTAAAGCCATGTCCTACAGAGGAAACGTAACCGACACACCTATGCTACGGATCCGCCTATCATTTTACGTCTGTGGAAGTGACTGCAATGAACTTGCAGGGGTTCCGCACTATCAAACACTTTCATTTTCTTTATGCAGACGGGGTTGCTTGACCCGGAAGCGGGTTCTCCCATCGTGACTTCTTGTATGGAAATCAGCTGGCGGCGGTTTGCCCCCGGGCGGTTAAGGTCAGTCACCATTGCGCAATCTTATCAAGGGTCATGAATATGATTTCAAAACACTGCCCGGAATAAGACGAACTTCGTTTTACAATGACCTGTAAAAGCAACACAAATTTTGGACGCATTTCTGTGCATCGCCACTTTGTAACTTCACGTCAAAATAAGGTAATGGGTAACCTAAGTGAGCGATCAGAAAGACATCAAATGGACGCATATTCATTTCCACATTTGTCAACACTCAGTTATTAAAAACGCCTACAACGGGTATGAAAACTAAGTTCGCCGCTTAATACGAATCGCTTCAGATCATGTGCCCAATGCGAGCTGCTTTCCGTCCGCTCTGCCACGTGAGAGTACGGCGAGCGCCCCTTCCTCCGTGATATACCGGTACAGATGGTAGGGTCCAACCCACTGACCAGCTGTGGGGCGGGGGCGACCGCTCGGCTTTCTCCCCAGCCACGAGATCAGAGCCGGAATTTTCGGCACGCAAATTAGAGGTTTAGTGTCGGTGCGTGTGTTTCGAGTGCGTGCACTGAATTCGAACAGGTGGGGTGGGTGGAATGTTGCAAAGGTATAGAGCGGAAAAACAGGCGAATTAGCACATTTAGAGACGCAAAAACAGCGACTGTTAGATAGCATGCTGGCTTAATTAGGGACAGATATTAGAGAGGTATTCATGAGGGAAAATTCAAACGGCGTTTGAGCGCACCGATCGTTTCGATTTAATTGATTACGTGTCGAGGGTATCACCTTTAAAATGGCATTCAATTTCGCATTCAAAATCGGTCACTGAACAATTACCAGCGGCACAGCCCAACCGAGACTAGGTTGTAATGATAAACGCTACGTAGAAAGCGAACATTTTTCTTCATAATGTATTGCTGTACAGAAGCTGATAAATACATTGGCATAAAAAATGAAATTTCCCGATGGCGAGATGTTCGTCGGCATCGTTATAGGTTCATATACCCACAGGTATCAATTAACTGCTAGGAAAGGGGTGAAAAGTTTTCTGGCGTTGTTTTGATGTGAACACTCAACCTCGAGCTTCCGGTACAGTTTTTGACAATATTATAACATCCCACCAAACACACACTACTGTATTTTATAACCACCAATATTCCGTGAAATTACAGCAGCTCACTCCCATGCCTCACTTTTTCACCTTCAGACAGGAAATTGGCTTCGGGAAAGGCTGGGAGACTGCGCGCAAAATAAGCCACTAACACCAGCGCTGGAGACCGCAGCCGCGCACAAGAAACGAACACCATTTCGTGCGGAGCTTTTTGTGGTGCGTAGTAAAAGGACAAAACATATCCCGCCGGTAGGTGCGAGGATTGGAATTGGGGTAATTGAGCTGTTTCTACAGTCGGGTGAACTGCTGAAGCAGTTTTTGTTAAGCGGTTCGAACGAATGACTGAATATATGCTTTTCAGGAATCACGTGCTTTCCAGTACGTGATTCAGACAGAACTAAAATGCTTGTGAATAAATCAGTTGAATATTGTCATTAATAATTGCCCTATATGATATTTGTAAAAGCTTGCCATTTAAAAGAGGTGTTAAATTAATAAGGGAAGCACTACAGTCACGTCCACCGTTCACCTCTGTGTGTGAAGAGCCAATCAAAGTTAGCGCTGAAGTGGCATACTATTCAAATTGTATCCACTTCAACCCCTTCGGCAGCGCTGGCCTGCCGTTTTGTTCTCAGCTATTTCAATCACTCCTCCAAGCAAATGAGTGTACAAACTACCTTCCACCCGCCCGGCACCCTGTCATTCAAAGCCTGACCCCGAGCTAAGATCCTCACCCTAATATACCCGACCGGCCAAATGAAACCCATAATTTCCATGGTAATCTTCTCCCTCGGAAATCTATTAACCGGCTTCTCTCAGCTGGAGGTGGAAAGGCTAGTTGATTTCTGACCCTATCGGCCACACGAAACCGCCGAGCAAACTCACCACGCGCCCACAGAGCTGCTGACGGGCTGGAGGCGGTCGGCGCAAAAAGTGAGCGGAGACTTCCTTTCGGGGCTGGCACTTACCAACAGAGCGTTTTGTCGGTACCATGCGTGGAGAGTGGTGATATATGTCGGCTGGATGTCTCTCTCGATGTCTCAAATATGTTTAATTGAAAGACAGAGAGAGAGAGAGAGAGAGAGAGAGAGAGAGAGAGAGAGGAGAGAGAGAGAGAGAGAGAGAGAGAGAGAGAGAGAGAGAGAGAGAGAGAGAGAGAGAGAGAGAGAGAGACAGAGACAGAGACAGACAGACAGACAGACAGACAGACAGACAGACAGATAGACAGAGGGAGAGAGAGAGAGAGGCGAGAGCGAGAGCGAGAGCGAGAGAGAGAGAGGGAGAGAGAGAGAGAGAGAGAGAGAGAGAGAGAGAGAGAGAGAGAGAGAGAGAGGCAACGGATAAAGGGATACAGCTTGTCGTCGGAAACAAATGAAGAGTTAGATTGGTGTACACTAGGGTGCATCAAACGCCCCACTTTTTCGAAAAAAATTCTGCGAACCCCCTGTCACCGAAATTAATTTGTTACGTATCCTAATTGTATCCACCATGCTAAATTTCAAGAATTTCTGAAGCCATCTAGGGGGTCCGCAT